>NC_056750.1:258775471-259107137 GCF_019279795.1 Protopterus annectens | reverse complement strand
GATACTTTTGGGTTCTTTCTAATTGCTGCAGGTGTCGGGTAAGGTACATCCCAAAAGGGGCATTGTATTCTATGATGGGCCTGATGAGGGATGAATAAAGGGGCATGATTACCTCTCTTGATCTAGATGTGAAACCCTTCGTGATGAGATGGGCTATGTAGAAGGTCTTTCTAACCACTTTGGCAATGTGGTTTTCAAAGGAGAGATTGCTATCAACTTGGGTCCCCAGGTCCCTAATAACTTTCTCTGTACTTAATGGGTTTCCGCCTATGTGGTAATTTGTGGGCACATTGTTTTTGCCAAAGGGTATGACTATACATTTTTTGACATTTAGCTTTAAACCATGGCGCTGGCACCAGTTGTCTGTCTCTGTGAGACCTTTTTGAAGTATGTTTGTGTCAGCTGGAGAGTCGATTATGGCGTCCAGTTTGCAGTCGTCTGTGAACTTGGTGAGCCATAGTCCTCCCACGTTTGCCTGTATCTCGGAAAAGTATATACTGAACAAGAGTGGTCCCAGGACAGAACCCTGTGGGACACCACTTGTGACCGGTTTCGAGTCTGACATGGCTCCAGCAACTCTCACTCTGTGGGTTCTGTCTTTGAGCCAGTTTGTGACCCATCTTGTGATGTAGGGGTTTATATTTAAGCTGGATAGCTTATCTATGATGCCCGAGTGGGGTATTGTCAAATGCCTTTGCAAGGTCCAGATAGGCTGTGTGGACTACCTTCCCTTCATCTATGGCTTTGGTGACTGTTTCGAAGAAGTCAGCAAGGTTCAAAAGGCAAGCTCTGCCCTTGACAAAACCGAACTGGGTAGGATCTAGTGTCTGTAGGTCCCCAATGTCTTTGTTTATGAGCTCCATTTTCGGAACACTTACTGGTGGAAAACAAGAACAAAACCCAGTTGAATTATATAGTTACTATTTTTAAAATCTGTTAAGTAGTGACTATTTATGACAATTCTTAGTGTAAATTTTTCACTTACTTGACTTTTAGTGTAAAGTCTAGGTATTTGATATGTTGTATTATAGCACAACATATATAATAGCTTTTTATTAGGGTACTAGCATTTTAGCATTATGTGTATTTTTAATAACACATTGCTGTTGAATTACCTCAGCAGTCTGTGGAAATATGAGGTAAATAGTCAATGTGAATGTTTTCAGTATTATATGTTATATATTTATATGTTTTATAGTTATATGTTTGCACATTCGTATTTTATGTTATTTAGTGGGATTCCTTTAAGAGGAACATTTTGGATTAAGGTACACACAATGTGAGCGGTGATTGGTCTTGCCGTAGTTGTTTTAATTGTAGCAATTATTTAAATGTGTTAAGAGTTTTGAATTTTTAAATTGTCATTCTGAAGAAGTTTGCTTAAGGAAGCAAGCGAAAAGCACTTCAACTCGTTAAACTTTTTTGAGCCGTCAGTTGTTTTCGTGCTTTTGGTTGCTCCATTGCCTTTTTTCATGGTTTGTCGTCTATAGCTTGTCGGTTTATTCATCTCTTGTTGTGGCGGCTTGTTGGGAGGATTATTTTATTTATTTATTTTTTTTATATATGTTTGCTCTCCATTCTTTTCCTGGCTACTACCTTGCTGAAAGGGAGGGGATTTAGGCTTGAAGTTGCAGTGAAGTGAAGCTTTGCTTCAGGTGCATTGCGGGCCGCTGGTATGCAGTACACAGACACACTAACAGAAACAGTCGCTCCCAGGTTGCTATGGTAATGGAAACAGAGTGAAGATAAAGCTTAATGGCTCTGAGGAGCCTCCAAGATGATTCTCAGCAATGAAGTTTTTGGTTTAAAAAAATATATATCTATATACTAAAAGGGCTGTTTTAAACCACATGTACATATATTGATGGTCTCCCAACACTTCATTTAGCCCACTAAGTTGATTCTTGATAAAAAAAATAAATAAGTGCAGTTTTATATTTAAAATGTATTTTGGTCCAAACACATTAAGGACTTGCATATGAGTGGAAGTCTTGAGTTATTGTGAAAGACTAAGAGCACTTGGTCTTGTGCAGTACCCTTTGCAGTGGTCTGGGACATGAGCTTGCTTGGACGTGTTGGGTATATGGGGATAGCTGATTCTAGTAGGGGTGTTTGGGGTTGCCACAAAGTGCTAGAGAGTCATCTGATTTCCTTTTTGGAAATATCTGTAGGAATGGAAGGTGTGTTGAGTGGTTCACTGGCAGAGTGACCACTGAATGGAACAGGCTGGTAAAATGAAACAGGACAAATATTGGTTTTGATATTTTAAGAACAGCCTGGAAACACACCACATGAACTAGTGAATGGTATTCTGGCAAAACTGGATGGGCATTGTTGCCTGTGCTTGAAGTACTGCTACGTGTGTATGTAAGGATGGAAATATACTTATAACAAATAAACTAGAAGGGTCTCATAATTTAAAGTCTATGGACTGTATAAACATGCTTGGAAGGAGCTAATAATAAGAATAAGCATTACAGCTTGTAGTCTGTCAAATAACTAAACAGCCAGAAAAACACACACACTAGTTATGTAATGTATGATTTTAGTAAATCTAGACATAAAATATATAATCGTCATATAAGATGAAGCAGTCTGCTGAATTTAGATATTAAAGACTGGATTTAATAACCTGGGCTTGTGTATAATAACACTACTATCTTAACTTGTCATAAATTACGTACACTACATTGAACATGAAGGGGAAGTTTAATGATTTTCTTATATAAGTAAATATGGATAACAAGTTATGTAATTGCTTTAACTTGAATTGTAGTTTTTGTAACCCATCTTGACCATATATAATACTTAAGCAGTTACCAAGGTAACTAATGTTTTATACATGACATCAAACTGACAAAGCTGTTCAAGAGAAACAATAGAAGCCTGAACTTGAAATATCACAGAATGTAACAGTCATATTCTGAACCAATAGTATTAAACTGACAATAGAAACTCAGTTTAATAACATGGGCTTGTGTATAATATTACTGTTTTAACTTGTCATAAATGACATACACTATGTTGAACATCAA
This sequence comes from Protopterus annectens, assembly GCF_019279795.1. Taxonomy (NCBI): domain Eukaryota; kingdom Metazoa; phylum Chordata; order Ceratodontiformes; family Protopteridae; genus Protopterus; species Protopterus annectens. Next base: position 259,104,102 of record NC_056750.1, on the reverse strand, counting down.
GGGGAGGCATGATGATTTTCTCATAAGTAAATGTGCATAACAAGTCATATAATTGCTTTAACTTGAATTGTGGTTTTGTAACCCATCTTGATCATATGTAATACTTAAGCTGTTACCAAGGTAACTAATGTTTTATTCATTACATCAAACTGACAAAATTGTTCAAGGGAAACAATAGAAGCCTGAACTAGGAATGTCACAGAATGTAACAATCACATTCTTAACAAATAGTATTAAATTGACAATCACTCAGTTTAACCTTTGCTGATTATACAAAATAGAATGCTGCCATTTAAATCTAAACACGTTCAGTATATGCCATAAAATGGCAATTTATGAATATGGAAATGGAACTTTTAATCATTAATCACAATAAGTGATTTTGTTGTTTTTAACCCATAATTTCACTTATTTTATAGTAAGAAATGACAGATATGAAAATCCTTATATGTAGGAAATGAGGGAAGAAGGATGCACTTATAATTAAAATGCACTAACTTTCATCAGTGTTCACATAAAACAAACTTGATGCTTTAAGTAAGTTAGCAACGAATAAAGTGATTACTTAAATGCTGGCTAACAATGAAATACAACTTCTGACATATCCAGTAAAATACATTGTATTATAAACATTGGGTATAAATATTACCATTTATTTATACTAAGTAATAAGTTTTGAAAGACTTCATCAATAAGGGTGAATATGTTAAATAACTGTGTGCTATAATCTTTTACTGAGGTTTTATATATGATACATCCTACTTTACTATGATTGAATTGCTTGTCATATATCTTTCATGTAAATACTAATTGCTTATACAATAAGTAGACATTTATATTGTTTTAGAATTCTGTCTAATCTGCAATAGTACTATATCTGTTCAAAATAATATAAATATTGCGTATTCCTATTGCAAATATTCTCCATATGATAATTCAGCTTATGGAACTCAGATGTTCTGGATATTCAAGGTATGAGTGATAATCTGATGGACTTAGGTTTATCCATCAGATTAGGAATGATTTTCATTCCATGGCCAGTGCGGATCTTAGTTAACATTTATTAATTTAAAATTGTTATTTCACAAAAACATTTTAGTATGCCTGACCAAAACATTACGTTATTGGTAAACACTCAAAGTATAAAAGTGATCATTTCCTTTAAAAGCTCAAACATATACTTTATAGTTATCAGAGGAAAATATTTAATAGTCACAATAAAACAAAAATACATAGTCTAAATAACCTAAGATGGATTTAACTTTATTATCTTTAAATACCAATGGCTTAAACAATCCTAGCAAGATATCAAATCTACTGAAGTGTTTTAAAGTGAACAGAGCACAAATTGTCTTCCTTCAAGAAACTCATTTCAAAACAAATGACAATTACAAATGTAATCCTAAGGAATATATGATATTGGCGCAGTCCACTTATAAGACAAAGACAAAAGGGCAACAATTTATGGAAAACAAATGTGATTAACCCAGAAATCATTTATAAGTATGAAGATAAAAAAGTCCTTATGGCATTAGTAATAGTTAAATATAATAGAATATGTACCCTAGCCAATCTGTACTGGTTTCCAGGCATTGGAACAGGAACTGTTAACACTTGGATTTCATTTCCAATAATTACAAAGGTAAGTTAATATTAGGAGGAGATTTTAACTGTATATTTGATGGTTCTAAAACTACAAATAAAAGACCACTGCGTACATCTGCTGTATCAAAAGCTTTAAACTAGTGGGTAGAATCATTTCATCTTGTAGATACTTTCAAATTTAAATAAGATAAATCTTTGTTTTCCCATCAAGATCACAGATTTGGTACCCAGACTAGAATAGATAAAATATTTGCTGCCCATGACTTACACTCTAAAGTCAGTAATTTCTCAATCACTTCCTGCTCCTTTTCAGACCACAATTCCTTGATACTAAACTTTAGAATAGGTACAAACCATTAATCTTTAACTCCAGAATTCCAGCATGTATAACTAAAATTGAAGAGTTCAAACCCTGGTTATTATCTGAATTACAGTTCTTAGATATTACTTACACCACAGAGATAAATAAAATAATGATATGTGACTCATTAAAAGCTTACATATATTGTAAAAATCCTAACTTGGTATTAAAAAAAATTGGAGAATGGGATTCTGAATTATTAGATCTATAATCCAAACTTTTGTCAATAAAAGCTGAAAAACATCAAAATCATTTGGAGATGAAAATGAAAGTAGAAGTATTAAACCATAAATATAATGAAATTCTAATGCATAAAACTAGTTTAGCTTTAGAAAAACTAAAAAGTAATACCTTGGCCACTTTTCCCAAATATCTATATAATTTATCCACAAGAATCAAAATACAATCAAAAGCTAATAATATTAAAAGTATCTTCCATGAAAATAAAGGGGAAAATGTCTCTGATATAGGTGACATTCTTGATGCCTATAAAAATCACTATATGGAACATTTCCAAAATGAAAATATACATATCGATCAATTAAATCTAGATGAAAAATGTTCTAATATAAAAAAATACCAGAAAATTAAAACTAGATTTGCAAGCACACATATCCTACAAAGAGATTAAAAACACAATAAAAGAGGATAAAAATAATAAAGCTCTAGGTATAGATGGCATAATTATGGAAATATATAAACTTTTTCCTTCAAAGATGCTATTCCTCTTCCATAAAACTCTAAGTAATTCAGTCACAAGCTTTAATACCATACTAATAATAATTAATACTATAAGATATTTGGCAATATTAACTAACAGAATGAAAATACTACTATCCAAAACAATAAATAGTGATCAAACTGGATTTATATATCATAGACACACACAATATTAAAAGGATAATTTTTCTTCTAGATTGTTACTAAAGAAACTAAAGAAACACTCATAATTGGCTTATAGAGAAAGCCTTTGATTCCCTAAATTTGGACTATTCATTCAAAATCCTGAATTTCCTGCATCGTTTGTTTATCTCCTAAAGAATATATATACAAATAATTTAGCGTATGTTAAGTTAGGTAATTTTACCTCTGAATCTATACATATAACAAAAGGCATTAAACAAGGATGTCACCGATTCTATTTGCTCTGGCTGTTGAAATATTGAGAGATTTAATTTGTAACAATATAAAAATCAAAGGAATAGATGTTTATGAACAATACAATTCTAAAGGAATTATATTTGCTGATGACATATTACTAACATCTAATACAAAAGTGACATTAAAAGACTTGGATATATTAATTGACACATTTCACATGACTTCAGGACTCCATTTCAATAAATCAAAATTTTTATTTTTAATAAAAAAAAAAGCTGCAGACTAAGGGGGATCACATCATAGGGAAACAAGAATCTACTTTAAAATATCTAGGAATTGAGTTATGTAAGGATAATGAGTTAAGTCTCAAAAACTACAATAATATAAATACAATTAAAATCTCTGTGGGAAAATGGAACAAAATAATGTTAATATTTGAAAATATGCTACAGTTAATAAAAATGGTTTTACTGCCCAAGATCCTGTATATTGCCTTGGCAATACAACTGTTACCAGAAAGGAATATACTTAAAGAAATAAATTCATGCCTAATAAATTTTTTATGGTTTCCCAAAAGAAACAGAATAGCTTTAATGTATCATATCAGACCATGGAAACAGGGAGGATTAAACTTTCCTGATAAACATATATAAAAACATCAATATGCAAAACAATCTCAGATTGGATAAGTCCAAATTACTCTGCAAATTGGAAATAATTACTAACTGTAATATCAGTAAATAAATTTGATTTACAAACAAAATTTCAAATAGATAAACACAATTTGCCATGGCACATATTGTTTATTAGTATGCAATATAACACAATGAAACCCACTAAACTCGTATTATTAATTATTACATTTACTCATTTAGGAAAATTATTAATGCAAATATAGATTTAAAAATCTGGTTTGATCTTTTAACACTGTTTATAGTCACAAAGAACTTTCAACATAAAATAGAGAGACATCTATCCTGGGAACAGAAATGCTTTTTTTTGTTAGCTCCAATGTATCAAAGAGCTAAAAGTTTTAGATATGCAAGTAATGAAAATAACATACAAAGTTCCACAACAGGACTGGCTAACTTTACAGAGTATTCTGTCATATTCACAAGATTTAAGTGGAATAATTAACAATTCTTCATTTAAAGAAATACCTAAATTTGCGAAGTACCATATATGAAATCATATATAATGACTTTGACATGGGAAACAGTATTTCAAAATTTTACAAAATATTGATAAACTATAAAACACCGCCCAAAACCTCATATTGAAAATATATAACAAAAGGACGCTCAATACAGTTAACTGAAGATATTAAAACAAATATTTTCTTATCGATAAAATATACATCCTTTACACAATACTGGAAAGTTTTTAATTGGAAATGCTTGCACAGAGCATTCTTAACCCCAGATAGAATCAGTAAAATTAGTTCTTCCATAAAAGGAATATGTTGGAGATGTGAGCAAGTACACAATGCAGATTTGAACCACATTTTCTTTGTGTTAAAATTAAGCCATTTTGGAATGGTATTAATAACTTTCTACAAGCTTTATTTAATGAATCATTTTATTTGACTAAAGCTCTTGTATTATTAAATGTGAACGAAGGTCCTCATTTAAATAGGTCAAACTTGTATCTAGTATGGACTATACTTGCAATTTCAAGGAAGTGTATAACAAGAAGATGGAATACAAACAAAATACCAAGTTTAGAAGACTTCTGCAGCCTACTGAAAACCACAGCATTATTGGAAATTAAAATTCAAGAACTAAGAATTTATCCAAAGACATTTATCAACAACCCTTGGGGAAAAGTCTTATCGTTGAATCAATAATTGATCAGACACTCTGATAATGGATTGGACATACTTGTAAAGTAATTGTATACAATAAGATCTGTTATGGTGTCAGGCTAATGTAAATAGTGTACATAGTTATTTAAGATGTGACGTGTAAATACTATGGAATTCATTCAAATGCATTTGAAAAAAAAAAAAACTTTTTTTTGAGAAACCTTAAGGGCAGCATGCAGCAGTGTGCTGAAATGGTGGTTAATGGTACCACATTCACTGAACTTGCCGATCTAGCAAATCTGTTAGCAGAGGAATTCCGTTACAACTTTACCCCACTCTCACCCCCAACCATTCCCTCCAGTAATACCATCAAACATAACCTCTTCAACTATAACTAAGTAGCATGTATTGGCTGCACTCAGTAAAACCAAGAGCACAGCCTCAATGAGCCTCAGTAACATCCCAGGATGTCTCCTGAATAGTCTAAAACATGACTTATCAGGACCCCTGGAATTATTTAACTATAGTCTTAAAACAGGCTTTGTGCCATGTAAATGGAGGACTGCGACAGTCATCCCCCTTCATAAGAAAGGGCCTTCAGTGGTTCCTGGTAACTACAGAGCCATTAGTCTGACTAGTCTTATTTGCAAAGTCATGGAAAGAATTATCATGGAAATTCAGTAAGGACATAGGAGACCCCCAGATGCTGGATCCATCCCAGTTTGGCTTTGTCAAAGGAAGGTCATGCTAAGTGAATATGGTGGACTTCTATGAAAAGGTCACTAAGGCAATGGAGGAGGGGAAAACTATGCATACTGCCTACCTAGATCTAGCTAAGGCATTTGATGTAGTACTCCACTCAGGCATTGCCAACAAACTGACAGAACTAGGTATAAACCCATTTACAGCACGGTGGATAGCTATTGGGATCACTAATAGGACGTAGGAGGTTAGAATCTGGAAGGACACCACCGCAAACAACCCAGTCACCAGCGGTGTCCCCCAGGGCTCTGTGTTTGGTGCACTCCTGTTTGGCATCTACTTCTCAGATGCCAAAGCCAGTGTCAAATGCCCCTGACTAACCAAATTTGCATATGATTGCAAACTAGGAGTAGTCATCGAATCCCCCCAAGATGAGAATACCCTTCAAGAAGATATAATACAGACAAACCCTTAGTGCCAAAGTCAGTGCTTAAAACTCAGTACCAAGAAGTGCATTACAATACCTTTTGGGAAGTCTGCCACCCTGGGTAACTTCTGTATGCCATCAATAAAACACCCTTAAAAGTAGATTCACTAATCAAGGATCTGGGAACTCCTGTAGACAGTAAACCTATCTTTGATCAGCATGTACCCAAGGTAGTAAGAAAATCCTTCTATGTTGCTGAACTTACAATGGTATGGCATCTAGGTCTAGAGGGGTCATAATACAACTGTATTTGTCCCTTATCCGACCCATCATAGAGTATAATGCCCCTTTGGTATGTACTTGACCAGACACATGCAACAACTGGAATGTCCACAAAGGTTCCTCATAAAAAGAATACAAGGAGTAAACACAATGTCCTACTGTGATCACCTCAAAGCCCTCTCTCTACTCAGTATCACAGAGACTTCTGAGAGCTGCCTGGCATACAGGGCATCCCTGGACCCTGTTTTGATTAATCTTTTGCACACCTGCAAAACAAGCAACATCAGAACTACTAGATTAAAATACCTAAATTTTCTTGCACTATAAATAAGACATGTTGGAGAGAGAGGTGTTTCACAGAGAATTTCCATTCTCTGGAACATGCTCCCCATCTATGTGAAGCGGAGTTCCTTCCTACCCCTATTAAAGAGCAACTTTGACCAGTGGATGAGTAATTGGAAATTCACCCGTGGTCTGGCTTCTGTGTCTCTGATGGACAGAGGCAGTCAGTAAATCACCTACTATAAATCAAATATAAAACAAATTTGTGGGTCACATTTGGGTTGCACAGCTAGGCTTTTAAGAGTCCTAGTGGTTGTTAGCCCAGTAATATACCTATGAGCCTCTAAAAATATAATAGTGAATCTGAAGTAATAGCACCAAGAAACAAACTCTGTCCATCAGTTATAGAAAGCGGAAAGTTATCATGGACCTAGCGCTTAATGGCATTCATAAAAAGGAAGCAGCTTTTGTAGATCAGTCAGAGATGTATTCCAAGGGGGGAATAAGTTCAAGGTGCAGGAAGAAGCTTGCATTTTGAAAGGAAAAAATGGACCATTACTGCCTATTCTGATCCCATAATAGACCATTTGTACATTTTTTTTATCCCTCATTCTCACAACTTTCTTCTGTACAATTTGCTTTGGTTGTCGCTCTAAGTGATAGTTCCTCCCCTTCCTCCATTCTGTTTTTCTTACTCTGTTCACTGACAACCTGACTGCTTCCTCCACTCACTATTTGTATTTACTCGTATTCCTCACTGATCTCTCTAACAAGACACTGTACAGATGTGCAGAGCTACTTGAAATAGGCTTCTCCCCACCCCAGGATTCACAGAAACAATTTGTTATGTGGCTGTGATTTAGAATTGCAAATAGTTAATGCTGCAGAAGTATTGTTTTGACTTCGTATCGGTCAGTGTCATTAAGTTTTACTCCCTGCTTTATCCAGGGTTTTATCCATGCACTAGTTGCATCTTAGTTTTGAAAAGTGCATTGAACTACTGATTGGCACTTTTGGCTAGTCATTGTGGATGTTGAAGACAGACAACTTGAAGTGTTCTGTGTAAGGATTTCCTTATCCAAGTTGTTATCCATGACTTCTTTGTACGCTTTACTTACCCTGCATAGCATGGGCTCATAGCTATACTCAATACAGCTTCAACACTGGTCATTCATCCCTGAGCAAGCATTCATTTTTACTCACTGTGGAAAAATTGGTTTCTCTGGGTTGCTGTATTAAGCTAGACATGTTACATCTGAGTACGCAACCTCTGAGAAATCCGTGTATTTGCAAGCTTTTGATGCTCACCCTTCTACTTCTTGGTTGACCCCTCCCACTGATCTTATTAAATTGATTGCTAAGTAGGCATGGAAGGCCCCTGATTCCTTAGAGCTGATTCTCTGGGAACCAGACAAAATTTTGTCAGCCCCTGAAGGCCACCAACATTGGTTTAAGGCTTAGCAGTAGATGCTGTGGTGGTGGCGGCGGCAGCCACCAAAAAGGAACTCACTGATGAGAGTCCCTCTATTTATCCAACTAACCATGAGTCTAGGACAACGGGCAGATTTGAAAAGTGGGCATATGCTTCATCGACCTTCGCCCTAAGGTCTTTGAATTTTATGGCACATTTCACTAGGATCCAGACGGATCTGATCAAGGAGTTGTCGAATACCCTCGCAGGAGCTGTGTCTGAGTGGGTACAGGATAGAATCGCCTCCCAGCTAACCACCCTGGAGTCTATTTATAATTCGTCCATGAGATTAGCAGGTTCAGGCGTTGCCATAAGGCATCATGCCTGGATGCTGTTGTGTGAATTTGTGGAGCCGTTTAAGTCTTCCTTCATCAATGCTTCCTTTGATGGATCATCTTTATTCGGTCCCAAAGTCAAAGAAGCTCTAGCCAGGTGCAAGAAAGATGGAAAGACCCTATCTGCAGTGGGCATAAGTTTTTCTGCTCTCAATGATCCAACTGTTGGAATCAGAGGAGCAGAAAGATGTAGTTCCACAAGTCCCGATGGTATGTGGTGGTTGCTCCCCTCGGGGCAGCGGGGGGAGCTCTAATGGAAGACGCTGACCCCATGGCAGAGGTGGTCCACAAAATCAGGGTTCCAGAGATTTTCTCTGGACAACCCTACCACTGCTTCTGAAAGGAGGCCTGATTGCTTATCTCTGGAAGCAGTCGTGGGAAGACTATCACTGCACTCGATGGCCTGGTAACAAATAATTTTTGCTGCTTGGGTGCAGAAGATCATTACCAGAGGTTACCATATCCCCTTCTGTCTTTTTCCAGGATCAAAACGAAGACTTCCCAATGTGCCACCCAATCAGAGAGACCAAGCCATCTTAGAGATGCAAAAGCTGCTAGAAAAAAATGTCGCATCCATGAAGTCCCACCAGACCAGATAGGATCCGCTGTTTTACTCCAGGTTCTTTTTGGTACCAAGAAAGCAAAGGGGACTTGAAACCAATTTTGGATCTCAGCCTTCTGAGCACGTTTATTCAGCAAACAAAATTCCGGATGATTATAGTTCTGTCTATACTTCCTTTTGTAGAGGAAAACGATTGAATGTGCTCTATAGATCTTCAAGATGCATATTACCACAGAAAAATGGACAAATGCTCCAGAAGGTTTCTCCACTTTTGGCTAGGAGTCAGTCATTTTCAGTTCAAAGTGCTGCCCTTTGGTCTCACCACAGTCCCCAGGGTGTTCAAGTGTATGGCAACAGTTACAGCTCACTTGAGACTGCACGGATTCCGGGTGTTTCCTTATCTAGATGACTGGTTCATCACTGCTCCTATCAGGCATCTGCTGTTTTAAGTATCGGACTTTATTCTGCACCTGTTCGCTTATCTGGGTATTACAGTGAATCAAGAAAAATCTCAACTAACTCCCACTCTAGATCTAGAGTTCATAGGAGCTCGTCTGAATACCATCTCTTGTGTAGCTTCCCTTCCTCTTCACAGGTTACAGAAGATAAAATCCTAAGTACAGGCCATTCTCTCCAAAGACAAGGTCCCTGCACTTCTGTTCCTCCAAGCTTTAGGGTCCATGGCAGTGACCATTACCTTGGTTCTGCTAGCGAGATTTCACATGAGGCTACTGCAATGGCTCTTATTATCCCAATGGTCCATCCTAATGCATCCAGTGACATACCCGATTCCTATCACCAGTCGCTGCAAGAAGGACTTATCCTGGTGGATGCAATCCGAGGAAATTCTTTTGGGCCATCCCTTTGTTTCTTCTCACCCCAAGGCCATGGTGACCACGGACACCACCCAGATGGGGTGGGGAGGCATTATCTAAGAAGAATAGTCCAAGGTACTTAGTCCCCAATAGAGGTTGACAAGTAGGGTGGCCTAATGGTTAAGGTGTTTGCCTTACAAACACAAGGTGCTGGGTTTGAATCTCACAAGGGATAATTGGCTAGGCTTAAAATGGCTCGCAAGGGCAGTTAGCCTAGTACTAACCTATGAACCTATGAACCTATGTCCTAGAATTGAGGGCAGTGCTCTTAGCGTTGCAAGCATTTCACTCTGTCCTCCCTCTAGGAACAATTGCAATTCAATCAAACATGTCAGTGGTCTGTTACATCAATAAACAAAGTGGAACCAAGTCTTATCCCCTGTGTCGGGAGGCCCTCAGAGTGTGGCAATGGGCTATATCTTCCAACCACTTTCTAATAACAATGCACATCCTAGGGAGCTCAAATGTGATAGCTGACAAACTGAGCAGATGTATTCTCCTGCCTCACAAGTGGTCTCTCAATCCCAGACTGACAGATCTTTTGTCACTGGAGCCAGCCTAGCTGTGACCTCTTTGCATCACCTCTGAACAACAAATGCAGCAGCTTTGTCCTAATCCCCCCTCAGGGGGAGTCCCCCGAGAGGCTGCTCTCCTTTTCAAATGGCCCCCGGGTCTTCTCTATGCTTTTCTCCCTCACCTCTCATTCCTCTCTTTTTGAAGAAAGTCCACAGGTTGAGAAGCAAAGTGATCCTCTTTCGACCCTTCTGGCCTCTGCAAGTATAGTTCCCCTTCCTATGGCCTCATCTAATTCACCATCCATGGATTCTGGACCCAGTTCCAGACCTGCTGTCTCACCAGCAGAGACTGGTGCTCCCCAATCTTCAGAATCTCAAGCTTACAGCATGGTTCCTCCAATTCCATTAGCCACCAGGCAGAATAGCTTACCTTCCCCAGTTCAAAAAATTTTACTGGTTTCCAGTAGACCATCCATCATGAATCTGTACCTTAGCAAGTGGAAGATATTTTCATTTTGGGCATGTGTTGATGATCTCAATCCCTTCTCAGCACCAGTCGAGAAAGTTTAGGAATTTTTAGCCATTCTTTTTGATTAAGGAACTTCTGCTTCCACAGTCAAGGTTCAGTTAGCGGCCATTTCTAATTTCTCTGATGGCTTAGAGGACCATTCGTTAATTTCCCACTGGTTATGTAAAGTGTTTGTTAAATGAGTCTTACGATTAAAACCTCAGATTAAAGATCCCCTAGCTCCATGGGATCTGACTTTGGACTTGGTCTTTGATGGTCCCACACTCCAAACTAACAGTGACTTGCCACCTAAAATTTCTCTCATGGAAAACTTTTTTTCTAATAGTCATTACTTCTGTCAGAAGAATTTCTGAGATTCAAGCATTATGTTCAAACCCCCAATATTTGTGTTTTCATAAGGTTAGAGTTTCAGTAAGAACCAACCCTTCCTTTCTTCCTAAGGTGGTCTCAGAATCCAATATTATTCAAAATGTTAACTTGCCCGCTTCCTTCCCAAATTTTTCCAAGGAAGGTGAATATTGCTTGCATTGCTGGACGTTCACAGACAATTATGTTTCTACCTCAGTAGGACTAACGAATCTAGAAAATCGGTCCAGTTATTTGCATCCTTTTCAGTCCAACTCTGAGAAAATCTGTTTCAAAAGTTACCTTGTCTAAATGGTTGAGAGACTGTTTTAGCTTCATATACAATAAAAAAGCACTTCAGGTTTACCTGCACCTGTGAGAGCCCATTCCACTACATCAATAGTCACGTCAGCTGTTTTCCATTCCAAGGCTTCCATGGATGAAATATGCGCAGCAGTAACATGGGCTACACCACATACCTTATCACTCATTACAAATTGTATATGTTCTCAAGAGGAAGAGCATCCTTTGGATCTATGGTTCTAAGGCCACCCAGGGCCTAAGTAGCTGGGAACTCTGTTCCAAAGGTCAAGGATGAATGAAGATCGACAACATCAGATAAAGACGTTATGTACTCACTGTATTGTTCCATCTGTGTTGTCGATCTTCATTCACCCCTGACACCCCACTGTCCTTCCCCCTCCTATAGACTTCCTGGAGGATCAGATGCTTGTCCTGGTAACTTAATAGGTTTGACTTTGGACAGGGCTGCTTCTGTTTGCTGAAGATTCCTCTGTCTTTTTATGTGGCTGCAAACTCGATCTGAGGTAACATAGAGAGGGGTATTAGTAGAGTCTTAGCTCGAGAGTGTTTGGCTGGTGCAAGCTGTATAACAGCCAAGCTGTTTCTGATTATCGGAACCTAGTACCCAGAGGTCAAGAATGAATGAAGATCAACAGCAGAGATGGAACGTTATGGTGAGTACATAACTTCTTTTTTACTCACAACCATGAGTTTAAATATCAGTCTTTTAAGTGTACAGCACTTAAGCTAACAAACTGTTCCTTACAGAGGAAAGAGGGCTGTCAGGTCCTACTACATGTCAGTGTAGAAGTAACAGTTAATGTTAAAAGAAGAGCTCTATTTTAAAAAAGAAAAAAAAAGTAGTTTTCTTTACTACTTAAATGCGTTACCCCAGGCAATATAGCCCTACTACTAGTGCAGCAAACAGTTGTTTACTCACAACCACTAGTTTAAATACGAGTCTTTTAAGTTTAAAATGCACCCCCTTGAGCTAGCAACTCTTCCTTACAGAGGAAGGAGGGCTGTCAAGCTGTACTGTGTGGCAGTGTATAAATAACATTGCTGCTGAAATGCAGAGTTACTTCAAGCAATACAGCCATACTACCAGTGCAGCAAACAGATTTATTCAGAGTCATGAGTATAAATATCAGTCTTTTAAGTGTAAATCACAGTCCCTTTAGCTAATAACTGATGTTCTTAGTGTTTCACTGTTGCAGTCATTACATTCGGGTTATCTGCTTGCAAGTAGCCCTCAGTCGGCCTGATTAACAAAGTCTTGGGTTATGCGTCGGTTGCTGTCCATTCTTCCATGACGTCAGGTCGTCAGTGGTATAAAACATGCAGCCGATGCCATTACATCTGTCTTTCTTGCGTGCAGTGTCCGAAGCAGAAGCAGTTCGCAAGTGCCTGTCGGCCGACTCCTGAAATTTTCGTTTTCGAGTTTCAGAACCGAAGTCTTCAACTAAAGCTAAGTACCCCATTGGGGAAACTTTTTCTTGCTCCTTACCGATGTCAGTAAAAGTTAATAATTGCATTACTTGTGGAAAGCAAATACCTGATAAAGATTTTCATTCGTACTGTATTCCTTGCCTAGGCCCTGACAACGATGTACCTTGCTGTCTCTTTTGCGTTTTAATCGGCGCACTATCCGTCGTTGGTATATTTTCGCCTCTAAATATTTCAGTTCTCTGTTTAATTATCCAGAAATGTCGTCGGTTAAACCATCCGATCACTGGGATTAAAAAAAATGCAAAGATAAAGACAGGCAGCTGAGGTCCAATACTGCCGACGACGCTTCTCCTAAGCCAGTCGCCAGTTCGCCGGTACTCCGTGAGATGCTTTTGCAGCCCCTGATACCCACTACGTCTGATTTGCAGGCCTCTACTGAGAACCATTCGGAGTCCGGTATGCTGCGAGATGCTTCAGCTATGGAAACCGCGGATGTGTCTACCTTGGATGGGTCCGGAGCCGCTTTGCAGGCACCGGCTTCTGAGGGTATATTCAGGCCTACGGACTTGCATATTAAACTGACGCCTCCTTCTTTACTTAGGCCTAAATCTCGATCCATGCCTAAAAACTGACGCCCAGGCCAAATGCTCAGGCCTCTATGCCTAAAAAATGAATGATAAGAATGGCTGAAGATCTAATAACTCTAATCAGGGGTAGCCCCCCCCCCCCCTTCCAAGAGGCCTAGGACTGAAGCTGATCGAGTCTTCTGATCAGGATTCTGTTTTTTCTGATTCTTCTGATGATCTGTATTTGCCGTTATGTACTTATGAAGATTCTGATGCAGAGGACTCCATTCCGTCTGCTTCCCCTTCTGAGGATTTTTCTTTTGGGGAAACCTTACATACTCTAAGGGAGCATTTCCACTGGGAAAGCCAGGATTTTTCTGATTCAAAAAAGAGGCTTTAGAGCCAGCAAACAGCTCTCGAGCTTTAGAAGATGACCGAGTCGGAGCCGATCGGCTCCGAACCCAACCAGCAAGAAAGGCGAGAAGACGACAACTAACATGGAACGTTATGGTAGGTATATAACTTCTTTTTCTTCATGCAAAGAATATGGAGCTCATTACCCAGGACAAATAGGTTTTAAATATAGTGTCCCAGGGATACAGATTTCACTTCCATACGTTGCCAACACCAAGTGGGTGGCTGGACCTACCCGCAAATCAGTAGGCAGAGGCCCAAAAACAAATACTTTCTCTCTTAAGCATGGGGGCTATTCAGCTGGTACCAGAAGAGGAAAAGGGACAAGGTTTCTACTCGAGACTTTTCCTGGTACCCAGAAAAGACTATTCATGGCATCCTATCCTGGACCTGTCAATTCTAAACATGTTTTTGGAGATTCCAAAATTAAAAATGCTGACTCTTCAGTTACTTCCTATGCCAGGCAAAGATGCCTGGTTGGCAACACTAGATTTAAAAGAAGCATACCTGCACATCCCAATCAGGGAATCTTGCAGAAGATACCTATGCTTCAAAGCAGGCTACACGCCGAAAGCCAGGACATACTTTTGAATCATCTGGCCTTTGTACAAAGGGTTCTAACTTGTCTGGGGTACACATAAACGAAAAGAAATCGCACCTGGTACCCTGTCAACAAATTATACTCCTGGGAGCAAGCTTGAATACAACTTCCCAGATGACTTACCTCACGCCAGAGAAACAAATTCATTTGACAAACTACTTCAAACAAGTGGCCACAAAAACCCTGCTATCTGCAAGACAAATACTGCAAGCCTTGGGGTTCATGGTCTCCTGCATTCTTCTAATTCCATATGCAAGACTGCATATTAGGAAACTACCATGGTATCTAAAAAGCCTATGGTGTCAACATTCTCAAGACCTGGAAACAATGACTCTTATCATACCTTGCCTACGCCTAGAGTTCCTTTGGTGGGCAGAGGCCTGCCACCAAAACAAGGGACTACCTTTCACACCACCCGCTGCCACCCAAACCCTAACAGACGCATCAGACTATGCATGCGGGGCTCACCTAGCAGGGAAGTGCGTTCAGGGCAAATGGAACCCAAGTCAAATGCACCTGCATATCAATCAAAAAGAAATGTTAGCTGTACAGAGTGCTCTGACAGCCTTCAAGACCACATTCTTCCAAGACAAATAATGGTAAAGACAGACAACACCACTGTTATGTGGTACATAAACAAGCAGGGGGGTACACATTCTTACCCCCTCTGCAGACTAGCCATGGCATTGTGGAACACAGCCTTGAGCTACCAAGTGCACCTACAAGCTCAATTCCTGCCAGGAAAATTAAATATACTGGCAGATAGACTAAGCAGAAACTTAATGGAACCACACGAAACTGGGTGGAAACTGGAACCAAGGATTTTCAACATGTTGACAAGCAAATGGGGGAGCCTAGATATAGACCTGTTTGCATCTCCCCAGAACTATCAGTTGGACAAATTTTGCACAAGGACTCCCCACAAAGAAGCCTGGAAAATGGATGCTCTGTCCTTCAGCTTGAAAAACCTGTCAGTCTGTGCCTGCCCCGTTCTGCCTCTGCTCCCCAAAGTACTACTAAAAATCAAACAGGACAAACCAAGGATGATTTTGATTGCTCCAGACTGGCCGCGCCAACACTGGTACCCCCTCCTGCACAGTGTCACGGTTATCTCCATGGCACCTGCCTCAGACTCCTTCCCTGCTGTCTCAGCAGGAGAACCTGATTCTGCACCCTCAGCTTCTAACACTGAATCTTGCAGCCTGGCTAATTACTTAATCTCTCCTTTACCATCCCTCAGCAAACCTGTGATGGATATCATTTTAGAGGCAAGGAGGTGTAGTACTAGAAAATTTTATGCGGAAAAATGGAAAAGATTCTGTGCCTGGAAGCAATCTCAAGGGATGAGCACAGTAGCGCCAATTTACCTCAGATTTTACAATATTTAACTGAGATGCTTCACAAGGGCCCGTCGTTTTCCTCCATTACAATCCATGCCTCAGCCATTTCAGCTCATTATAACACAGAACCACCCCTCTTCTCTCATCCACTGCTCAAGCAGTTCCTCAGAGGGGCCAAAAATTTGAGACCACCCAGGAGAGTTCCAACCCCAGCCTGGGACCTTAACTTTGTCTTGGAGAAACTCACTCTACCTCTTTTCGAGCCAGCTGCTACTGCAGACTTAAAATTTCTTTCTTGGAAAACAGCTTTCCTTTTAGCAATCACTTCAGCTAGAAGGGTATCTGAATTACAGGCCCTTATGGCAGTGGAGCCTTTCATCATCTTTCATGCGAATAGGGTGTGCCTCAGAACCAATCCATCCTTCATACCCAAGGTGGTATCCAGTATGGCTCTTAATCAGTCCATTCACTTGCCAACCTTATTTCCCAGTCCACAGAATAAAGGGGAATGGATACTGCATTCCTTAGATGTGCACAGACAACTTAGATTCTACTTTGACAGGGCTAAACCTCAAAGGAAATATGAGCAACTGCTGGTGGCATTTGCTGCAGGGGCAGAGGGGAAGGCTATTTCATAGCAAACCATTTCTATGTGGATAAGCCATTGCATTCATTTCTGCTATAAGCACCATGGAAAACCGATCCCCCAGGGGATCAGACCTCACTCCACCAGGGCTGCATCTACCTCTACTGCTTTTCTCAGAGGTGTCCCTACCTGGGACATCCTAGAAGCTGCTACCTGGAGTGCTGTACATACTTTCACCAAGCATTTTCATTTGCCAATTTTCTCTAAATCCAGAGCTGGCTTTGCCACTGCAGTCTTGCAGGGCTTTATAGCCGGCCCTAATGCTATCTAAATTCCTCCTCCCAACCATAGCTTTGGGAATCTACCCAAATGTAATGACTGCAACAGTGAAACACAAAGAACATAGTACAGTTGTGTACACTTACCATAAATGTAGATGTTCAAGTGTATTCACTGTTGCAGTCGTGGTTACCCTCCCTCCAGCCCCCTAACTTCTTTTGGCTATACCTCTACTTTCAATTTACTATGCTTAAAAGCCTTTTTGGTGTATTTGCTTTTTTGTTGGAGGTATACCTTTGTGCTTTTATATTTAATTACTTCCCATTGGGGGGCACCTGACATCTGGGGCAAGAAAAACTGATGTAATGGCATCGGCTGCATGTTTTATACCCCTGACGACCTGACATCATGGAAGGAGAGACAGCAACCAACGCAGGACCCAAGACTTTGTTAATCAGGCCGACTGAGGGCTACCTGCAAGCAGATAACCCGAATGTAATGACTGCAACAGTGAATACACTCAAACATCTACATTTATGGTAAGTGTACACAACTGTACTTTCCTTACAGAAAAAAGCGCAGAGTCCCTGGAGACCCTCAGGTCACCAAGCCGTACTACCTGGCAGTGTTGAAATAACAGTAGAACTGTTAGTGTTGAAAGAAGACCTCTATTTAAAAGAAAAGTTTAAAAATTGATCTGATGTTGTTAATCTTCTTTTCATTCATCACTGATGGGTTAGTCAGTCTAATACCACGCTCGCGCCAGCCAAAAACTCTCAAGCTCAGTTTCTACCTATAATGCCCTTCTCCCTGTTACCTCAGATCTCATTTACCATGTAGCCGTAAAGCTGTGTTTCAGCCAAGCTCTCAGCTAATTGGAAACTTTTTGATATCTTGTGGAAAAATGTCTGTTTTCTTATCTTTTGTGTCCCGTCTTCACTAATCTTTATATTTGCAGTTAGATTTACACATTTTTCTCTTCTACTCCTACCCGTTTGGTAATCTTTTAAGTACCATTGGTGGTACATCCTTCTCTCTTTACCCTTGTGGTATTCCTTGAATACCATTGCTGGTATTCCTTCTTTCCTTCCCTTTTTCTGTCTAGTTGTGTGTTTTTGATTCTTCGACTAGATACTGTGTGTATTTTGATAGCATTAGGCATAGAGAAAGTAGAAGTTATGTTTTCTCTGAGGATTTGATTGTTGTGCTTATCTTTTCAAGATGTCTGATAAGAAGGGTACGTCTGGTTTCAAGCGTTGTACTTTGTGTAATGATAAATTTCCGAATAGTGACTCTCACGATGATTGTGTTTATTGCTTGGGGGTGTCCCATCTTTCGGTGGAACCTCCCTGTGTAATTTGCCAAAGTTTCATCCAGCGCACTCTGAACGAGCGCAGGAATAAGTTAATCCTGAAGGGCCTACTTAAGACGCCCTTTTCGGAGGCCCTTTCTGTGATGGAGGTCTCAACCCCTCCTATTAAGGATAAGAAAAGGCCCCATTCGATTCTGTCTTCACCCTCGGATGACCAGGGTAAGCCTGTGAAACCTAAAGTGCAAAAACTTTCTTCGGAGCATAGATCTCCCTCATCGGCACCGACTTTGTCTGCTCCAAGTACTACGGCTGTTACTATATCAGTGCAAGCTTCGGCTCTGATACTGTCTCCAGCACTGATTACATACCTCGCCTAATTTGGCACCGGTTGCCACTTTGGCACAGTGCACTCCTTCGATGCCTATCTCTTCAGTGATGATTGAACCTCCCATATCAGCTCCAAGTGCCCATTTGGCACTGAGCTCTTTTACGGCCCCAACTAGACTGGATTTGTCATCACTGCTTCCTGTTTCCAAATTTGATTGAGACATTGGTGCTGGTAGATTGTACACCACGGACCTGATACTCTCCGCCCATAGATCCATTTCTAGGCATAGCCCGTTCCTAGAATGACCTGACTCTCCATCGGGAGTATCCACTAGATCCACCAGGAGCCTTTCAGAACTTGATGTGGTGCGTCTTGTGGATCAGCTGTTAGTAGCCAGGGGGATACCCTTGCCTTCCAGGACACATCCTCCTGCAGGACTTGAATAACTTCTCCATGGACTCCATCCTTTTCTCCTCCT
Source organism: Protopterus annectens (assembly GCF_019279795.1). Lineage (NCBI taxonomy): Eukaryota > Metazoa > Chordata > Ceratodontiformes > Protopteridae > Protopterus > Protopterus annectens. The sequence goes on along the minus strand of NC_056750.1, from coordinate 259,085,250 downwards.
TTGACCATTCTGGTTCCAAAGCCTCCTGCTCTGATGTCCGTTTTGGAACCCCCCCCCCCCCGTCTTGGCGCCTGTATTGGACCTTACTGAGGCTCTGGGACCATTCATTTGGTCCTCAGTTCCTGCTGAACCAGTCCTTCCTCAACCCCATGATTGGGCTGCAGGCAGTTCTGTTTGGGGCACGGTTCTGAGTGTTTCTTCAGTTTCATCCTCTGTGCCAGGAGCTTTTCTCTGCACCAGTCCTGCTTGAGGCTCCATCCTCGGGAGCGGGTCTTTCTCTGTTCCAGTCTCCCATCCCTTTTTATCCGGACCTACTTTCCATGCGATGGAGAGGGCATTTGCTTCTGGAAGCATTCTGCTGATGTCGGAACCCCAGATTTCTCCCCCTGAGCTACGGCTGCCACAGGAGCCCCCCTATACAGGGTACCCACTCTTCTGAGTCCTCCTCAGAAGCCCCCATGGAAGAGATCATGTAAGAGGAAGCACTTAGACTCGCCAGAAGAGTGTCTGAGGACACTGATTTCAATGAAGGTGAGTGTTCCCCGCAGTCACCCCCTGATGATGTCTCCTTCCTTGAAATGCTGAAACAGAGGGGTGACTTGAAGCCCACTAATCCTTCGTCTGAGGAATCTGTGTTCCTGCAGGCTTTCCATGCCTGGCCTTCTAACTCTTGGGTGACCCCACCTGCAGACGAGCTAGTTCAGCTCGTGGTGCAGCGCGTTTGGAACAACCCTGACTCTGTTGAGGTGATCCCTCGGAGACCTGACAAGATACTTTCCTCACCCGAGGAAAACCCACATTGGTCCAGAGGTTTACCGGTTGGTGGTATGGTGGTGGTGGTGACGGCCACAAAAAAACGATTTGGCTGAAGAGAGTCCTACTGTCCATCCTCCCAACAGAGAGTACTGGGCTGTGGCTAGACTGGGGAAGCGAGTCTTTGCATCAGCGACCTTTGTCATATAGCCCCTGAACTACTTGGCACATTTTACGAGGCTCCAAAGAGACTTTATATCCAAACTCTCTGGAACACTCACAGGCCAGGTGTCTGACAAGGTAAGGGACAAAGTTGCCTCGCAGCTCGCAACCCTGGAATCTATGTCCAACTCGTCCATGAGATTGCTTTCTCACACAACTGAAGGGGCTGCTAGAGCTGCGGGTTCAGGCATAATTATGAGATGCCATGCCTGGATGCGCATTTGTGACCTTGCGGATCCCGTCAAGTCTTTCTTATGCATTACCTCAGGCAATATAGCCCTACTACTAGTGCAGAAAGCAGTTGTTTACTCACAACCACTAGTTTAAATAAGAATCTTTTAAGTTTAAATTGCACCCCCTTGAGCTAACAACTGTTCCTTACAGAGGAAGGAGGGCTGTCAAGCTGTACTGTGTGGCAGTGTATAAATAACATTGCTGCTTAAATGCAGGGTTACCTCAAGCAATACAGCCATACTACCAGTTCAGCAAACAGACTTATTCAGAGTCATGAGTATAAATATCAGTCTTTTAAGTGTAAATCACAGTCCCTTTAGCTAATAACTGTTACTTGCAGAAAAAAGAGCAGAGTCTCTGGAGACCCTCAGGTCACCAAGCCTTGCTACCTGGCAGTGTAGAAATAACAGTAGAACTGTTAGTGTTAAAAGAAGAGCTCTATTTAAAAGAAAAGTTTAAAAATAATTTTCTTTACTGTTTAAATGCAGGGTTACCTCAGCCAATACAGCCCTACTGACAGTGCAGCAAACTGAGATCAGCTTACTTTTGCTATCTTTTTTGACCAGGAAAGTCCAACCAGGCAGAGCCCATTTTCAACAGAGGCCCGGGGAGAAAAGCTCTGTCATAAACTTTGTCACATTGCAGACATGTTGCAGTACTAAGTAAAATTTCATTTTTGCAGTAAAGATATACACAGTAATATTTACATTCATGAGTTGTGAGTAGTAGTAGAATTATATATTGAGCCAAAAGGGGTTAATTCAATATCTGGCTTGCAGGGTGACTAACAAAGACCTTTATCCATCTTGTTGTTGGGTGAGTCCTGTTCTGGGTTGCCTACTTTCTTATATGGGAGTGGTCTTTTATTAGTTTGTAATTAAAGTATGTTCAAGCGTCTCAATCTCTACTGAATATTTCATTGTAAAGTGGTAGTTCACATAGATGGAGTTTTGCTGGAAGATGTAATCATTCCCACATTCACATCCTTGTCTTTAGTTTTTATAGTACAACATAGCTGGGCTGTTGCACTGGGGTAAAGTGTTTTTCTAAGTATAGTCTACTGCCCAAGTGACTCTTGGCCTGCCTATGCTTCTCATGAAAACTACTTTACTTTAACCTTTTAAGGCCCAGGCTGAGGCTGATCAAAAAGAAATGTACCTATTCACACCACACACTGTAGTACTTGAAGGCATTCTTGGACACTTAGACCTTTATGTAAGACAACTGTTTGACATAGTGGAACCTGGGAAGGAATGCTTGCCTAACATTTTGAGTCTGACACCAAGGCTGAGGCTTCAGTTTGGGGTGTGTATCCCACTCACGGTCATATCCTTTTATTTTTATCATCTGGGCTTTTTTCTGGTTATGGTATTTTTGTACTTTGAAGGCAGTATTTGATAATGAAAAATGTTACAGAAATGACAAGAGTTTAGTATTTAGACCTTCTGGAGCCCATTCCTACATTTCTGCCACTTTTGGTATCATTTCTGAAGTATATAATGGAATCTTTCTGGAAGTCCGCTAGGCTGCTAGTAGTTTTCAGGACCATTTGCTTGGTATCTACCTATGAAACTGTGACACATTTCGTGCCATGACTCACACAATCAAGAAATATCTCTCATCCAAAAGATATACTTTTCTGGACCAAGATCTGGTGTCAGGTTCATCATTTGGCAGTGTCTGCACATCACCAGCAGTGTACTCCTCACTGAACTGTCTTCAGGTAAGGAATGCAATTTCCTGAATTTGAAAAGGGATCTTTTATACTATATCAGTGCACTGATTGCATATCAGCTGTTGTAGTGCATGTATGACCATTTACAGGAGCACTGCGTAGAAATTCCAGAAGGAACTTGAAAACATTTTCCTGGTTCAGAATAAAAAATCAAATTGCTTCAGAAATCTGAATAAAGTTCTACAACTATGATTCAGCCAAGGGCAAGAACATTTGATGTAGTACTTTAATGGCATGCTTGGGTCAATGGTTTTTGTTCAGAGGTTCAGAAACTGAAAAATGTTTTCTGCTACTCAAATCAGCTCTGTTGACAAGTGAAAATGCCCTTCGTGTCTTAAAGGAGAGAGAAAAGGCCATAACCCTTTTACCAGGCATGGAAACTCCATAGGGAGGTTGCCACATCACCCAGAAGGGCTTCAGAATAAGTAAACAATTATACATCCCTGGGACATAATCCAAAGCATGGTGCTTCTACTCAGAAGCAACAGTAAAGCCAATAGAAACAACAGCAGGAGCAGCCGCATTTCAGCTGTTAAATTATCACCCCAATAAGGTGTTTTATAGGAGATCAGCCCCTCATCCTCAGAGTCCCTTGTCACTAGGGATGATATGTAACAGCAGAAAATTCTACCATTTAGCTTTAGAAGCTGGATAATATTGTGTAACCTTCTCATCCACCACCTCCTGTCGCAGCTTCTTCATAATATCAGCAGCATCTAAGGAATGAGATCTTATGTTGTCCTACAGAAAAAAAGCTATATAGAACCATTTGTTCATCTAGAGATGAGGAGGAAGAGTTTTGGGCACATGAAAACCTGAAATTAACAATGACAATAGATTTATTTACTGTCAAAATGTTGAATGTAGTGCCTTCTGCCCTGTTGCGATATTTGTAATATTTAAGTCAGTTGGCATCTTCTCCCCATGCTTAACACAAGGATTGGTTATTTGCTGTAAGCACAACAGACTTGATACTGTTCATCCCTATTTATGTGTATATATAAACATACAGAAGGAAACTGTCTACTGTGTCCTTGTTTTGCAGTTAGTACTGTGCAGTTGCCCCACCCATTCTTTCAACTCAAGTTCTCTCTGTGTGTCCCAAGCACTCTTGAATGCATCATCAGTTAGACCACCTTCTCCATCCATCTGGAAATGTGTCATGCATTGACAGCCTCTCACTTAAGTACAATTTTCAAGAATTCCAGCTTTGCAGTTTCTTCTACTGTTTGCAGCTGGCACTATCTTGCTGTTCCCTTCCATCCTTTCTCCTTGATACCACCCCTTCAGAGTCCCTTTCCAGGATCTTAATGGCCCTTACTTGTTCCACAGAGCTGTAGCTAGGCTGGTCGGTGTCCTAGGTAGTACTTCCCATTTCCAACCCCCTTTCCAGTTTGAGTTTAAGGACTTAAAAAAAAAAAGTGCTTTGATTTGAAGAGCTGGGGACGGGGAAAAAAAAAATGTTCTCAATGCTGCTTGCAGTGACCTTTTCACATCAGGTAACAGTGCCGGTCATGTCTGCTAACATCTTAATCCTGGGGCAGCTGCCGCCTTCTCTTATGACTTGGTATCTACCCATATATTCTTACTGCACATTGGAAACAAGGATCATTCTTCCAGTCCCTTTTCTAATTTCCGTACATCTCTTTAACTACTCAGTGCATTCCTTTGTTACTGTTTCCTGTAGCCATTAGTTTCTCAAATACCAAACTAAGCAAAACATCATTCAGTTCAAGATCATGCATTTTGGGTTTTCCTTAGCACCACATGTGAGTGAAATGTCTGGCTTCATTCACTGCTTTCCTCAGACAGAAAAAATGACATGCTTCCTGGTCTGAATGACTTGTTAATAATTGCTTTAGAGTTTGTTTTCCACTCATGCTAGAGGCCTTTACCTGTTGAAAGAACCCGGAATCATGTTAAAAATGTCTCTGTTACGACTATTTCAGGGCATACCCTTCACTGCATTCAGTATTATGAAGTGTGGACACAAATGAGTTTTTCGGCTATATACAAGTCTCATGAATTCCACTTAGTCTGAGATACAGAACATTTGGAATTAGTATGCATGTACACGTATGCACACACACACACACACACACACACACACACATATACACGTGTGTGTGTGTGTGTGTGTGTGTGTGTGTGTGTGTGTGTGTGTGTGTGTGTGTATAACACATATACTAAGTAATGGGGGTGCAGTTACAATGTTGGGAGGGGCATATGTATTTAAAGCTCTTTAGCTAATTTAAAATTTTCTTGTCTTGAAATCTTTTCATACCTTAGAATTTACAGTATTTAGTGTTGAGCACTTAAACTATGAATTTTTGTAGTGTAGCTGATCAAAAGACAGCCTGTTCTCCTTCACTTCTGAGCAGCCTTCCAGAATGAACACATTGAGGTTGGGAGTTTTTTTTTTTAAGCAAGGAGTATGACAGCAAATCCTTCCATCACTCTAGCCAGTTTAAACATATGGACATGGAGTATGTCAGTAGACTCTCTCTTCCTAAAAGTTGTAACATTTGTGAACTTCACAGACCTTGTTTGAGCTATTCCATAGAGAATAAACATGGTCCATACACATCTTTTGTGTTTCAGAGTAATGTTTTCACTTCTGGGTCTGATGTCGACTGAATAATAGATGTGTCCTTTACTGGCTAGAGAACATACCTCTGAGATCAGATAGCCCAAAGCTGCTGTACTCCCAGGTTAATGACATGTCATTGTGCCTGAACTAGTGATTTTTAGTGCCCTTTGGACCATCTGTAATATATTGCCTTACTAAGGAGACTGGGGGGGGGGGTTTCTTCTGAGGATCAACAGGGGTTGTGATCAACTCATCAGCCTTGTGATGTGTGGTTTCCAGGACTTATCTTTACTAATGCTCTCAAGCTGTTCGCTCCAATGATGGACTGCTTTGTAAACCTCAGAATACTGAACCTTGGTGCTTTACTTCTAAATCCGTAGCCAGATATGGCATTTCCCATGGAGTATGCTGAAACTTCGTAGCACCAGAGAAGCACTGCTTGAGCTATTTATTGACTTTATCCACTTATTCTTCCAGGTAGAAACGATCCACCTTGCAATGAATGACCTAAGTGCTGAATTCCTTTTTCCCTCTACAGAATTAAGTCTAGATTTTTTGTGAAGTTGTGTATTTACCCGTTTTTTTCAAGGACATTTACAGGACAGTGAGCATCAAGTAAGTTGTTAACTTGCACTCTCAGATTGTAGATTTCGTTGTTCTGCAGTCGGGACTAGTTTGGCATTTAGTAGCTGTGTAAGCAAAATAGGAACCCTATAGAACAAAAAGGTGACAGTTCAGCAAATACTTTTCCTATGAGTCTGATTCATCTAAAGTCTCCGGTGACCTTAGTGACACCTTTCTGGCCTCTAAATTTTATCCTAGAAATTTAATGTGTCATGTAAGAACTTGAAAAAAGGAATTACTAACTGGAAAATATAATAACAGCAGATCCAGAAGGAATCACCACAGGAGGAAAATCTCCGTAAAAACGAAAACATCTTTATTGTAACACAGAAAAAATGAGCGCTTTCGCGTAGTGGACTACGCTTCTTCAGATGTAATTTAAAAAAAAAAACACAGCCCTTTTATACAAAACTTTTGGCGCGCACGCCAACAATAACTCAATTAAATAACTGATTAACTAATTTAATCAATTATGAATGTTAAACATTGAAATGTAACAATGTGCATTTAAACTAGCGCATTTAAGATAAAGTTCCCAAGAGCACATATATGAATAATACTGTTAAAGTGCTTAGGCATTCTAGACACAACCATTATAAATCAGTTTTGCCAATATGTGTTACGTTCATACCAATAATTACATACAATAAAAATGTGCAAAAAAACGTATATTTAAAAACCATGTATTTAAAAATCATGAAAAATATACATGAAGTTAAAATCCATAAAAAACTGTTCATGCATCAAACTGTGCCACATACAGAAAAAATACATATGCATTATGCGTACAGAATATACAAAAATATTAAAACACGTGGCTGTTGTGCAAGATCATCACATAGTGTTAACGGGTCAGCCCAAATATAAAGGACCGCCAATATAACAAACTTGTGTCCTATATAACTAGGTGTATATAAACATACGCAAAGTTGCTATCTGAATGCTAAAAAAACATCCAGCCAAATAGAGAGTTTCAAATATTGAAATGAGCAGTAGCAATGAATACAAAATGAAAAAAATCCCACAGATTCCATAATTGTCTCAATGTATAAATAAGTAAATCTATTAACCAACCTTACAAATTCTATTTAAGAAGTAATAATCGTTGAATCTTGAAAAACGGGATAAAACGAACATTAACAAAAGACGAATGGATGCTGACAAATGCTACAAATAAAAATAGTCCTTAAGAACTACTGATGTTGGGACTACGAGCATAGTAAACATATCATGTGGTAAATCAATATTAATTATTAATTACTAAATGTCATTAAATAATATTATTTTAATATAAATACATGATTGAATATGAACATAAAAAATTCCAAATATATAATATTCACAGCAATTAAATTAAATTGGATTGATATACAATTAAAAAGTAAAAATTAATGTTTAATAACTGATTAATCTATAGCTCTCTATTAGGTAAATATACTAACAAAAAATTTTTAAAAAGAAATATATATATGTAGTAAGAGTGATGTCAAACTGAGCCTACTATATAGAACATATATATATATTTGGTTCCCATTCAGAAGCCTGAAACATCATAAGCCTGAAAATCAAAATCCTGAAACCAAAAGCCTGAAAATTCAGAATCCTGAAAACTCAAAATCCTGAAAGCCCAAAATCCTGAAACTCAAAATCCTGAAAACACAAAATAGACATACTGATGTCATTGTGGCTTTGCTATTGTTAGCCCTGTGGTGTTAGGTCATGCGTTGGGGTCAGGTAAGTGTGCGGTTGGTTTTATGTTAGGGTTAGGGGCGGTTTAAGTGAGTTAGGGTTAGGGCACAGGTTAGGATTGTATGCATTAGTGACAAATATTGGGGTTAGGGGCAGTTTAAGTGAGTTAGGGTTAGGGCGCGGGTCAGGTGAGTGTGCGATAGTGACGGACCTTAGGGTTAGGGTTAGGGTCAGGGTCAGTTGGTAGATATTAGTGTCTTTATAGTGACATATTAGCATTATTTGTGTTTTCAGGATTTTGAGTTTCAGGATTTTGGGCTTTCAGGATTTTGGGCTTTCAGGATTTTGGGCTTTCAGGATTTTGGGCTTTCAGGATTTTGAGTTTTCAGGATTCTGAATTTTCAGGCTTTTGGTTTCAGGATTTTGATTTTCAGGCTTATGATGTTTCAGGCTTCTGAATGGGAACTATATATATATATATATATATATATATATATATATATATATATATATATATATATATATATACATAGACTATACCAAAATAGGTATAAACGGTTAGCAAGGGTGGATACATGGGATTATATTTTTCTATTATTTTATATAGGTTTGATAGAAACAAACTGATTGATACCTGGAAAAATATGCGCTTTTAAAATAAAAATCCATTTTAATTCAACACTTGCCAGTTGATTAATGTTGTCACCTTCTCTAGAATTTTGAGTTACCACCTCTAAAACTTTAAAACTGAAAGTATGCGTTTTAAATTCTAATATGTGCTTTGCTAAAGCATTTTGCTCATGCCCTTTCTTAATGTGATAAAGATGGTTGTAGACCCTATCTCTTAGCCTCCTGTTAGTCAGACCCACATAGAATGCATCACAATTTTCACACGTTGCAAGATATACAAGATTAACACTGTTGCAATCACAATAACATTTCGGTGCAAATGCAAAAAAAACCTCAGGATGTGTGAAACAAAGATTCTTGGAGATATGTGGACACATGTGACAGTGGCCACAGGGATAAGTCCCATTTTGTGCAGATCTTTCAGTGCTATGTAGATTAGTTTTCTCTATACAGAGTAACTGTTTTAAATTGTTACAATTTCTGTAACTGAACCTAGGGAAATCACCAACTATAGTCTTAGTGAAAGGGTCCATGATGAGTATATTCCAGTTCTTACTAACTATTTTTTTAAGAGAAGCAATATCACTTGTATATTTTGTAACATAAGACAGTTTCTCTCTAAAAGTTCCTTTTCTAAATTTCATAATATGGGGAGTCTGACTCACATCGCACTGTGCAGGGCAAGAGTCAACATTCGTGGCATCAAACATTTGTCGTTTGCATCTAGTAATCAATTTGTTGGTATACCCTCTTTCTTTAAATAATGTTTCAAGGTTGTCCAGTTCAGAATGTAAAGCTTCAGTGTCACTGCATATCCTAGCTATCCTGTGTAACTGGCTAAGGACAATGCCTCGAAAGGTAAACCTGGGGTGCATACTTTCATATCGCAATAATGTGTTCCTCCAGGTAGGTTTCCTATATAAGGAAGTAATAATCCTTCCATTAGCATTAAGTTTAAGTGTTAAATCTAGAAAGTGCACCTGTTCATGTGAGATTTCAACAGTAAATCTTAAAAAAGGGGTAGTGGTTTCCATGTCCTTAATAAAACGGATGCATTCTGCTTCAGTGCCTTCCCAAATAAAAAGGACGTCGTCCACAAATCTCTTATATAATTTTATTTTCCTATATTGTGCATGTTTAAAAAGAAAGTTACGTTCCCATTGATATACAACGAGATTTGCGTAACTATTCGCACAGGGGGTGCCCATGGCAACCCCCCATTTTTGTAAATAATAACTGTCTTGAAATATAAAAATGTTATTATTGAGAACAAGGTCCAATAAATGATTAACCAAAATCTGTCTATTATTACTATAATGAGAACATGTGACAAGAACCTCTCTAATGGCTTGGAGTCCCAAGTCATTTGGAATGCATGTAAATAAATCTTTTACATCCATAGTAACAAGCAAATAATTATTCACAGTTTTATCTAACTTGAACCCCTTCAAAAATTCTATTAGCTGATAAGAGTCTCTGAGAATATTAGGAACATCATTCACAATGGGTCTTAGAAGGCATTCTATGAACGAGGAGATAGACGAAGTAATCCACCTTTCACTGGAGACAATGGGTCTCATAGGAACAGGAGTAACCTTTTTGTGTATCTTGGGCAAGCCTTTAATAATTGGAATGGTCGGAAACTCCACTAAAAAATACTCATATATCTCACGGCTTATCTGGCCACACATTAATAAATCATATAAGTCTGCTTGTATATTTTTGATGGTTTTCTTTACAAAATCATGAGTAACCAGATCATATGTACTCCTGTCTGACAGAAGGGCGGACATAGTATTAATGTAATCAGAAGTATTCAGTATCACCACCGCCCCACCTTTATCCGCTGGCTTAATGGTAATCTCAGCATTTCTTTTCATCCTAAAAAGTGAACCTTGTTCTTCTGTCGTAATATTAAAAAAACTACATCTCTTTCTGTTCCGAGCAAACTACTCATAAAAATCTTTTTCACACATTTTCAGAAAACACTCTATATTATATGGCATTAAAGGTACAAAGTTACTTTTGCGTTTAAAAAAGTTTTTCAATGCATCAGTTTGCATAGCACTATTGTCTTTGAAAAAGACTTTTAAAGATACATTGCGACAAAATAATCTTAGGTCAATTAAGACCTCATTAAGATGGCTAGTTTGAGAAGGAATGTAGTTGAGACCTTTATTAAGAAGCGAAGTGTCGGATTCAGACAAAACTGTATCAGACAAATTGTATACCAAAGAATTCAGTTTCTTTGCTTCCTTACTGCTCCGTATTTCTCTTCTGAGCCTTTCCTCTTTCGTGGGCCCCTGCTGTTCGAACGACCTCTCCACCCTGTTTGCTGTTTCACCGGAAAAGGTAAAAAAACACTAGTGGCAGGGGCTGTATCTTTGGGTTTTGCTCCCACTAAAATAAAAGTCTTAGCTGCTTGTTGATTAGGGGGTGGAGTGTCGCGGGGAAAATTGGCACCATTAGAATTATTTAATATAGAAATGTTGGATGGCACTTCATTGTTTATAATTTTCTTGGAGCTGGAAGCAAAAGATGAAATAATAGGTTCAGAAGTGGAACATGACATTGCCGAAGTTGGAAAAACTGATGTTTCTTCTCTACAGACTGTATCAGATGTCACCGTAGAACGAGCATTCTCTGTTCTCTGCCAGAGGAACACCTGGCTGAGAGCAAAATCATTAGCATCCCTCACAAGCTTTCTGTGTTTGGTTTGCTTTAACTGTTCACTAAACAGGTGTACCTGAGACCAAATATTTTCCAGCCTCTTAGTGAAATATTCTGATTTAAAATGTTCAAGAATGTTACTTTGTTGCAAGTCTATTTTGTTCCGTAATTCAGATTCAAGTGGGGCAAAGTATTCCAATAAAAGTTTTATATAGCTGAAACCAAGTTGTATATTTAGGTCCTGCCATTTCCTGAGTAAGACGGGATGACTATCCCCATATGTGGGCATGCAAAAGATATGCATGCCTCTGGGCACAACCTTAAAATGAAGACATGCTTCCAAATGCAGTCTTTGCCATGCTTATCTTTGAAGTTTATACAGGTCATCCTGAAACTCTTTACATAGTCTATTAAATTCAGTGATATTCTCACCGTTACTCGATACTGGTGTTGCATTCGGATTATTAGTCAGTTCCAGAGTCAATAAAGGATTATCCTTACAATGCTTAAGCAGATCCCAGGCCGGCATCGTAGTTGTCCTCGTCTCTGGGTGAAAATCCAATTCAATGTCAACTTGCTCCATGAGTAAAACCAGAAACAGCAATAAACAGGCAGGAAAATATAAATTGAACTGTGACTGGTAAACAAAGATGCATTCTGAAAAGATGGAAACGAGTAATAACAGCAGATCCAGAAGGAATCACCACAGGAGGAAAATCTCCGTAAAAACTAAAACATCTTTATTGTAACACAGAAAAAATGAGCGCTTTCGCGTAGTGGACTACACTTCTTCAGATGTAATTTAAAAATAAAACCACAGCCCTTTTATACAAAACTTTTGGCGCGCACGCCAACAATAACTCAATTAAATAACTGATTAACTAATTTAATCAATTATGAATGTTAAACAATGAAATGTAACAATGTGCATTGAAACTAGCGCATTTAAGATAAAGTTCCCAAGAGCACATATATGAATAAAACTGTTAAAGTGCTTAGGCATTCTAGACACAACCATTATAAATCAGTTTTGCCAATATGTGTTACGTTCATACCAATAATTACATACAATAAAAATGTGCAAAAAAACATATATTTAAAAACCATGAAAAATATACATGAAGTTAAAATCCATAAAAAACTGTTCATGCATCAAACTGTGCCACATACAGAAAAAATACATATGCATTATGCGTACAGAATATACAAAAATATTAAAACACGTGGCTGTTGTGCAAGATCATCACATAGTGTTAAAGGGTCAGCCCAAATATAAAGGACCGCCAATATAACAAACTTATGTCCTATATAACTAGATGTATATAAACATACGCAGAGTTGCTATCTGAATGCTAAAAAAACATCCAGCCAAATAGAGAGTTTCAAATATTGAAGTGAGCAGTAGCAATGAATACAAAATGAAAAAAATCCCACAGATTCCATAATTGTCTCAATGTATAAATAAGTAAATCTATTAACCAACCTTACAAATTCTATTTAAGAAGTAATAATCGTTGAATCTTGAAAAACGGGATAAAACGAACATTAACAAAAGACGAATGGATGCTGACAAATACTACAAATAAAAATAGTCTTTAAGAACTACTGATGTTGGGACTACGAGCATAGTAAACATATCATATGGTAAATCAATATTAATTATTAATTACTAAATGTCATTAAATAATATTATTTTAATATAAATACATGATTGAATATGAACATAAAAAATTCCAAATATATAATATTAACAATTAAAATAAATTGGATTGATATACAATTAAAAAGTAAAAATTAATGTTTAATAACTGATTAATCTGTAGTTCTCTATTAAGGAAATATACTAACAAAAAATTTTTAAAAAGAAATATATATATGTAGTAAGAGTGATGTCAAACTGAGCCTACTATATAGAGCATGTATATATATATATATATATATATATATATATATATATATATATATATATATATATCTATATACTATACCAAAATAGGTATAAACGGTTAGCAAGGGTGGATACATGGGATTATATTTTTCTATTATTTAATATAGGATCTGAAGTAGGCAGACTTCATTTGTCTGCAACCTGTGGGTATCGGATCCGACTTCGGATCCGAGCCGGCATTTCAAAAGCTTTAGGCTCCGAGCTCCTAGCTCCTCCCTCTACCCATAATCCCCTGCCAAGTCCTAACTGACCTCAGATTTCGTTTGCCGCTTTCAAGTTGCAACGGACTCCTCGAGCTCCTGGTTTCAGATAAGGATTTTTGACTAAAAAATTTTTGAAAACTTTAACTTTTATAATTTAATCGGTTAGAGTGTATGTGTTAGGCTTTCCGCTCTCTATCTTTTTAATTTTTCTTTGGGTTTTTGCGTAGTTTGTGTGTTTGTGTGTTGTGTGTGTTTTAGGCCTGTTAGGGCTTAAGATGTCTGAAGCCCATAAGGCAGTATTCTCTAAATGTACCGAGTGTGGCCATAAGCTATCCCCAGCGGATGGCCACACTCAAGGTCATCTTGGGGGTTGAACACCTGTCATCTGGTTGTACCATTTGTGCAGGGTTCAACCCCCGAGCTTTAAGGGAGCGGAGGTCGAAGCTTGTTCTGGCGGGACTTCTCCCTCCAGATGCGGCTCCGGCCTCTGTCCCTTCTGGCCAGCAGTCTTCCGTAGGTGCTGTGGTCTCCTCTCCTCCGGTTGGGACTCAACCTCCCTCAAAAAAGCCGGAGGAGAAGGAGACTTCAAGGGAGAAAGAGAAGAAGGAGAGACACAGGGAGAGGCACCACAAACGGAGAGCCGAAACCTCAAGTTCGGCTCCTCCGTCTAAACGGGCCTCCCCTGTGCCTTCTAGATCTCCTCCTCCTCGGCTCCACTCCCCTCGGTTCTCTTCTGGGCCCGAGGAGGAGGCTAGCCCTTCAGTGAGGTCCCAGAGGCGGCTCTCTAGGTCCGCTTCGGTGGCCTCAACTAGATCCACCTTTTCTGTGAGTGAAGCAGACATGGACCGGATGATGAGGAAATTCATCCAGGTCCAAATGCAAATGGGAGTGCTCTTAGCCCCCCCCCATCCGGGAGGGGCTTCGACCCCTTTTTTCGCCCCCTTGGCTCCTTCTCCGACCCACACCCTGGGTTCGGAGCTGTCAGTGCCGGACAGAGTTGGATCCGGGGGTGGGTCGGATCCGATAGGTCGGCGCACCTCGGATCCGTCCCATCCCTTGAGTGCTTGGTGCCGGACCCGACCTCTCGGAGCCGAGGACCGAGCCTTGGGTCCGAGGGAGCTGGTGTGTCTTCGGCTCCGTCTAGGTCGGAGCACACCGGTCTCTCGGATCCGACGGTTTCGGCTCCGGCTCCGGTCCGTGCGTCGGATCCGAGTGGGGGTCGGCTCTCGGGGCTTAGAGAAGCTGGCTCCCCCTCAGCCTTCGACGTAGTGGAAAGGGCGCTGTTGAGGACTACCGGACCCCCGGTCCCTGCCACGGCTCCACCCTGCACTCCCTTGCAGTTGGGCCAGGCTCCCACCAGCCGGTCCCAGGGACAGCCTGTCTCGATGTCCTAAGTAGTTCCCTTGGAACATCCAGCTGCTGAATAGGACTCCTCGGACAGCCCCCCTGAGGAAGTGCCTCGGAAGCGTAAGTGCAAAAGGAGGCACATGGACTCCCCAGAGTCCATTACCGAAGACACAGACTTGGATGAAGGGGAGGGCTCCCCAAGATCACCCCCTGAAGACGTCTCATTTGGAGACATTATGGAGATGTTAAGGATCAGGGGGGGTGGTCTGCCCCCAAGGCCTCCTCAGACGAGTCTGTGTTCTTGGAGGCATTTGAGGCGGGCCCATCTACCTCTTGGGTGTCCCCTCCTGCCGATCCTCTGGTGGACCTTATATCCACCAGAGCTTGGAAGGATACGGACACCGTTGAGCCTGTACCCAAGCGTCCTGACCGTATCCTGAGCCCCCCGGCGGACCGCACTCACTGGAGCAAAGGCCCCCCGGTAGATGCCATGATGATGGCTGCAGCCACTAAGAGGGAGTTGGCCCAGGAGAGTCCCTCTATGCATCCTCCGGGCAAGGAGTCCCGCTCGATGGATCGCATTGGGAAGCGAGTTTTTAGTTCAGCAACCTTCTCCTTGAGAGCGCTGAACTACATGGCACACGTCATCAGGATGCAGCGGGATCTGATTAAAGAATACTCTGCATCTCCCCCAGAGTCCATGTCGGGTGAGGACAAACAGGTGTACTCCACCCGTATGGCCACTCTTAGAGCAATTTCCAATACGTCTATGCAGCTACTTTCTCACGCTACTGAGGGAGCCGCTAGAGCCAGCGGAGCGGGCCTAGTCATGAGGCGGCAGGCCTGGCTCCGCCACTGTGATTTCGCAGAGCCCTTAAAGGCGACTTTCGCGAATGCCCCCTTTGATGGTTCTGCCTTGTTTGGCAAAACAGTTCGTGAAACGTTGGTCCAGTGCGAGAAGGACGGGAAGATGCTGTCTGCCGTCGGAGTTCGCTTCTCAGCTCCCCAGAGGTCCTTCTCGAAGAACCAAAAGGGACAGAAGAAGATGTGGTTCCGGAAGTCGCAGCAGTCCCAACCTGCTCCGGATAACCAGTCCTTCCGTGGCAGAGGAGGACAGGGGGGTCGCTGTCCTAGAGGCAGAGGGGCTCCTAGAAACTTTGGGTCCAGAGAACCTTTCTCTGACAGACCCACGCAACAGCCCAGAAGGGTTGTCCGGCTGTCCGTCTCTGGAGGCAGTCGGGGGGTGTTTTTTGAGGCACCTGACTTCTTGGGAGTCAGTCACATCAGACCGTTGGGTGCTTCGTGTGATATCCAGAGGTTATACCATTCCCCTGAGCAAAGTCCCCAGGTCACGCAGCCTCCCAGATGTACCACCCGACCAAAGGGAGGCAGCAGCTATCGAAATCGGGCAGCTGCTAGAAAAAAGAGCCATCCAGCGTGTCCCCCAAGATCAGACCGGATCAGGGCTTTACTCCAGGTTCTTCTTAGTGCCAAAGAAAACGGGGGACTTAAGACCGATCTTAGACCTTTCCCTGCTGAACCTGTCAGTAACCAAGCAAAAGTTCCAGATGGTCACCCTACAATCTATACTCCCCCTCTTGCGGGAGAACGACTGGATGTGCTCTATCGACCTCAAGAACGCGTACTACCACATTCAGATGGAAAGACGGTCCAGGAGGTTCCTTCGCTTCCGGCTGGGAGCCAGTCACTACCAGTTCAGGGTCCTCCCCTTCGGTCTCACCTCTGCCCCCAGGGTGTTCACCAAGGTACTAGCAGTTGTAGCGGCCCACCTGAGACTCCAGGGATTACAGGTCTTTCCGTACCTGGACGACTGGCTCCTGACGGCATCATCAAGGCATCTACTGTGCTCAGCCAGGGACTATTTCCTTCTTATAGCCCCAAGGCTGAGCATCACCATAAACTGGGAGAAATCTTTACTGCACCCCACACAACTTATAGATTTCATAGGAGGAAGGTTAGACACAAGATCAATGCGGGCCTTCCTCACCCCAGACAGGCTTTCCAGCCTGAAGTGTCATATCACAGCAGTCCTGCAACCGTTTCCGACGGCAGCTTCGGTCCTGAGGGCCCTGGGTTCAATGGCGGCAGCTATTCCACTACTTCTTCATGCTCGCTTACACATGCGGGTTCTTCAATGGACCCTACAGGTCCAGTGGTCCCCGCTATATTCCCCTCTCAACAGTCCGATAGCGGTCAGCAAGGCATGCAAGGATTCCCTTTTTTGGTGGCTCCAGTCTCCGGAGCCTCTAACAGGGAGACTCATTTGTGCAGCATTCCCCCGAGCCACGGTGACCACGGACGCTTCTCGCCTCGGGTGGGGGGGGGTTCTGCGGGCAAGATTGTCCAAGGCACGTGGAACTCCTCAGAGACCTCGTTGCATATAAATGTCCTGGAAATGAGGGCGGTGCTCCTAGCGTTGCAAGCACTTCACAGCCTTCTTCCCACGGGGACTATTGCGATCCAGACAGACAACATGTCGGTATTCTGGTACATCAACAAGCAGGGAGGAACCAGGTCCTACCCCCTTTGTCGAGAGGCCATGAGAGTCTGGGAATGGGCAATTTCCACCAAACGCTTTCTTGTAGCAACGCACATTCCGGGAAAATCCAACATCCTTGCGGACAAGCTCAGTCGCACCATTCTTTCCCCGCACGAATGGTCTCTCGATCCTCTGGTAGCGAAGAAGATTTTTGCCGTCTGGGGGCAACCCTGTTGCGATCTTTTTGCTTCTCACTCAAACGCCAAATGCGACAAGTTTCTTCGCTCTGCTTCCCCCACCTGGGGAATCCCCGAGAGACACTCTGGTGCATGCTTGGCCTCCCGGTCTCTTTTATGCCTATCCTCCACTACCTCTGATGCAGAGGCTCTTGCAGAAAGCCAACAGTTTGGGGAGCAGAATGATTCTCATTGCCCCGTTCTGGCCTCGTCAACCCTGGTTCCCTTATGTATGGTCTCACAAAGTGAATCCACCCTGGATTCTGGATCCGATCCCGGATCTCATCTCCCATCCTCTGGGAATTCCGGTCCCCAATCTACACACCCTGAAATTGGCAGCCTGGCTGCTCCAGTTCCATCTTTGATTAGGACTCCCGGTATCTCGTCACCTGTCAAGGCCATTTTAGTGGCTGCTCATAAACCTTCCACTAGGAAGGTTTATCGGAGCAAATGGAAAAGGTTCTCTATTTGGGCGGTCCAGAAAAGTATGGATCC
The DNA here is from genome assembly GCF_019279795.1 of Protopterus annectens. Classification (NCBI taxonomy): domain Eukaryota; kingdom Metazoa; phylum Chordata; order Ceratodontiformes; family Protopteridae; genus Protopterus; species Protopterus annectens. The sequence continues at coordinate 259,067,374 of NC_056750.1, read as the reverse complement.
TTTTTCAGCACCTATGTCTGCGGTTCTGGATTTCTTAACGGACCTCTTTCATCAAGGGGCTAGTTCTTCCACGATAAAGGTACAAATGGCAGCGATTTCCCATTATCATATGGGTCATGAGTCAGCTCCCCTCATGACTGCGAAACTTTGTAAGACCATTCTTAAAGGAGTTTTTCTGTTGAGACCACCGGTCAAAGAAGCTGTACCACCTTGGGACCTGGCCTTAGTTCTACAGGCCCTTACTGCTCCTCCCTTTGAGCCTGCAGCTTCTGCAGAGTTAAAGTACCTTTCCTGGAAGACTGCTTTCTTGGTAGCCATCACATCAGCCAGAAGAGTGTCGGAACTTCAGGCTCTATGCATCAAACCGCCTTACCTCTCCTTCTTTCCCGATAGGGTGTGCCTCAGGACCAATCCATCCTTTCTTCCAAAAGTTTCTTCGGAATCTAATATTAATCAATCGATCAACTTACCTGTGTTTTTCCCCAATTATAAAAACAAAGGAGAATACAAGCTGCATTCTTTAGATGTTCATAGGCAGTTGTGATTTTACCTTCACAGAACAGCTGGTCATAGACAATCAGATCAGCTGTTCGTCTCCTTTGCTAAATTTGCTATGGGCAAAGCAGATTCCAAAGTCACACTATCTAGATGGATTGCTAATTGTATTCTTCAGGCTTATGACACTTCAGGTAGGCCTGCTCCTCAAAGGGTTACGGCTCACTCTACTAGGGCAGTTTCCACGTCAGCTGCGTTTAAGTCCCGAGTGCCTTTGGATGATATATGCGCGGCTGCCACTTGGGCCTCGTCTCATACCTTCATTTCTCATTATAAGGTGGATGTTGTTTCCAGGGGAAGAGCATCCTTTGGCTCAGCGGTGCTCCGAAACATCCTTCCATGATGGCCGCCCAAGATTTAGGTAGCTGGGGCCTCTGTCCCACAGGTTGCAGACAAATGAAGTCTGCCTACTTAAGTTATGTACTCACCATAACGTTCCATCTGAGTAGGTGACTTCATTTGGATGCAACCATCCCCCCCTCCACCCCCCTGACCTTTATACAACAAGAGTTTTTGCATTTTTGTAGATACCTTTTTGGTAATGTTATTTAGGCAAACTCAATCTGAGGTCAGTTAGGGCTTGGCAGGGGATTATGGGTAGAGGGAGGAGCTAGGAGCTCGGAGCCTAAAGCTTTTGAAATGCCGGCTCGGATCCAATACCCACAGGTTGCATCCAAATGAAGTCACCTACTCAGATGGAACGTTATGGTGAGTACATAACTTCTAATTTGATAGAAACAAACTGATTGATACCTGGAAAAATATGCGCTTTTAAAATAAAAATCCATTTTAATTCAACACTTGCCAGTTGATTAATGTTGTCACCTTCTCTAGAATTTTGAGTTACCACCTCTAAAACTTTAAAACTGAAAGTATGCGTTTTAAATTCTAATATGTGCTTTGCTAAAGCATTTTGCTCATGCCCTTTCTTAATGTGATAAAGATGGTTGTAGACCCTATCTCTTTGCCTCCTCTTAGTCAGACCCACATAGAATGCATCACAATTTTCACACGTTGCAAGATATACAAGATTAACACTGTTGCAATCACAATAACATTTCGGTGCAAATGTAAAAAAACCTCAGGATGTGTGAAACAAAGATTCTTGGAGATATGTGGACACATGTGACAGTGGCCACAGGGATAAGTCCCATTTTGTGCAGATCTTTCAGTGCTATGTAGATTAGTTTTCTCTATACAGAGTAACTGTTTTAAATTGTTACAATTTCTGTAACTGAACCTAGGGAAATCACCAACTATAGTCTTAGTGAAAGGGTCCATGATGAGTATATTCCAGTTCTTACTATTTTTTTAAGAGAAGCAATATCACTTGTATATTTTGTAACATAAGACAGTTTCTCTCTAAAAGTTCCTTTTCTAAATTTCATAGTATGGAGAGTCTGACTCACATCGCACTGTGCAGGGCAAGAGTCAACATTCGTGACATCAAACATTTGTCATTTGCATCTAGTAATCAATTTGTTGGTATACCCTCTTTCTTTAAATAATGTTTCAAGGTTGTCCAGTTCAGAATGTAAAGCTTCAGTGTCACTGCATATCCTAGCTATCCTGTGTAACTGGCTAAGGACAATGCCTCGAAAGGTAAACCTGGGGTGCATACTTTCATATCGCAATAATGTGTTCCTCCAGGTAGGTTTCCTATATAAGGAAGTAATAATCCTTCCATTAGCATTAAGTTTAAGTGTTAAATCTAGAAAGTGCACCTGTTCATGTGAGATTTCAACAGTAAATCTTAAAAATATATATATATATATATATTTAACTGGAAAATATGTTTTAATAGTCGAGTGGCGTTCGAAAGACATGTGTGAATGGGCGTGCCTTCGTTGAAGGTTGGGCGATGAGCTGGCACCTCAGCACCGTAAAAAATCGACTGCCAATCATTAGCAGACCGGAGTTCCGCTGTGGCGACCCCTAACCGGGAAAAGTCGAAAGAAAAAAAAGTGATCTAATTGGTAATACCTCAAATGAAAAGGATTTTTTAGATATATAAATAAAATTAATAGCAATACTTTTTCAATGCCGATATTTTTCAATAAAGGTGAGAATTACTGAGCCTAGTAAAATGGCCAATGAATTTAATTTCTTCTTGTCAATCATCTGGCAAGATAGTATAAATAAGGATGGCATCTATAGCTATTTTGTAACGGGGCTATGCTCAGTGATAACAGGAATGAATGTTACCAGAGCACTTGCCATGTTAACTGTTGGAATCAGGAACTGTTCCAGAAGCCTGGAAACTGTCCTCTGTAACTCCAGTTCATAAAGGCAGTTGAAAGGATCAGCTGGGTAATTTTAGACCCAATAGTTTAACTTTCTGATTAGGAAAATGTTTTGAGAGATATTGCGAAAGCTTTTGACACTTTTCCTCACAAGGTTATTAATGTTTGCTGGAACATAGTTAATTACATGCATCATAAGGTGGATTGGTAATTGGTTATGTGGAAGACAACAGTGTGCAAGAATACAACATTCTTATTCTCATTACTCACAGGTTAAAGCTAGACTACCTGTCATAACAGGGTTCTGTCATGGGACCAGTCTTGTTTAATATGGTGTTTGTAAGTATGCTGATGATTGCAAGATCGGTTTCTCAATTCTTAATCCCTCTGATGTAAATCAGTTAAATAATTATGCACACACTAAGTTTTTGGGCAATGGAAACTGGTTCAACATTGTCTAAACAAGTGTAAGATAATATATTTTTCAAATAGATACCCAAGGCTTCCTGTTTATTTGGTGTCTTCCCCATTAGATGAGGTACAGGAATATAACGAATTAGGAATACTTATTACATTTAAGTTGTCCTTTAATGCACATGTAGGTCAAATATCTGTAAAGGCAACTAAGTATGTGGGGTATTTGCTAAGGAGATTATTTACTATGGATGAGCATGTATTGACTTTAGTATTTAAAACTTATATAAGACCATTACTGGATTGCAAAGGAGATTTTCAAAAAGAATAGAGAAATATAGATTTATGGATTAGGTCTTTCAGTGTAAATTATTAAATTTGTATAGTTGCTGTTATAGGTGTATACTCAGTTATTACATACAAGATCTTTCAAGACCCCATATTACAAATTATGTACAACAAGGTTAATAAATGTACTGAAATGAACACACATAAGAATATGACATTTGTACTAAAAAAGGAAATCTCAAAATTGGAGAGCAGTTTATTGCTGTTATAATTACAAAACTTTGTAACAATCTCCCTATAAGCTTACATAATTTAAATAGTTTTGGTAGTTTTAAAAGGAGCTTAGATATTTGAGTGGTTGATGAGGTTTACATGCTGTATATTGTGGGATCAGTGTTCTTTGACAGCCAGTAGCCTAAACACTTTATCTGAACATGTGAAATAAAAATGATAAACATAAAATGAATTAAAAATGTAATCTTTGCAGTCTTTGAACCTAGCCTAGCTTTTTCTTATGCTTTTAATTTCCTTTTGTGGAAGATGCTGTTTGTAATGGAAATCACTTCACCTAGAAAGATTATAGAATTTCAGGATCTGGTGCAAGTAATTCCTTTTGACCCTTCATAAGGACAGGGTTTTGTTTTGCACCAGCTTTACATTTCTTCTAAAAGTGATCTCTTCATTTTTCACTAAAAGTATTTTTCAGGAGAGTCCCTCTTGAATGCGTTAGATACGTATAGAACACAAATGTTGTGTACAACGTGTGTCAGCATCTAGATGCTTCAGGCACTCTAGCAGTCTATTTTCTATGCTAAAGGTAGACAAGATAGAAGTTTTTGGACTGCCCAGAACTTCTGTCAGTGCATAGATTCATAGATATTCCAAGGCTGCTCATATAACCTCATAACAGCAAACTTTTCATTAATCCAAACAAAACCAAAGTACCACTCTTTACAACCCCTCAGAGGCCTACAATAAACGTACCTGTTACAATTGGTCAACCAATAAAGATTCTTATATGCGTGCCCCAATCAATCATTTACTTTTAAGACCAAAACTATAATTTGTATAGAGATGTCTATAAACTTGCATACATTTTAGTTTTTGAATTAGAGTAATGCGAACTGTGTTTTCATAACCGTTCTGTAGTGGGACTATATTAGTAAAATTGCCATTTCCTTATACTTCCAAACACAAGAGATCATCATCATCTTTTCAAAATGCCATCTGGCTCCCATTTACTGCAAGAGACACTTTACTTCTAAAGCTTCCTAATTTTCAAATTGTTGCAGTTAAAATATTGCCCCCCCTGTTACAAGCAGTCTTTTGATAGCGCCCACATATTAGGCCTTGTACTACAGCAACCATTCAACCCCAAAGTTCAGACAGATCCCCCTTTGGAATGGGGATGATGAAAATGCTTTCAGTACAATATTTCCTGCTCCCTGGAACCAACTCATTCAACCATAGTAATGCCTGTAGATGTTTCTCTGGGATATCATCCTGCTGATGTATCTAGGTACCTTATATTGCCTGTCATGTTTACATTAATAATTCCAAAATCATTGTATGTGTAAGCTATTGAAATAATTCATCTTAAAGCATGCACAAAGGGCAGCACAACTGCATTGATTCTTGGCCTTGTTCTAATGTAGTAAAAAGGTTAAACATTCGTAAACTGTTTATTTATATTGCCATACTTTCCACATTTTCTCTGTATAGCTGACTCAGGCGATGCAGGCAGGACTGCTTACCCTTGTGTAAAAGCTCATTGCTGAATGAACAATATGCTGCTGAGAGTATGTGTGTAGCATGACTGAGTGCTAAAATACTGCAAAGTGATTAAAAAATATTGCGACTTATAACATTCAGTTCAAGTCCTGGAATCCAGTAACTCTCACCACTGTAAAGAATAGTTTGTGCAGAGCAGTTTATCTGTACTTCTTTAGTGGTGCTTATGATTCTTGAGATGTGAACATTTGTTTGGACTGTGAAGGGACATAACTTGATTTTGCAAAAGGGTTAGGATACAACTACTGGACATTTAAAGTGCAAATGTCCAGAATTTAACTTGAGTCATTTTGGAAATAAGGTAACTTTCTTATGTGCAGAAAACCGATATTGCGTAGTTTAAACAGTTTTCCAGTTTCTGTAGAATGAGTGACTAGTTATTATTTTATAGTATGTTTTAGGCACAGGCCTATTTTCTTGGCTGAACTGGAAGCACTGTCTGGTTAGGTGACATGCTCAGAGTCATACAGTAAACAAACAAAGATTGGGGAAGTCAAGCCATGAATCACAGGATGAAATTCATTAGCATCTCTTTTCCTTAATCCTCTTCACTAAATTGCCAGACTCTTAATTTACAATTATAGTAGTAATGCACTACAGTAGAATTAAGTAATGCTTGATATAATTTCCAGAAATTGAGTAATTCCTAAAACAGTCCTTTTTATTGCAAAGTTTCCTGTTTGGTAGATGTCGTTTCTACAACAGCCCATTTAGTAGCTAATCCACAGCACTAGCAAATCCCTACTGTTGTATATCTCTGTGATGGCTGGGTATAGTTGCAATAACAACTTTTTTAAGTAGCTTATCTACCTGCATAATAAATGTCCTGAAGTGTCTGTTGTCGGAATTGAAATGGTTGTATTCACTGCAACTTATATGTTTGTGTTTATTTCTTGATTCACCGTTTGTATGTTCATAGTCTCTGTGTGTCTGCTTTATATATTTGTCTTGCTCATTAACCTGTTGATCTGAAGTCGCAAAAAAGGTGTCCAAGGAAATCCAACAGACCACGCAGTAACAATCCTTAACGCTGAGTTTATTTTATATAAAAGTGCGTTTTCGCCACTAAAATACGCAGCTTCTTCAGAGGGTATATTGTAATATATACAACACATAGATCTAACAATTTTAAAGGAAACAGCAGGAAATGACATGTAAAAACGTCACAATCAATGTCACAACCAAAAATCAGTTAATTACAACCATTTAAAAAGTTCATATACTTAGTTAGGTTCTAAAACTGAACTTAAAAAAGTTGTTATTGTAAAACACACAAATTAAATTAAAGAACCTAAATTTAAAATGTGTTTAATGGCCAAAAAAGTAATTTAAAAATGTATAGAAAATACATGCGTCTCTATGTATACCTTTCTATGTATTTAGTAAAGAAGTAAATTCAAGAATACCTCCGTAATAATAAATCTATTCTAAATATTCAATTCAAAAAACAGTTATCTTAAATAACTTCTCAATTTAAGTACAGCTGCAATATTGCAGTTTTCATTAAGACCGGGAGCTCGGAAGGCATCAAGCTTAAGTTGCCATTCGAGCTCCCGGTTTTCTAACACAAGTGACTGTGGTCCACCTCTAACGGTTGACGGAACATGGTCTATACCCATAAAGGAAAAATGATGCCCCGGATTTTTATCTACATGTTTTGCCAGGGCATTATCACCCTTATTTTTCCTGATTGCATAGGAATGTTGGTAAATACGTTCACGGACCATACGGTCCGTCTTACCAACATAAAATACAGGGCAACAATCACAAAAGGCGATATACACCACTGAGCGAGTTTGGCAATTAATTTTATAATGAATCTCATATTTCTTTTTCCCAATTTCAAATGAATTACCTGTTTTGATGAATTTACAGTAGTTACAAAAGCCACACTTGAAAGAACCTTTTAATCTACTAAAGGTTTGATCAGGTGGATTTCTCTGTAAAATTTCTTTCAAGTTACTGCCTCTTCTGTAAACTACTCTAGGTAAAGAACCTAATTTTTCTAAAAGTGTTGGTGTATTAGTAATAAAATACCAGTTCTTACAAATAATTGACCATATGGCTTGGGAGTTGGTATTAAATGTAGTGACAAAGCTAAGAGACAGGTTAGATTCGTCTTTCTTATTCAAGTGCATATGTTGGTGGCTATTTAAATCACCTGTACTAGTTGTTAAACAAGTGACATCAGTTGGTATATTTTCTCCAGTGTCCTCACAAAGTGCCGGGCTAGTTTGATTAAGGAGAGGTTGGTAAAAACCTACTGTCCTTTTCTGACTAACTTCACAAATAAGCTCATTAATTAAATCAAGTGGGTAACCACGATTAGTAAACAAGTTTTTTAAAAATGTGCATTCTTTACAAAAGTCTGAAAAAGAACTACACATTCTACTTGCTCTAACCAGTTGACCTTTAACTATAGATCTTTTCTGTTTAAACGTATGAGCACTAGAAAAGTGCAAGTAGGAGTTCACATAAGTAGGTTTCCTAAAAATGTTAGCTGTTAACATCCTTTTATTTAAATCTTTAGTTAATTTGACATCCAAATAGTCGATTTCTGTAGTGGAAAATTTGAAAGTAAATTTCAAGAATTCCGTGGTTTTATTAATAGATTCAACAAAATCTGCTGCAGCTCCCATTTCATCTTTAAACAAGATGAAAACATCATCCAGAAATCTAGTGTAAAAGGAGACTTTCTCTATTAAATCTGGTCTATTAAATAAGAAATGTTTTTCCCAGTAAGCGACAAAGAGATTAGCAACACTTGCTCCACAAGGGGTGCCCATCGCTACCCCTTGTTTTTGTATATAAAACTCTTTGTCGAAGATGAAATAATTGGATGTCAGGACGATGTCTAGGAGTTCAGTAACCAATTCTATTTCAAGTGTTTCAGCCCCCAATTCTTTAAGGAGTAAACCTATCCATTCCACAGCCTCAAGGTGTGGAATGGATGTATATAAATTGACTACATCTATAGTTAAAAAATTGTTAGAGCAGTCGAATGGGATGTCATTTATATTTTTCAAAAATGTCCAGGAGTCCTTACAGATAGCTGGAATAAGTTTAGTAAATTTTGTTAGAATAGAATCAATGAACCTGGAGCAGGGATGGGTCATAGAAGAATGCCCATCAACCAATGCTCTCATGGGGGGATTTTTGACATCCTTATGAATCTTAGGGATGCCAAACATAACAGGGATTTTTGGCAGAAGAATATCAATAAAATCGAATAAATTCGAATCAGTTTTACCAGCCAAATATAAATCCCTGTAATAACCCCTAATACGACTATGTGTTAGGTTCACTTCATTCAAAGAAGCTAAACCATATGCCGGACTATTAAGTGTAGCAAACATTTTCTCCTTATATTGGAAGTCATCAAATAGTACTAGGCCCCCTCCTTTATCTGTTTTTATTAACCTGACAGGTAATTCACTAAGCATACTTAAACCTGATAGCTGTTCCCTCGTGATATTAAATTCGGGAAACCCTGCTCTGTACTGAAAGGAAGAATACAGGTGTCTAATATCAACCTCACACATAGTTTCAAATATGTGTAAGTTTTCATGCAGAGGAGGGTTAAAAGAACTAGGCATTTTTAAGCCCAATAATGCATTAGAAACATCATTGCTAAAAAAGAGTTTCAAGTTTAGTTTGCGAGTGAAACATTTTAAATCAATAATAGTTTTAGCCAGGTTACCAGTGAAGCTAGGAACAAATGTAAAACCAAAAGACAAAACTTCAACCAAATCACGGTTAATGTCCACAGTATAGAAATTGTAGATCTTGAAATCACCTTTAGCATTAGTGATAATTTTAGGAAGACCTTCTTCGCTAGACAGAACAGAATCAGGGTCAACAATTACCTCTGGCCGTTCCTGTTGCTGTTCACATACGTCTTGCGGTTCGGTACACCTAAAAAAACACCTCTGTTATTGTTACCTCGGTGGGAATTGTTCGTATTAAAATTCATTTTTTTGTTGTTATTTGTATTATTGGCTTTTATTCTGTTACTTCGTCTTAAACCTTGTCCAGGATGGACAACCAGTTCTTCTACCATTTCAGTCTCACCACCTTCTATTTCTTCATTTAAAGTGTTGGGGCAGTTTTCGCCTGTAAGAGATGGACCAAACCTGGTTTGAAAATCAAGGTTAGGATAGGCTTTGTTATGCTGATAAGCATACCTGTCCCTGTTCAGTTTCTTATTTTTGTTAGTTTTGAGTTTTAACATAAGTGCATCAATACTAACAAAAGTACGATTGTAGTCAAATTTGAACTTAAGGTAGTCAGTGTCTGTTTTAATAGAATTGTCCAAAATATTAATCTCATCAATCAAAGAATTAATATGAACAAGGTAGTGTTTAACAAGTGAAGTAACTGAATTCCTTGTTCTTGAAAAAGAGCCTTTAAATCATTGTAAAAGAGATTGTCATTAAGTAAGCCTGAAGGTGAGAAATTATTCCTTAGGCCTTTAGGAATCAAATTCTCTGTTAAACATTGGTTGAAGTATGCAGACTCTAACTGAAGTTTTTTTCAATTTCAGTAGTTTATTGTCAAATGTTTTTAATTTTTCGGTAATACTTTCATTCCGAGCACCCTGATAGTCCGCACCTGAATCCACGTTGTTTAACTCACCAATGCCCAAAAAAGAAAAAGCATCAGTGTGCCCCATCCATTCGGAAAGAGAAAACATAGTTTCATTGCCTAAGTGAAGAGGTGTAGTCCCTTCTAAAACAGGACCTGGAAGAAACGCCGGTCCGGAAGACCCATTAGCGCCAAAATTCGAAAAACCTCCTTCATGTAAACGTTGTACAGGTTGTATCGGTACCTGATTACCGTTTGTAAGCCCGTTTGAAGCACCAGAGTTTGGTAGTAAACATCCACTAAAAGAAGCAGGAGGCAAAGGCTGTCCTGCCGGAATTGCAGAACAACTGTTAGTTGGACTCAGTCCTGCTGCACCAGAAAGGGTCGACACCCTCACATTAGCTGTGCCGTTTTGTAAAGCATCAACACGGGAATTAAGAAAGTCAATTTTCTGTACCAAGCTAGTCAATAGTGAGGTAACGTCAATCCTCTCGTTACCTCTTTCAGTAGGTTCAGTCCCAAAGATGTTTGGACTGTTAGGACTGTCTGGACCACCCGAAGCCATACAAACAGGTGAAATGAACAACAAGCCAAACTACAAATCGCAAAAAAGGTGTCCAAGGAAATCCAACAGACCACGCAGTAACAATCCTTAACGCTGAGTTTATTTTATATAAAAGTGCGTTTTCACCACTAAAATACACAGCTTCTTCAGAGGGTATATTGTAATCTATACAACACATAGATCTAACAATTTTAAAGGAAACAGAAGGAAATGACATGTAAAAACGTCACAATCAATGTCACAACCAAAAATCAGTTAATTACAACCATTTAAAAAGTTCATATACTTAGTTAGGTTCTAAAAATGAACTTAAAAAAGTTGTTATTGTAAAACACACAAATTAAATTAAAGAACCTAAATTTAAAATGTGTTTAATGGCCAAAAAAGTAATTTAAAAATGTATAGAAAATACATGTGTCTCTATGTATACCTTTCTATGTATTTAGTAAAGAAGTAAATTCAAGAATACCTCCGTAATAATAAATCTATTCTAAATATTCAATTCAAAAAACAGTTATCTTAAATAACTTCTCAATTTAAGTACAGCTGCGATGTTGCAGTTTTCATTAAGACCGGGAGCTCGGAAGGCATCAAGCTTAAGTTGCCATTCGAGCTCCCGGTTTTCTAACACAAGTGACTGTGGTCCACCTCTGACGGTTTCTTTAGTTTCTTTAATTTAATTTGTGTGTTTTACAGTAGCAACTTTTTTAAGTTAGTTTTTAGAACCTAACTAAGTATATGAACTTTTTAAATGGTTGTAATTAACTGATTTTTGGTTGTGACATTGATTGTGACGTTTTTACATGTCATTTCCTGCTGTTTCCTTTAAAATTGTCAGATCTATGTGTTGTATAGATTACAAATATACCCTCTGAAGAAGCTGCGTATTTTAGTGGCGAAAACGCACTTTTATATAAAATAAACTCAGCGTTAAGGATTGTTACTGCGTGGTCTGTTGGATTTCCTTGGACACCTACTTCGCGATTTGTAGTTTGGCTTGTTGTTCATTTCACTTGTTGATCTGAAGTAGTTGACTTCATTCATTCTGCACATATGGGTATACAGATCCGATTCGGATCCAAGTCAGCAAAACTTTTCAAGCATCTGCTCTGAGCTCCAAGTTCCTCCCTTACCTATATTACATCACTTCCTCCTATCTAGCCCCAGATCTCGTTTGCCGCTCTGAGTCAGCATCGTGGTCTCTGAGCTCCTAGCTAGTTGGTAAGGTTTTTGGTCCTTTGTTGCTAATTGCTGAGTGTGTATACCTTCCCTTTTTCCTCCCTTACATCGTGTTTGGTCGTCGTGTTAGTTTAAAAAAAAAAAAATGTTAATTATAGTTATTAAGTGTTTGTGTAGTACTGTGTTACTGGTTCCCACCTAGGCCCAATCCTTGTTAAGTGTGTGTGTGTGGGCGCTAGGGCTTTTCTGTCTTTGCTATGGCTGAACAGCCTAAAGTTCTCTTTAAAAAGTGTACAGAGTATGGTCATAAGCTTTCTCCAGCTGATGGCCACACTCTGTGTGTTCTATGTTTAGGGGTCTCCCATCTTTCTGCCTCCTGTGACATTTGTTCAGGTTTTAACCAGAGGGCGTTGAAGGATCGTTGGGCTAAGCTTGTGGCTAAAGGTCTGCTACCAGCTTCAGCTCTGGAGTCTGCCTCGGTTTCCTCCCCAGCTGGTGACTCTGTGCAGGCAGGGACTCGACCTCCCATCAGGCCTGCTTCCTCTGAGTCGTCTCAGAGAGGTAGAGACAAGAGAGAGAGAAGGAGAGGTGCCATAAAAAGAGGGACAGGCCCAGAAAAAGGTCTCCGGACAGGGAGTCCTTCTCCATCCCCTCTTCTAAGGTACCCAGCTCTCGTTCTCCTCGGCTCCGCTTTCCCCATTTCTCGCCGGAGCCGAGGCACTCCCCTCTGATCCGACCCAGACCCGAGTCGGTCGCTTCCTCCAGATCGACACGGAGTGTATCCGAACTTGATATGGACAGGCTTATGAGGAGGTTCATCCAGAACCAGATTCAGATGGGGGTCTTACCAGGGCCCTCTCCCATTGTTGAGGGTTCTTCTTGTACTATGTTCCACCCTATTGCTCCTTCCCCGATCTGACCCGACGCTTTGGGGTTCTTGGGTCCGAGACCTTTCGGAGCTGTGGGGTCGGCGCCGATGGTTTTCGTTTCCTCGACACCAGCCGTCACCTTGAGTTCTTTGGATCCGATCTTGGATCCAGGGGACTCTCGGAGTCGTAGTCGGGGAGTCGGACCCAAGGGTCAAGATCTTGCTCTTTCGGATCCCACCCTCAGTGCCCGGAGTACCCCGCTGTCAGCTCCGGTCCCTGCTTCGGTGCTGGGCAGAGCCTCTTCCTTACGTTCTACGGAGGTGTGCTCTCCATCGGCATTCGGGGCAGTGGAAAGGGTCCTCTCCCAATTGTTGAGACCTCAGCTCACATCCTCTGATCCCACCCAGACCCCTCTGATTTTGGATTCTGCTCCCATTGCCCTGTCTCATGGACAGCCCGTGCCAAGGCAACCCCAGGTTGTTCCACTCAGGGAACCCCCTGAGGCTTACGAATCCTCTCCAGAGAGTCAGACTGCAAGAGGAGGCACTTGGACTCCCCTGAGTCCATTACCACTGATATGGACTTAGATGAAGGAGAGGGTTCCCCCAGATCACCTACCGAGGACGTCTCGTTCGGAGACATTATGGAGATCCTCCGCCAAAGAGGAGGTTGGTCAGCCCCCAAACCCTCTGCTAATGAGTCCGTATTCCTGGAAGCCTTTGGCATGGGCCCATCTACTTCCTGGGTCCCCCTCCAGCTGACCCTTTAGTGGACCTCATCACCACTAGGGCATGGAAGGATCCTGACACTGTAGAGCCTATACCCAAAAGGCCAGACAAAATTCTTTCCCCGCCGTCAGACAGGCAGTCATGGTCCAAGGGAGCCCCGGTAGACGCTTTGGTGGTCGCAGCTGCCACAAAGAAGGAAATGGCACAGGAGATTTCATCGGTTCATCCTCCAGACAAGGAGTCCAGGTCGATGAATCATTTTGGGAAGTGCATGTACTCATCAGTGACCTTTTCTATCCGTGCGCTGAATTACTTGGCACATGTCATCTGACTGCAGCGAGACCTTAGATCGTGCTGAGTCGCCCCCGGAGTCTCTGTCGCAGCAGGAAAAGCAGTCCTTCACAGCAAAGATGACTACACTGAAATCAGTGACTAATACATCTATGCATCTCCTCTGTCATGCCATGGAGGGAGCCGCTACAGCTGCTGGTACAGGCGTTGCCTTGAGGTGACATGCCTGGATCATGCTGTGTCAATTTGCGGACCCCTTTAAGATGTCTTTCATCAGCGCCCCATTCAATGGATCATCCCTGTTTGGGAAGACTGTACGTGACACACTAGCCCAGAGTGAGAAGGATGGAAAGACTTTGTCAGCCGTCGGAATCCGCTCCTCTAACCCCCAGAGGTCCTATTCCAGGAACCAAAAGGGGCAAAAGATGATGTGGTTCTGAAAATCACAGTCATTTCGTGACGCACAAGAATATTTGTCCCCCAGAGGCAGAGGGGGACAAGACTGACACCATCCCAGAGGCAGAGGGGGGTCCCAGAAACATCGGGTCTAGGGAACCTTTTTCCGACAGACCCAATAGCAACCCTGAGGGGTTGCCCGGCTGCTCTACTCTGGAGGCAGTCGGGGGAAGATTTTCCTTACATCCAGCGGCATGGGAGTTCACTACTGCAGACCGCTGGGTGTTAAACATCATATCCAGAGGATATTCTATCCCCTTCATTTCATGTCCCATAACTCCAGATGTTCCACGCACTCACAGGGAGGCTGCAGCTTTAGAGGTTTCAAAGCTGCAACAAAAACGAGCCATTGAGCCAGTCCCCCCAGATCAGTCTGGATCAGGCATCTACTCCAGGTTCTTTTCAACTACTTCTTCTGTCTGGCTCACAAGTTAGGCATCACGATCAATATCAACAAGTCCCACCTGGCTCCGGTTCAGATCATATGCTTCATCGGGGCACAGTTGCATTCGATTCAGTCAAAGAGTTTTCTCACCCCGGAAAGGATAGAAAATCTCAGACTCCATGTATCGGCGATCTTGGATCATTCGGTAGTCACAGCAGTCGATGTTTTCAGGGCCCTGGGTTCGATGGCAGCCGCAATCTCTATCCTCCCTCTTGCACGCCTTCACATCAGAGTCCTTCAGTGGAATCTAGCAGTTCAATGGTCCTGGCTAGACCTTCCGATGAATTTCCACATCCAAATCAATCGGACATGCAGAACGTCACTCCAGTGGTGGCTTCAATCAGTGGACATTTTTGCGGGGCGCAGCTTTCTAGCCCCTCCGGCTCAAGCCACGGTGACCATAGACGCTTCCCAGCTCAGGTGGGGGGGGGCACTTCCTAGGAAGAATGGTCCAAGGCATGTGGTCCCCTCCAGAGACCGAGCTACATATCAATGTCCTGGAGATGAGGGCAGTGCTTTTAGCGTTGAGAGCCTTCCACCCCGTCCTACCTCTGGGGACGGTAGCCATTCAATCAGACAACATGTGTGCAGTCTGGTATATAAACAAACAAGGAGGGACCCGATCCCTACCCCCTTTGTCGCGAGACCATGAGGGTTTGGGAGTGGGCCATATCCACCAGCCGGTTTCTCATAGCAATGCATATCCTGGGATGCTCCAACATTCTAGCAGACAGTCTCAGCAGGGCAATCCTTCTGCCTTACGAGTGGTCTCTGAAACATTCAGTGGCAGAGAAGATCGTCCGTGTTTGGGGTCAACCTTGCTGCGATCTCTTCGATTCTCCTTCCAACGCGGAGTGCAGCAACTTCTTTGCTCTGATCCCCCCTCCGGGGGATGTCCCCAGGGACGCTCTGGTCCATGCTTGGCCTCCCGAGCTTCTGTATGCTTATCCCCCGTTACTTCTTATTCCGAAGTTCCTTCAGAGAGCTTGCCGGCTGCACTGCAAAGTCATTCTCATAGCTCCCTTCTGGCTGTGTCAAGTGTGGTTTCCCTTCCTATTTTCTCACCTGTTGGCTCCTCCATGGACTCTAGATCCATGTCTGGATCTGATCTCTCACCAGTTGGGCTTGCCCCTCCCCAACCTGGACAGTCTCAAGCTGATGGCATGGCTGCTCCAGTTCCCATGATTATCAGGACTCCCGGACTTTCGTCCCCTGTTAAGAATATTCTGGTAGCTTCTCTTAAAGCCTCCACTAGGAAACTCTACAATAGCAAGTGGAGACGTTTTTCCATTTGGGCCTCTCAGCACAGTCTGAACCCGTTTACAGCCCCCGTCCCGGTCATACTGGATTTTCTGGCCGATCTTTTTCGATCAGGTGCAAGTGCTTCCACCATCAAGGTTCAGCTGGCTGCCATCTCTAATTTTCATGTGGGTGAAAATAAGGTTGCTCTGGCTTCTGCCAAATTGTGTAAAGCTTTCCTGAAGGGCACTTTTTTATTGCGACCTCCAGTTAAAGAAACAGTGCCCCCTAGGATCTGACTTTAGTCCTTCAGGCTTTGACCTCTCCTCCTTTCGAGCCAGACGGATCAGTTCCGATGAAGTTTTTGTCATGGAAGACAGCCTTCTTGGTTGCCATCACTTCAGCCAAGAGAGTTTCAGAGTTGCAGGCCTTATCCTCCTTGCCCCCCTATTTGGTTTTCCACAAGGATAGGGTTTTGCTGCGTACGAATGCTTCCTTTCTTCCCAAAGTGTCCTCAGCAGCCAATATTAATCAGTCTATAAATTTGCCAGTCTTCTTCCCAAATTTCCAAAATAGAGGTGAACGTAAGCTTCATTTGTTTGATGTCCATAGACAGCTTTGTTTTTACCTCCATAGGTCTACACCCTTCCGGAAGTCGGATCAATTGTTTTTCTCTTTTTCTAAACCATTTTTTGGGCAAAGCAGTTTCGAAAGTGTCCTTAGCAAGGTGGATCACTCTTTGTATTCCACAGGTTTATAAGGACAAAGGCTTATCTCCTCCAGGTGTATTGAAGGCTCATTCCACTAGAGCAATGGCCACTTCTGCAGCTTTCTGGTCAAGAGTTCCGTTATACGATATCTGTGTGGCAGCAACTTGGGCCAATTCGCACACATTCATCTCTCATTATAAATTGGATCTTATTTCTAGAGGGAGAGCATTTTTGGCTCTGCGGTGCTCAGAAATATCCTTCCATAGGGGCCTCCCAAGAATACTAGTAGCTGGGGACTCTGTCCCATATGTGCAGAATGAATGAAGTCAACTACTTCAGATAAAGAAGTTATGTTCTTACCATAACGTTCCATCTGAGTAGTAGACTTCATTCTTCTGCACCTTCCCTCCCTCCATCCATCCCCCTCACTCTTCAGGTTTTTCCTCTTTAGGATTGTGGTTATGTTGCCATTTAGTGTCAGCAAACTTGATCTGGGGCTAGATAGGAGGAAGTGTTGTAATATAGGTAAGGGAAGAGCTTGGAGCTCGGAGCTGATGCTTGAAAAGTTTTGCCAGCTTGGATCTGAATCAGATCTGTTTAACCATATGTGCAGAAGAATGAAGTCTACTACTCAGATGGAACGTTATGGTAACAACATAACTTCTTTTTTTTTGTATATTGTGTTCAGCTGTATTCTGTCTGTGGCTGGGTTATGGCTGAAAAGGAATCTTGGACTAGCCCATTTACCTGGCTAACAAAGTATCTCCAGATTTTAGTGAGAATTCAGTTTGATCATGTTGCTTTGTGTGCCTTTAATTTTTGACAGCCCTGTTCTTTATGAAAGAGTTGCTCTTCTCCAGTCATTATCCTGAGGAATACTGTTATGTGAGTATAATAAACATCCTTTCTTCTTTTTAATAAATACTGTTCAGATGTTGAATTTAACAGTCCCACATTCTCACTGTCCAACAGTGCAGAGGTGTTGCCGCTAGACTGTGACTGTCATGAGTTAGCTCTTTTTCACCTGCCAACTATTAGTTAATGAGGTATCCGTTTCCTGACTGCTCTCTGGCTGAACAGCAGTTGCTTCCTATGTAGAGTCCAGTAAATCTTAATGAGAGACAACTGATAAACTGAGCATGTAAGGCAACCTGTTTTGCCTTACTTGTTCAGTTAAAAGCTTTCCCTCACATTTAAGTTGCTTAATCATTTCAAAACTTCTTTCTGTTTTCCACTCACCTACTACTTTGAAAACGATAAGGAAATGAAGAACCAAATAGAAACATTTTTGCTGTGGAATTACTCTGATCAAGAGCGTCCACTCCCATGTACTCTGTTTGCTCACACTAGCATGGTGCCACAGCATTGTACCTCAATATTTCTTCTATAAACATTCAAGTCTGTGAAGCAATATACAACAAAAATGTTACTGATTTAAATGTGAAAATTGAAAGTTCTTACTTTGCAGTTAACTTTTTGGTTTGCTTTACAGTGTACTTTTTTCAGGAGTTCTAATGCTTGTCTGTTTTGTTTTTCATAGTGACAGTAACACATGGTGTTCTAAAAAAGGCCAGGGGAAATTTAGAGGTAAGCATATTAAATGCTGTACATTAAAGACCTCCATTGGTTAATACTGCTAAATGTGAAACGTTTGGGGAGCTACCTTATTTTCCTTAAGAACTCTTTTTGCTATAGCATTACTTTCTTAGTACATGCATGATTTTGATTGCCCTGCCATCCGTAAATCTGTTTTTCACTGTCTAGAATGTTTGGTTCACCCCTGAACAAAACTTTGTCTTCATGGGCTGTGTATGTTTTTTTTTTTTTTTGGGTAGTATCAGCCTCACCAAGCTCTGAATTCTGCAATTTAAGATATTAGCCCTCAAAGTCTGAGAAAGAACAAACAAACTGAATATATATTTTCGTTGTTAACTCTTGTCTGCAAACACACAACACAGAGCCCATTTGCTTGTCTTTAACTTTATGTTCCCCTTTTTCTGCATTTCTTTAGATAAATCAGTTAGTATTTCTTGGTCAGAATGAAGTCTTGGCTGCAGGTGAGGGTTGGTGTAGTGTGTGTTTTTTGCATGTTCCCTGTCATGCATTTGTGCATGTGCAGAATCAGGTAATGCATTTCGTACTTCATGGTCAAGTGGTTTCCCTTGAATGTCTGCATGACCTGTAATTGATATGTTCTTTGTGCAAGAGAGAGCTGAATAATTGCAGTGTTTGTTTTGATAATTCATTGCCAGTTTTGACTTTCTTTGCAGCTGTGCTTTAGTTTATTCTAGGCAGTTTTTAGGTGTAGCTATGGTAGACAGAAAATGATGTCTCGAGCAAAAGTATCTGACAGCATGGAACAGTGCAAGATGAAGAAGAGATTATCCGAGCAACCTGGATTGAATTAGATTGTGTTATAATAGAATCAGAAGAATTACAAGTCATAGGATTCCTGTGACCATTTAAACCTTGCCAGTATCGACCCCCCCAGACCAAACCTTCTCTCTTGAGGATAGCTAGGCCAGTTAAGCCAGGGGTAAATTTTTGACTACCCATCCAATCACCCACTTCCTGTTTTAAGAAATATCACACTGTTTGATTTGCAGTGGAAATGTATTCTAATCTTATGGAAGTGTCTGTGTAATGGCTGTCTGTCCACTTTATATTGTTTACCTGTTAGTGAAAATTTATATCCCTGGTTGTGATATTTGTGGGACTGCTTGAATCATGAAGATCTCTCCTAATGGCTCAGAGGGCAAGGCATAGATTTCCTTTCAGTTGTCTGCAAGATACTGGGTAAAGACTACCAAATATAAGCCTGATATTCTCACTGTAGTTGAATCCTGGCTTAAACCCAGCTTTAACAACTCCAAATTTATACCTCCCAGCTGTAATATCGTTGATAATGCCTATTTAAAGAGGAAAGGTGGTAGTATTGCTTTAATATTTCCCAACAACGAACATGTTTTCCCTCACAGCAAACGAATACCAAAAAATAATTCAGCAGAGCTTTTTGTTAGATATACATTAATCATAGATAGTAATCTAGCCTTTGACCATCATGTGTCTACAGTGATGATGAAATCATTCTGTGTTGTGCAACTTATAAACAAAGGTATGGCATCTAAGTCCAAGGAAGTCATTGTTCTACTGTTTGGCTTTCATCAGACTTGTCACTGAGTACAATGCTCCCTTTGGTATGTACCTAACCAGGCATATCCAACAAATGGAACATCCACAGAGGTCCCTCACTAAAAGAATACGGGGTGTAAGTAATATGTCCTATGCAGGACTGCCTCAAGACCCTGTCCCCTGTATTCTGTCTCCTGCAGGCTTTGAGGCAAGATCTATGCATACACAGGGCATTGTCAGAACCCATTCTGATGAACCTCCTGCATATCCACAAAACAGCACCAGAATTACCCGTTCTAAAGACTTGAACCTTGCCTGTGATATAAATAGGATCTGCTGGAGAGATAGCTATGTATCTCCGAGACTACCCCATCTATGGAACAGGCTCTCCATCCATGCGAAGCACAGTTCTTCCCTTACCCAATTCAAGTGCAACTTGGACAATTGGATGGAAGACTGGAAATTCATCCCTGGTTTGGCACCTATGTCCGTAATGGACACAGGTAACCTGTAATTGGTTCATCTCCTGGGCCCATGCTTACACTTATCATGAGTATCAGAACTTATCAGAGATCTATGAACATATTAAAATAAACAAAACATTGAAGGAGTATATCAACTCAAATAACAAAAGGCTGAAAGAAGCTTTAAGCAGCTATTCAGGTAAACTGATAAAACTGCAAAAATCAGAGGTCGAAATAAAGAAAAAGCTGTCTGAGTAAGAGACTGTTTAAGAAGAGCTGTTTCAAAAAAAGATAGAGCAGAGCACACAAGGAAAACCTGAGATTTCCTGCTGTAACAGAGAAACTGTAAGGAACAGACTATTCATTTTATGAAAGTACAAATAAACTACTGAAATGGTATTCCACAACCTGATTTGTTAATTGATAGGGCGCATTGTGTGTATGATTCAAACCTGACCATTGGAAAGCAGCCAAGACCTGCATTAGTAATGGTGCACTCATATCAGTTGAAAGAGTTGATCATGACAGAACTGTGACAGAAGGGTAAAGTAATAAAACTTGGAGATAGTGTGTTTGTGGAATATGATTTTTCACTGTACACCAGGAAGAAAAGAAGCAAATTTATCCCAGCAATCAGGGGTATTGAGAGACAGGTGTCAGATCCAGCTGTCTTTAGAATATTCTTTCCCAGGAGGATCAAAGTCATTTTAGATGGAGAACAAACTAAGGAGAAACTCCAGAGTTTGTTTCTGATAATAAAGCTCATAGAGAGACTTTGCCAGTGAAACCTTTTCTTGTAGTCCTAAGGAAAGTGCTTGAGAGACATAAAAAGCACAGGAGTTGACTAGAAAACTCGGGAATACCTTGGTCTTCACTGAAGTCTGGGTTTGGGAGATGGAGATGAACAGGAAGATGACCAGCAACACTGAAATTAGTTAATAAATATGAGATTATAAAGCATCAGTCACATTTGTGAAATATGGCTATGCATGAAAAAAGTTGAAAGATTAGCCTTTTGTTGATTTATTTTTTTAAACTTGGTAGGGAGGATTGAAAAGTGTATACCCCACTTCATGTCATTAATGTTTGGAAGGACTCTAAGGGGAAGGAGAAAAAGTAATTGCAAGTATAACGGTTTTTGTTCTTAATAGTATTTATATAAACACTTCATGATAACCATTGCAGTGTTATATAGTAAAGTATTTTCAGTTATTGTATGTGATAAAGATGCTAAATTTAACAAGTACCTTTTTCTTTTTGGTTTTAAGAAATGTAGGCATTTTACATTGTAAAAAAAAGGGAAGCAAGGCATGCCAAAGGCATGTTTAAGTTAATATACTGTAATGTTTGGTTGTTGAGGCGGGAGTTGGGGTGTAAAGTGCACAGATTATAATACATGTAGAGTTGATATGTCTTCTCGTTCATCTGCATAAGTGAATGTCTAGATTAAGGCCCTTGGCTTAATCTAATAAGTTTTATGTGTAAGCAAGTAAATAAGAGAACACCGAACTCAACAAAAAGTTTTCCTTTAACAAATAAATACAGCTGAGGGCAGCTGTGCATTTTTTCTTATGTTTCCATAGAGGCAAATTGACTATAGGGCCAAGCAGCAAAAGCCAGACAGCCATTTTAAGGCTAAAAGTCAATGTTTTCTGAAAGCATGCATGCTGTTTTTCACATGTGGCAGGGGAATAAAGATAAGACAAGAACATACAATAATTAGAGTAAGTAGGAGCACAAGCAGTAACATGCATCTTGGCATGAATAAACTTAATTTTGGTTAGGTAATGCCTGTAGTTGCAGTTCTTGATTTGGGACAGATGTTTGTCAGGAGGCTTTAACTTATTTATTTGAAGATGTACATAGTTTTGTGTTTTCTTAATTTAACAGATTATGGGGGTGTTTTTGATGGTTTTCATTAAAATAAAGTCTTGTAAAATGTGGGAGGACATGTGTATGACTCCCAAGTGTTCAGCAAAGTCTAGAAGATTTAGGAATTTTGCTTGAAGTGCTTGCATAAGTATTTTTTTACCCCAAGCAGACTCCAAATAATTTTTCCTCAGGTAGATGGCAAATAAGTGTGATAGGGAAGAAAGAGGTAAATGGAAACTTATGTTTTGGAAGTGTAATGAGTTGGTAGACTTTCTTACAGAGTACTGTGTCATAAATATTAGGTGAGCAAATGGCTGTAACTATGGAATGATTTTTCAGATGGAATACAAGATCTGAATTTCCTAGACATTGTAAGGCCTTGCTAAGTTTAATTCTGGTGACTGCCAGAAACATCAGTTACTAGAAAATGTAAATCAGTGTCTAAACCAACTGTATTTGAATTATTGAATTTTGTAACAGAGGTAAAAAAACTGGAACTGGGGACTTTAGGAAAGGGTAGGAGGAAATTACATAGTAAAAATGGAAATTGTGGGAACAAGACATGCAGAATAATGTTTTGCGGGAAGAAACGACATTGATTAATAAGCACATTATTACAATCAATTACTTTTGTTTGAAAGTGAGACATAATTCTTGGCAATGGCAAGGTAGTAGTCAAGGCAAGCATCTTACCAGCCTCAGATCCTTGTATATAAAGCTGAGACAAATCTCTGTCCATCTACCCGAAGTTCAGCATCTAAGATTTTTTATTCACCCTAATAAGGACAATATGAGCTTAATATTTGGATTGAAGATTCGCTGTAATGCTGGTGCCAGAATGAGTGCTGACTCTGGTCCTATCCTTGCAGAGCCAAGTGAGTGAAGCATCAGTGCCACCAACTACCAAGTCACCTATTACTATAGTATTGCCATGTATGGCTGCAGCTTCAGGAATCCTTATGGGAGTGGTCAAAGAGTCAGGATGGCTCACTTTAGTTATGGTTGTTGGTGCAAGTTGAAGATGTGTTACAATGAGAAGTGTTAAGTGGCCCATATTTCTTCAAGTAAGGTTTTGGTGGTTTAAAAATGATTTTTTTTAAATATATTTACTGAATTATTACTTAAGACACAGGCAAATATGCATTTATATAAACCAAAACAAACCATATTAACATGTTACTAGTTACACATATTATATGTCACATGTTTTTCCTAACCATCATCAATCCAACATTACATATATTGCTCAGTTACTGTCTCCCTTTAACGTTCACTCCTCCTCCTAGACATTATTTTGTATGTATTGGTCTCACAAATTCCATTTATTTCTTTTTAATTCACTCCTTCCCTTTTCTAAATGTCCCACTTTCAGGTATTTTATCTCTAACAATATTCAGTACTTGATTAACAATTTAGATTTAGATTTTGATTTTCCAGCAGTTACTTTTTTGGGCACTAGTAGTATTAATCTTAAAGACCTTACTATGTTTAAGCAATTCAGATCCTGTGTTTCAGCTAAAAAAAAATAGATCTGAAGTAGTTTACTTCATTTGATCTTCAACCTGTGGGTATTTGGATCCAGATTGGATCCGAGATGGCCACATCACCAGCATCTGATCTGAGCTCCAAGCTCTTCCCCTTACTCATAATGACCCTCCATCTCCTTCCTTCCCTCAGATCTCATTTGCCGCTTTACAGCCTAGCATCATGGTCGCTGAGCTGCAGGCATTTTTCTTGTGGGTAAGTGCTTTAGAGTCACTTAGTCCAAGTTAGGTGCCCTGTTTTCTCTTTTTTACGTCTCCTAACCTCGCGCGTTTTCTTTGGTAAAAAAAAAAAAAAAGTTTAAAAAGTTAGTGTTTGTTTACTGTGTTCCCCTCCCATGGCCTTTTCCCACTGTTGTAATTAACGTGTGTGTGTGTGTGTGTGTGTGTGTGTGTGTATGTATGTGTGTGTGTGTGCATGGGGCCTTCTTTAGACATGGCTGAGACCCCAAAGCCTGTCTTTAGAAAGTGCACAGAGTGTGGCCATAAGCTCTCTCCTACCGATGGCCACACTCTGTGCATTGTATGCTTAGGAGCGGCCCATTTAGACACAGCCTGCCCTATCTGCGCGGGCTTCAACCCTAGAGCCATCAAGGACAGGAGGGCTAAATTGGTAATGAAAGGGCTCCTGCCTGCGTCAGGGACAGCTGTCCCTGTTACTGCTTCTACTTCGGTAGTGGCTGCTACTGCATCCTCCCCATGCCTCTGTGATTCAAACCCCTGGCTCCGAGGCCTTCAGTAGGGGAGAAAAGACACAAGGGCCGAACTACAAAGCGGTACCCTGACCGCACAGGTCCATCGGGGCATCCAACTAAGTCCAGGACTACTCCTGGACCCAGTACCCCGCAGCTCCACTCACCTAGGTTCTCCTTGGAGCCGATGGAGTTTAGGACACTATCTAGAGCCACCCCTCACTGGCACTCATGGCCAGTGTCGCTGGTGTCTTCCTCCTGCTTCACCCACAGCTTGAGTGAGTCAGAGATGTACAGGATGGTGCGGAAGTTCATCTGCACCCAGATCCAGATGGGAGTCTTGCCCGCCCCCTCTCCCTCCGGAGTGGGAAGCTCACAACCCTTTTACATCCCCATAGCTCCTTCTCCAGTCCGAAGCACGGTTTTGGAGTCTGTGGATCTGAGAATTCTCAGGGTCGGGGGGTCGGCGCCAAGGGTATCTTGTACCTCGATGCCGGCCTTTCCCTTGAGCAGGTCAGATCTGATGGGATTGGATCCAAGCTCTTGGAGCCGTAGCCTCGTTGTCAGATCCAAAGGAGTGCTGTCGGCTCCGAGCTTGTCAGAGCGCAGTCTTCCCCTGGGTATCTCTGCTCCGGCTCCCCCATCGGACCTGAGGGGAGCAGCTCCATCACTCGTTTCTCAGAATGTCCGCTGCCCCTCGGCGTTTGATGTGGTGGAGAGGGTCTTCTCAAGTGGGTCGAGACCCCTGACCATTTCCTCTTTGGAATCTGCCCCAATTCCCTCGGTTTTGGGTATGGCGCTGACCTTCTTGCCCTCTCAGGGACAGCCCGTGCTTGATTTGCCCCAGGGAGCACCCACTAGAGAGCAACAACAAGCTTGCGAGCCCCCCTCAGAGTGTCCCACTGAGGAGGTTCCACGCAAGCTAACATGTAAAAAGAGGCACTTGGACTTTTCTCCAGAGTCCCTCACTGACGACACTGATTTGCAGGAAGGGGAAGGTTCCCCCAGGTCACCCCCGAAGATGTCTCCTTTGGAGACATCATGAAACTTCTACACCAAAGAAGGGGATGGACAGCCCAAAAACCTACCCAGGGCTAGTCAGTGTTCCTGGAGGCATTTGGCATGGGCCCATCTACCTCCTGCGTGTCCACCCTGCAGATCCACTCTTGGACCTTATCACCTCCAGAGCATGGAAGTAGCCGGATACCATGGATCCAATCCCCAAAAGACCAGATAAGATTCTTAGCCCCCCTTCTGACAGAACCCGTTGGAGCAACGGCTCCCCAGTAGACACTATGGTGGTGGCAGCTGCCACCAAAAACGAGCTTGCGCAGGAGAGCTCTACGTTCCATCCTCCTGACCGGGAGTCATGGATGATGGATCGTTTGGGGAAGCGAGTCCATGCTTCAGCCACTGTCACCATGAGGATGCTGAACTACGTGGTGCATGTTATCCGACTGCAGCATGACTTATTCAAGGAAGTCGCTGAGTCACCTCGAGACCACATCAGCAGAGTGCAAGAAGATGTTCTCTGCATGCAAGGCCACTCTGAAAGCGGTTGCCAGTACGTCCGTGCGCCTCATCTCCCATGCCACGGAAGGAGCTGCTAGGGGTGGCTGGGTCCAGCCTTGCTATGAGGTGACACACCTGGCTCCGGCTATGTCAATTCTCGGAACCCTTTTATGAGTCCTTTGCTAATGCTCCCTATGACAGCTCTTCCCTGTTTGGGAAGTCCGTACATGAGACTCTGGTGCAGAGTGAGAAGGACGGGAAGACACTGTCTGCCATCGGGATCTGCTTCTCCGCCCCTCAGAGATCCTTCTCCAGGAATCAACGAGGGGGCAAAGAAGATGTGGTTCCGGAAATCTCAGTTCTCCCCAGACACTCAGGACTCTTCTTCCCCCAGAGGCAGAGGGGGTGCCAGCCCAGAGGTAGAGGGTGTCCGAAGAACTTCGAGTCTCTGGAACCTTTCTCAGACAGACCCGTGCAGCAACCCTGAGGGGTTGCCCGACTGCTCATTTCTGGAGGCAGTCGAGGGCCATCTTTCGTTACACCCAACGGAGTGGGAGTCCATTACAACAGACCATTGACTGCTAAAAATCATATCCAGAGACTATTCCATTCCATTCGGTGCACCACCCCCCAACCAAAACTCTCCTCGGATGTTCCACTTGCGCAGAGGGAGGAAGCAGCATTAAGAGATAAGAAAGCTGCTAAGAAAACGAGTCATCCAACCCGTCCCCCCAGATCAGTCTGGATTGCGAGTATATTCCAGGTTCCTTTTTGTACCAAAGAAAACGGGGGACCAAAGACTCATTCTGGATCTATCCATTCTGAACCTGTCAGTAGCCAAGGAAAAATTCCGGATGGTCAGGCTTCAGGCCATTCTGCCCCATCTCCAGGCAAGAGGATTGAATGTGCTCAATCGACCTGCAGGACGCGTACTATCATATCAAGATGAACAGGCGTTCCAGCAGGTTTCTTCACTTCCGGCTAGGGGCCAATCATCATCAGTTCAGGGCTCTACCCTTTGGTCTCACCACAGCCCCCAGGGTGTTCACTAAAGTCATGGCGGTGGTAGCAGCCCACCTGAGGCTTCAGGGAATCCAGGTCTACCCCTACCTGGATGATTGGCTCCTTGCTGCCCCCTCCAAGCGTCTGCTGTGTCAAGCCAGGGATTACCTCCTCCTCCTTGCAAACAAACTAGGTGTCATGATCAACCTGAGCAAATCTCTGGTTCCGGTCTAGAGGTTAGACTTCATTGGAGCTTGGCTAGATACTATTCAAATGAGTCTGTCTCACCCTAGAGAGGGTAAACAATCTGAAGCTTTACGTCTTTTATGTTCTTCAGTCCTCAAATCCATCAGTAGCCACAGTTCTTTGGGCTGCAGGCTCCATGGCAGCCACCATCAACCTCCTACCTTTTGCCCGTCTGCACATGACAGTTCTCCAGTGGACGTTGGAGGTGCAGTGGTCCCTCCTGGTCTTACCCTTATCCAATCTGATATGCATATCATGAGCCTGCAGAGAGGCACTCATCTGGTGGATTTGCTCCCCAGATCTGGTTCAAGGACATCCCTTTCTTCCATTGTTCCCCACGACCACAGTGACCACGGATGCCTCCCAGCTTGGGGGGGGGGGGCATTGCTCATGAAGGACAGTCCAAGGCACTTGATCCCTGTCCGAGACCAATTTGCATGTTATTGTCCAGGAGATGAGGGCAGTTCCTCTAGCGTTGCTGGCCCTTCATGCCCATCTTTTTCTAGGGGCTATTGCCATCCAGTCAGACAACATGTCAGTAGTCTGGTATATCAACAAGCAGGGCGGAACCCGATCTTACCCCCTTTGTTGAGAAGCCATGAGAGTGTGAGAATGGGTGGTTTCCACCGGCCACTTTCTGGTGGCAATGCACATTCCGGGAAGGTCCAACATCCTTGCAGACAGGCTCAGCAGGACTATTCTGATGCCTTACGAGTGGTCTCTGAATACTTCGGTAGCAGAACAGATCTTCAAGAGGGGCTGGCCTTGCTGCAATCTTTTTGCATCTCCTTCCAACACAAAGTGCAGCGAGTTCTTCGCTGTGAACCCCATTCAGGGGGAAGTCCCCAGAGATGCACTGGTTCATGCTTGGCCTCCCGGTCTCCTTTATGCTTATCCTTCGTTACTTCTCATCCTGAAGTTTCTTCAGAAAGCTTGCAGGCTGGGGAGCACAGTAATCCTCATTGCCCCATTCTGGCCTCACCAATTCTAGTTCCCCTCTGTTTGGTCTCACCTAGTAGTTCCACCATGGATCTTGAATCCGGTTCTGGATCTCATTTCTCACCCCACGGAGATTCCTCACCCAGACCTGGACAGTTTCAAACTTGCAGCTTGGCTACTGCAGTTCCAGTAATGATTAGGACTCCGGGTTTATCCTCTCCAGTTAAAACCATTCTGGTGGCGGCTTCTAAGTCTTCTACCAGAAAGGTGTATAGTAGCAAATGGAAACACTTTTCTGTTTGGGCTTCTCAACAGAATATAGATCCCTTTATGGCCCCAGTTCTGGTTATTCTGGAATTTCTATCTGGTATCTCTCAAGGGGCTAGTTCTTCTACTATAAAAGTTCAACTGGCTGCCGTTTCTAACTGCCATGTGGGGGAAAACATGGCTTCCTTAGCCTCATCTAGGCTTTGCAAGACTTTCCTTAAAGGAACTTTTGTGCTGTGACCTCCTGTGAAAGATCCAGCACCTCCTTGGGACCTTACCTTTGTCTTACAAGCTTTAGTCTCCCCATCCTTTGAACCAGCGGCGACAGTAAATTTGCAATTTCTTTCCTGGAAAACTGACTGGTGGCGGGTATCAGAACTTCAAGCCTTGTCCATTAAAGTTCCATATATGGTTTTTCATAAGGACAGGGTCTCCCTGTGCACGAACCCTTCCTTTCTTCCAAAGGTGGCTTTTGAAAATAGTATTAAACTATCAATCTTTCAGTTTTCTTCCCAAATTTCCAAAAGAGAGATGAATGCAAGTTACATTTATTGGACGTACATAGGCAACTGAGGTTTTATTTACACAAAACAAAATATTTCCGTAAATCAGACAAGTTGTTTGCGTCTTATTCCAAACCATTTTTAGATAAACCAGTATCCAAAGTCTCACCATTGCTAGATTGATTTCCCAGTGTATCAGCTGAGCATATCCTGACAAAGGCATTTCCCCTCCAGGTACGATCAAAGCCCGTTCCACTAGATCTATGGCAACGTCAGCGTGTCGCTGGATGATATTTGTCCTGCAGCTACTTGGTCCTCATCTCATACCTTCATATCTCATTATAAATTGGACATTGTATCCAGGAGTAGGGCATCATTTGGCTCCGCGATGCTCCAAAATATCCTTCCATGAGGACCACTCAGATGTTGGTAGCTAGAGACTCTGTCCCACAGGTTGAAGATCAAATAAAATAAACTACTTCAGATAAAGAAGTTATGTACTCACCATAACGTTCCATCTAAGTAGTTGTACTTCATTTGTCTTCAGCCATCCCTCCCTCCTTCCCCCTGACCTTGTCACTATTATTCTTTTCTGGTATATGGGAGAGGTGCACATTGTGGCTGTCCTGGTTATGTTTGGTTTAGATGGTGTGAAACTTTAGTGGTAAGGTTATTTGGGTCGGGCTTATGTTTCTGGTTCAGCAAACTCGATCTAAAGGAAGGAAGGAGATGGAGGGGCATTATGGGTAGGGGAGAAGCTTGGAGCTCAGATCAGATGCTGGTGATGCAGCCGTCTCGGATCCGATCTGGATCTGAATACCCACAGGTTGAAGACAAGTGAAGTACAACTACTCAGATGGAACGTTATGTTGAGTACATAATTTATTTTTTCCGTAGTTTACAACTATTTGCTCCCCCAATATTTCTGACTGAATACTCTGTAGGGAAGATTTAAAATCTGCCAGCTCATTGCATCCCAAAAAATGTATTCCCAGTTACCTCTTTCCCATCACACCTCCAGCATTTGCTGTCTACTTGAAAAAAAAATTTACAATCAGTGCGGGATATATAAATACCTGTACAAACACTTACAAGCAGAATTTGGGTTCAATACATATGTCCATCCATTGTTCCTTTGTAAAAGTTTTTCTACTTCCTCTTCCCAATCTTTAACTTGCTTTCACTGATTCTTATAGTTATCATGCAGTATTTTATATGCCCTAGTAATTATCCATTTTTAAACAGTAGTTTCTATTACTATTATAGAGTCGACTAAATCTGTACCAGACATGGTGATTTACTTTGGATTCCTGTGGCTGTCTTGCTTTGCCTATAATTGGATATAAATCCTAGGCAAGGAAGACCATATGTAACCTTCCAAAATTCTGCTAGGACTCATCTCCCTCTATTACCTTTGCATTTCTAGTTATTTGCTCCCAATACCTTGATTCCTTTGCTAGT
The DNA here is from genome assembly GCF_019279795.1 of Protopterus annectens. Taxonomy (NCBI): domain Eukaryota; kingdom Metazoa; phylum Chordata; order Ceratodontiformes; family Protopteridae; genus Protopterus; species Protopterus annectens. Next base: position 259,037,386 of record NC_056750.1, on the reverse strand, counting down.
TTCACAGAAGGTTCACCTAGGCCTTTAGGGAATACAAGCCAACAAGGTAGCAAGTTCTTCCTACTGGCAGCCTACCTTTTTTGTGCCTCCATGTGTCTCAGCAAGGAGAAATTTTATAAAAATATATTTACCTGATGTCTCTGCACAATTGATCCTTCTACTCCTGTTAGCTCAAGTTGAAAATCCTGAGTAGAACCCCTCCAGGTTGCGAGGCGCAGGGCTTCAGCACCTGTGGGCTAATGCCATCAGGCCCCACTGCTTTTGTAGAGCAAAGTCGTCTTAGTTCTCTGATCACCCAGTCCTCTGATAGGATGATAGTGGAACTGCTAGCCTCTGCATTGGCAGCTGAGGTGAGTGTGTGGCCAGTTTTGTTTGTGCCATGTGGTCCGGATGTGATTGTCTACCTTCCTTCCTTTCCTTGTGTTGAACAGTAGAGACTAGGAGGGAAGAGGCAGTCAAGGTATGCATTTTGCTATCCAGGAGGACATCTTCCCTTTGCAAGTGGGGACCACATTGCATGTTCGCTGCGTGTTATCAAACCTATTAAAGAACATGTTAAACTCCTGGGCTGTCTCTTTACTCCCTCTGTCACATGGTTGCCAGATTTATAGCCAGTAATGGTCTTCATCCCCCTCCATACTACTTTGCTGTTGCACAGTTGCATTTTTTGTTGTAACTTCGTCCTGTATCTGTCCTTTCACTCCTTAATTTTCTCAGCCAGCAGTTTCTGTGCCCTTTTCACTGCATCACAGCCTCCGAACCAAATGCTGTCTTCCTCATTCAGGAGGGCTTAGATATCCTTGGTGATCCTTGGCTGCTTGTTTGGGAAACAGCATATACATTTAAAGGGTACAGTGGTTTCCACACGGAAGTTGATGTATTCAGTGTCACAGACGGTGAGGCTATGCATGTCTTCCCCATGAGGCTCACAGAGGCCCTTTCAGTCTGTGGTCTCAAAGCAGTCCTGAAGGGTTGCGCTGGCTTCCTTTCTCCACTTCCTGATGGTGGCTGGCTGCCTGTTAATCAGTGATATATAGAGGTGGAGAAGGTGCATCAGGTTGTGGATCTCCAGAGTGGTAAGATGGCTGTGCAACTGTATGCTTTTCTAATCTTCACATACATTAGGTCCAGTGTTCTCTTCTCCCTGGTGGGGCAGTTGACGAACTGGTAGAAAGTACTGAGAATTCTGTTTAGGGAGACATGGTTGAAGTCCCCGGAGATGAGGACAAGAGCATCTGGATGATTTGTCTGGTGTTAGAGACCGAATGGATGATGTCACACGCTGTCGTATCATTGGCTCAGGGTGGGATGTAGATTGCAATAGGAATTGCATGGAAGAATTCTCTGGGCATATAGTATAGATGTAGCCCTACCACTAATAACTCAGTGTCTGGGCAGCAGATCTGTTCTTTCGTTACTGTATGTCCAAGGGCACCAACACTCACTGACAAAAATCACAAGCCCCTCTTCTGCTTTTCCTACTTCCAGCCTGGTTCCGATGTCTGATATAAACAGGTTAATTTGAGTAGGCTATAAGGTTAAACTTTATTCATATTCAGATGAATTACTGGTATATCTTAGTAATTTACAGTAATTTTTACAGTCGTAGGAGTTTGGTAGATTATCTGATACAAGGTAAATATGGCAGTGGCAAATTATAACAGTTGATTAATTTTGATCAGAAGGTAATAAGTATACAGATGTATTATTGTTAAGTGTTGTATACCATCCAGGTCATTCCATTGTCCCCAGGTAATCTTTTAATGGCCATAAAAAAAATAAAATAAAAAAAAAGAGTTGGTCCCTTTCTCGGGAGCAGGATAAACTTAGACTTCCTTCTGTGAAAGTTATCATCTGTAAAGGAGGTTTAGCTGCCCTTTTAACTTGTATCATTGTACATTTCTTTTATTTGTGGAGGTCCCTAGAGCCTGATAGAAAACGGAAAATATTTGCGATATTGTGACTCCCTAAATTGTCTTGACTATTACAGAGGGACCAGATCAGGCTATGCTCATATTGGAGGCTGAACCAGTTATGGGACCTGGTTAAAGCATTAGATAGTGCATTGATGACTGAAAAAATTAAGGACTGTTCTATTCAGATGGTTATTTCAGATATTCACAGTTAAATGTTAGGAACAGTTGAAGGAAGGTGCTTCCTTCATAACTTGGTAGTATTATCAGCAGAAATTAGCGATTCATGATTCAGATTAATAGAGCTACAGGAGTGTAAAACGAATATTCAAGGGAGTAAAGAAGAGACTCCCCTTAAATCAGAAGGAGTCACAATAGTTTTGATTTAAAAGGAAAGTGCAACAGGATGTCTGGCAAACTAAGGAGTCAGCAAGCTTCATTTCAGTTAATGAGAGAGAGAGAGATCAAGAGGAAACAGGAAAGGTAGTTGGTCCAAATTATTTAATAAACAAATTAACCTCATGAATCGGAGGACAGTATATTTTTCCCAGAAGTATGCTACCCTTTCTTGGAAACTTAAATCCATAGTTGGAAATTTGTTTACAGTCTGCGTCTCCAGAAAATTCAGATCTGTGTTGGCAATGTGAACAAGAGGAAGGGGAATTGTAATTATATTTTAGGATGGGGGGGGGGGGGGGGTCTGTTCAAAATTGGATTTATGCATGTTTCATTTGTAAATGTATGACCAAGACTGGTATTACGCAGATACAGACACTTGTTATGTTAGCAGTCGGAGAAAGTTAGAAATGGGCAAAACATGAGGGTATTAAGCTTTTGACTTTTAATAAAACAGTAATTAAAAGGAAGTAGAAATTAAGAGATCTTCCTTTAATTTCAGATCAGTATGTCTTTTTAAGAGATTTAGCAAGTCTTCCTCCCTCATATTACCAGATAAAACTAGGAAGAGCTATACCAGCAAGAGGCTGCTGTGGCTTTATTATGTTTAAATCAGAAGGTACTCAAACGTTGTAGCGCTGTTTTTTTTTTCTTCCTTTCTCTTTAGTCGTTTGTGCTACACTTCTCTTCTCTCGATGTAGTCATATTAAGAGTGTCATGTTATTTTGGCTTTAGACACTTTTTTTTTTTTTAATTGTGAAGCTTTTCCATTTTATTCAGTGAAATTTGGATTTGTGAAAATTTTGCTCATTAAAGTTTACATATATGGCATCACTCATGGTCAGAAGTGTAACACAATTATGGCAGTGACAACAGTCATGCCAAAATCCAGATCTAGTGCTAGATTTTTCACCTAAGGGATGTTTTTCAAAGAACAGTTCATACAGAATCTGAGCTTCAACACTTCTGAGTACAGCATTGTGCAACCAACCTATCTGTCAAGTTAGAATGAGCAACAGCTCCTTATTTTTTCCATTTTTAAGTTTCTGATAGAAAGTAATTTTTCTATGGAAAAAGGACAGCATATATTGGTATCATCAAACCGGCATTGAAAACTCAGTTTCTCCTGTAAAGTTTCCCTATAGCAAAAAATGAATAGTAGAAATCAAGGATGACAACAGCCTGCCTTCTACATGCATAGCAGAAAAATGGAGCTAATGAATGAATTCCACAACAAGCCAAGAAATGTGACAGATAATGTCTTAACACTAGTACAGATGATCGCTCAGATGGTTGTGAATCAGTATGTCAGTGAGATTGATTCAAGAGAATTATTAATGAAACATGCCTTTAATCTTTCGCCAAAAAGATATAAATAACCACTCAAACAAGAGGCCATCTTGTTGCTGTCTCTCATTCAGAATATGGGCTGAATAGAATGCAATTACATTAGTCAGCTCAGTACAGCAACAACCCTAAGAAGCAGCTTTTCTGTTTCATGATGTTCAGATTCATGCTATCACATGCATAATACCATTTGCTGTTATATACCAGTGTTTACTAATACTGTTATTTGTTTGTAAGGATGTTGATGAACCCACACCTATGCTTTAAGTTTTAGTAAAGGCCTTTACTTGTGACCATTCACCATCTTAAACTTGTCATCTGCATCTTGCAGGTATATTGAAGATGATCAAAAAGATTTAATGCTGAGCTTTTTAAAATGCTGTCTCTGTTCATTTTGAATATTCTGAAATAATTTTGCCTGTGTACCCATGACAATCTTATAGGTTCATAGGTAGATACTAGACTATCTGCCCAAGGGCATTTATAAGCCTAGCCAGAGTGTATTTGGCTTTTGCCTCCCTATTAGATTAGCCTACTGTGCCTCTGTATAGTAGGTCACAGAAGGTAGCCCTTTAAGATTAGTTTACTGTGCCTCTGTCAAGCAGGGACACAGAAGAGATCCCAGGGGTGAATTTGCGATTTCCCATCCACGCGTCCAGATTTCGCTTGAAGAGGGTCAGCGAGGGGCTATGTCTAACATGAATTGGGATTCTGTTCCAGGGTGAGGGGAGCCTCTGGGAAATGAATCTGTCCCTCCAGCATGTCCTATTTATTTTTGTGCTGAGGTTTAAGTCCCTGGAGCATGTAGCTCTAAGGGATTTGGATTTTTTGAGGTGGAGCATGTCCTTTAATTCTGGTTAGACATGGCTTTGTACGTCAGGCGTAGATCGCCTCTGAGTAGGCGGTAAGCAACTGAGTAGAGCTGGAGTTTCTTTAGTCAAGCTGCATAGGACATCTGTTTGTGGCCCATGATCCTCTTGGTGAGGTACTTTTGGGGTCTCTCCAGTTGCTGCAGATGTCTGGTAAGGTACATCCCAAAAGGGGCATTGTATTCAATTATGGGCTTGATGAGTGATGAGTAGAGGGGCATAATGACCTCTCTTGATCTAGATGCGAACCCTTTCGTGATAAGGTGGGCTATATAGAAGGTCTTTCTAACCACTTTGGCAACGTGATTATCAAAGGAGAGATTACTATCTACGTGGGTCCCCAAATCCCTAATTACTTCTTCGTACTTAATGGATTACCACCTATGTGGTAATTTGTGGGCACTTTGTTTTTTTCCAAAGGGGATGACTATGCACTTTTTAGCATTTAGCTTGAGGCCGTGGCTCTGGCACCAAGCATCCGTCTCTGTGAGACTCTGTTGGAGGATGCTTGTGTCAGCTGGAGAGTCGATTATGGCTCCCAGTTTGCAGTCATCTGCGAACTTTGTCAGCCATAGTCCCCCCGTGTTAGTCTGTACCTCAGAGAAGTATATACCGAATAAGAGAGGTCCCAGAACTGAGCCTGGTGGGACGCCACTTGTAACTGGTTTGGATTCGGACGTGGCACCTGCAATTCTGACCATGTGGGTTCTGTCGGGTTCTATCTCTGAGCCAGTTTTGCAGCCCATCTTGTGACATAGGGGTTGATATTTAAGCTGGTAAGCTTATTTATGATGCTGGGTGAGGTATTGTGTCGAAGGCTTTTGCGAGGTCCAGGTAGGCTGTGTGGACTACCTTGCCCTCATCTATGGCTTTGGTAACCATTTCAAAGAAATCAACTAGGTTTAAGAGGCAAGATCTGCCCTTAACAAAGCCAAATTGGGTAGGGTCCAGTGTCTGGAGGTTCCCAATGTCTTTGTTTATGAGTTCCATGATAATATGCTCCATAGCTTTACAGATCAGACTAGTTGGGCTTATGGGGCGATAGTTCCCGGGGTCCGTTGTGCCACCTTTGTGGAGTGGGACCACTGTAGCTGTACGCCATTCTTTGGGTACATATCCTGTAGTAAGGCTAAGTTTGAACAGTGACTTAATGTGAGGGTTCAGTTCTTCTTGGAGCACTTTTGTGAGCACAAAGGGCTGTGCATTTTCTCCAGTACAGACTGAAGAAACCTCCTGCAAACGAGGATGGGAAAACAGGGCTGATTCCAGGTAATACCTCTTGCAGAAGTCAAGAGAATCCAGCACAGCCAGCTCATGATATGCTCCTTTCCTTGCGAACCGAGCATGCACAGGGGTTGTAGGGCATAAAGAAAAAAATGTAAAAAAAAAAAAAAGCCCTAACGCCCACCTAAATGATGCTCCCGAGTGACCTTTGCCTCCATGATGGGGCACAAATTGTGGCTGATTGGAAGGAGGAGGCTAATGATAAGTACACAATGGAAGCAAAAAAAATGGAAAAAATTGACAGTCCTCTAGATATCATTTAGTCACAGGGGCTAAGCATTACAAAAAGAAGCTAGGAACATAAAAAAGTCAGAGAAAATAGAAGAAATGGAGTATAACAGTATTTGAATACAACTGCTCAAGCTCTCATCACTGCTTGTTAAATAGGAAAGAGAATAAATGGAACATAAGCTGGCAAATGGACAGCAGACAAGCATATGTGAGGTCAGATGCTCTGAATTGATGCATAATGGTACAAAATATACCGAACCTACAGACATAGCCAACATCCTGGCAGACCAGTTCAGTGCTAACTTCTCCCCCCCCTTCCCCCCCAAAGGAGCAAATGCCTATTTAGGAGATCCTTCACCATTGATTTAGAGTGCAGCAAAATGTGGAAAAGCCTTTTTACCGATGCAGTATGTGGACCTGCGCCTCCTGTCCCAATTAACATTAGAAAGAGAATAGAGCTCCTTCACCCATAGTTTTTCTTTCATAATACTTTACCATATCCTGGTACTGATTTGCCCAGACACCCTCTGATGTGGGGTTTAATGCTGATGATGATCTTGGGAGCAACTGTGGCCTCAGTCTCAGGGATGCAACCCTCAGCCTCCTCATTTTTGCTGCTGATCACTCATTCAGGATTGGGATGCTGGCCTCGAGCCCTTCAGGGTCGATGGCACATTCAGCATTGTTGTCAGGGTTTGAGTCATCATGATCACCATCTCAAGCCTGATGGTTGCATCCCAAGGGTCATCTTTTTGACATGGAAGCTCGCTGCTTCAATGTCGATGCCAACTGAACTTTCAGCATTTGGGGCTGAGACAGAATCTGCTGCTAAGGTTGAAAAGTTATTTAAAAAATGAAAGCTCGTGATGTCACTGACTGACCGTCTTGTTTTATTTTGCTGAAGCTGCCGACTACAGCTCTGTGTTGGTGTCTAATTAAATGCAGATGTTTGTCAGATGTGCATTTGTTAGTGCCTTGTAGAATAAAAGTCTGGTTAGTGCACGTAAACATTGCAGACTATTAACTTTTAAACCGTGCACAATAACTAGTAAAGTAACTGTCTGTATAACAAATGAGACATACAATAATATACAGCTTGCAGAATTTACTGTCTTCATGTTTCTTTTCAATACAACATAAATGATGCTCTCCATGAAAAAGCTCTAATAGATCTACCAAGAAATCAGATTACATCTCATATATACATTCTTTTGAAAGCAGTCTTTTAGGAACTTTCAAAGTCATTACTTTGGTATTTAGGGAGTCTTTCCTGTTTGAGAATCTTTTTGTGTGAAACCAGTCTTTCGATGATGTCATGCAGTCTGTTAATAAGCTCCATCCATTGTGTTCTTGTTTCAAGGTGAATTAAGTGACGGTTCAGTAAGTTGTTCTCGTCTCCAACTGTGTTTCTTCCTCGCACCTGCATCTCAGGAATTCCTTATCAGTGTTTTTCTCTGGCTGTATTAGACCTTGAATCATGTTACATTTTACATGAATGCCGTTTTATTTATTTATTTGATTTTTCCTTGCTTCTCAGCTAAGAACAGTTTAACCCTTTTTTTAGCAAACAGAAATGTGTGTATCTGACTATATTATTCCTACATATATTATAGCAACAGAAGTGTATATGCATCTAACTAGCAACAGAAGTGCATGCACTTATAAATTTCTAAATATATATCTAACAAAGGTCATTAATAATACAGCAAGACTCTATTTTGATCCTGGCTCTGACTGTGTAGGCAGCTCTGCCTGCTCCTCCTGTTTGACTTGGACTATTGCTTTTGGAGCACCGGGACTTCATTCTGATTTGATGGCTATCCAGCCCTTCTCAGTAGTAGATATGCAGAGCAGACACCCTTCTTTTGGATCTCAGTTGGCATCTAGTCCTGCAACTACCTCTGTCTTGAAAATAATCCTCCCCAAGGTGGTCAGGCAAGTACAAATGCAAGAGAAATCCTCTGGACTCACCATCTGAGTATTCAACATCAGATGTCATCGAAGAGGAAAAATCCCCTACCCTTCCACCAAATGATCCAGAATTCAGTGAGATGTCCTCCAAATGATCAGGCCAAGGCGGAATGAGGTATCCCCCCCCCCGATATCACTCTCTGTCAGAGCTTATTGTAGAAGAGGCCTTCCAGTCCCCTGTGCCATCATCTTGGGTGATGCCCTGCCTAGATAAGATGATGAAGCTGGTGACAGAAACATCATGGATGTGGTGGCCCTGATTTCTAAGAGACCAGATAGGCCCAAGGATTGGAAAGAACTTTTTCTACAGCCCTGAAGTTGGCACCACACTAGCAGAAGGTGATTTGAAGAAGTTTCCTACTTCTCAGCTTGTTAGTTCATTCACCAAACCAAGAGTCAAGCGCCTTGCACTGTGGGGAAGCACATTTGTTCTTCTGTTCAGTGTAAGGGTGAAAAACTGCATATGCGGAGCTTTTCTCCCTGGGCCTCCACTGAAAACGGGCTTCCTGAGCCCAGTGGGACCTCCCCGGTCATCAAACTTGAAATAAATAAATAAATAATCTCTCTCACTGTCTAGTTGTAGAAGGACTTGGTTCAGGAAACAGATTAGACTTTGGAAAGGTTTGCAAAAGAAACAGAAGACAAGTTTCTCTCCAAGATGTCTAGCATTTCTTCTTTGTCTAATATATCCTTGTGAGCAGCAGATAATGTAGTGGAAGGAGCAATGATAGTGGCAGACACAAACATCACAACTGGGTGATATGCTGAGCTCTGTCTTGTTGAGTTTGCTGAGGAATCAGTTTCGATACCCAGTTACTTCCTGCAGCCGTACAGCAGCATGTCTTAAGGGATGTTTTTTCAATATCTGCATCCCCTTGATCAAAGCATACCTTGAGCCCAGGAATAATTTTTAGTGCCTTTAGAAAGGGACAAATGCATGCTTTCATTGCTTCTGAAACTTACCATTTTACTGTGATTTATGTGGTAATTGTAAGGAACAATTCTAGGTTTGTTCCAAAAGAGGCTTCAGTTTTCACTGTACTTTTTTAATCACCAATAATTTGTTTCCATCAAGAAAAATCAGGCAGTGAAAAAGATCTTCTCATACACTGATATTCATTATTAGCATTAATAACTGTTCTGTTTATGTCGAACAAAGCCACGAAACAAGGACTTGTAGGTTTGTTTCTTTAGACAAGCAGTGCAAGACAAATGCATTGTGTCAAGTAGTGCCTTCTCAAATAGTTGTCAGTGTGTTTTGTTCTTAACAGGACAGGGCTGTCCCAAGGCCACTCTTTAGAGAAAGTAGGTGTCACCACTGCTTTTTTGTCAGTCATGTGAGACTGCAGACTGGATTTTGCTTTAAGGAATATAGCTGCTTTAGCAGGTCAGTCTTGTAAGCTATCCTTTCCTGAGAATTCCCAAAAATCTTTTTGTTGACCTGTTAAAGAAATTATCCTTCCTTCCTTCCTCTAGGTAATATCTGTTTTGCTGCTTGAGATTCTAACTTGTATGGTTACTACCTGTTTTAAGAACAACCTGCAGTTAAGGATAGCTTAGCACTAAAGAACTTATCACCACTAAGATTGTATCTTAAGGATATGCTGCTGCTTCATGATGTGCTTTCTATATCCACCTGCTGCCAGTGTTTCTTTAATCTGTGGGGAGTATTTGCACCTTGCACCAATGTCAAAACCTTCTGCCCCTACTTGATGCCTGCACCTACCCTGTGGTATAGAAAAAAAATTGAAGGAACGATGGAAGTACTTCCTTGATTTAATACTGATGAAGTATGCATTCCTTACTGAAGTAGTTCTTCATTAAAAAGCTGCTGGAGGTCATAGTACAAGACTGTTGAAGGCAACCAGGTGGAATCCTTAATGTTTGCTACCCACTTGAAAGAATATTTTTTACATGCTTTTGTTTACTGAATATCTCGGATACTATTTTTTTCAGAACACAAACTAACAGTTGTTATATTACTTTATTTCCTTATAATTAAAGTATATTTATTGTGGAATTATGGGCCAAAATGTGACCTGCTGCCCCTTGTTTCTGATAAAGTAGTCAATAACATCAATGAGGTGCTAATTCTGTGACATGGAAGGATGGGTCTAGGCCATAGGGAAATGGAGTTTGGATAGAGGCTCGGGCACCTGACCACAAAGAATGAGAGTGAGAAGTTGAAGTTGGCTTGTATATCCTTTGGGATTGAGCTTTGTCTCATCACAGAGGTGTTACCTAGTGGATTTCAAGCCTACCAAGCCCGCACTGTCATGGTCCATTTGCACCAATAGCCAAGGACAGTTTAACTTGCAGAGAAATGCTTCCCATTGGGAGGCAACAGTGACAGAGCACACAGGAGCTGCTAGGGGTGGGGGATGCTTGCAAAGGGGAGAAGAAATGCTGCTCCCTTGAACCAACAAGCCGGCCCAGTTGTTACCACCTGACTGTCGGGTGAACAAAGAGCCGATTGGAAGTTCACAGCAGGAACAAATGGGCTATAGTGTTGTCATCTAACTCAGAAGTGCCCAGCACCTCACCACCATGACACACACACACAAAGAATGAATCAGCTGAATGGATACTGGTGAGGTCCTGGGGAGAGTAAAAAAATGTTTATGAAAAAAGTCTTCAAAATAATTAGCAAACACACAAGAAACTCATATTACTCCACTGTACACCACTAGAAACTAATATGAAGTTAGGGTTGCTGTTGCTGAAAACTGCACCAAAGCCACGCACACCCTCCACTACCAGTGGCTCTGTCCAGCCCCACCCCATTACCTCTCACATTCATGCTCATTTTATGACATGAATGTATACATCACCTGTGGGTGGAAGATCTCACGAGTCTTTTTTTTTTTTTATTTGCATAATCTTGGACTTATTTACATTGTGGTACTTTATTGTTTTTATGTTTAGGTAATCTCAAACTGATCCACATCACTTTCATGATGTTTTTTCTGGAAAAAAGTCTGACCGAGTTGCTTTTTTACAAACTCTGGCATTCTGGTCATGCTGCTAATACAGATTACCAGAGTTTGTACAGTGCTTTCCGGACTTCTGGAACGTAATATAATTACTGGATAGATGGCAAGCCTAGAAACCATTACACTATGAAGACTGCACTGTGGTGGGCTATACCTTTTTTTAACCATAAATATATACTTAAGGATACCTGAGAAGTAGGGAACATATTATTTCTAGTTGGCCATATGAAAGATATCCTTTGTTACTTAATTTCTGTTAATGAATCTGTAATGCATTCTCTTTTTTGTGCATGTTTTTGCATTTTAAGGTTGTCTGTATGTTGTTTATTCTCACCAAAAAATCCCTATTGCAGTCTGCCATATTGCTCAACCAGCTTTATTTTTGTTTGGTCTATCTTTACTGACTTCTTCCATATGCCACCATACTTTTGCTTATTGGACAGTTTTATCTGCATGCATAAGAAATAGTTTTAGGTTCAGCATACAGAAAACCTTGTGTATTTTTCTTATTGATAGCTTGTTAGATTAACATTCCTCTGTTCTTTGGTGTTAATATATTACAGATGCAGCCCAGTGAAAATACTGATGCAGATGGGAAGTGTGAAAATACTGATGCAGATGGGAAGTGATTTGGAACACACCTCCTGTAGTTTTCAACATGAAGGCATTATCAACCTTAAAAAACAAGCTTATCAACAGTGTCCTAGTATTACTACTTCTGATGCATTTTGCAAAAGAAAGCTTTGTAATGTAGTTTAGAGGCTCGTAACTTTCTAATGACTAACTTAAGGATTGATACTTAGGTCAACGGTACAACTGAAAATGATAAAGGTGAAATGTTTATATGCTTTTAAAAGATAACCAAGACACATTTAAAAAAAAATAACTTTGAAAACTGTTATGAGTAACTTTTAAAATGTTGTTAGTTTTTGAAAACATCATGTGTATTCCTTTTATCGTTGTATTTTGCAGGACACTCTTGTGCTTTCAGTGAGTGCTTTACGACTGTAATGAACATATTTGGGGGGGGAAGTTGCTGCTTTTTTTTCCTTATATGTTGAAAAGGAAAAGTGCCTACGTTGTACTGCCTTAATTTCAAAGATGGGTTGTACCAAAGGATCTGTTAAAATACTTCAGATGTTCTTAATTTAGAAGATTTTTAAAGGAAGAACAGAGTGGCCTTATTCTAATTGTAAGAATTGTATAGGTCAGTATTTTTTTAAGTAAATGGTCCTCAAACCTTTTTGTCTGCCTTTGTGAATTACTTTTGGAGGGATGGGTTTATATATATCATCTCTTTATTGTATTTTTTATTGAATATAATATGGTGTTCTGTTAATTTTTTTAATCTACCCCTCTAAAATTGATTGTGTTTTCAGTGGATGTACTTTTTCTAAATTCTGGTCACTTTTGTTGTTGACTTTCTATTCAGTTTTCATTTTTTCTAGTGTGATCTTTCTCCTGTCTGCTTGCCCAGCCATAGGTATTTTTGATATGTGAATATCTTAGTGATTTGTCACTATTCTTAACCTTTGGGGTTGTTTCAGTCTAATGTCTCTTTCTGTGGTTTTGCTGTAATTGTTTCATGGTTTGCCATTACTTTTCCCTTTTTTGGTGGGCAGTGGTTCACTTCCATGTAATTGTCTGTAGAATCCCCTCTGACCTTTGATTTCATGTAAGGAATTACACTAAGTTTGTCAGTTCAGTGTGTGAAAGCAGTTCTGAGGATTGCGATGCTTTTTCTAGTGATAACAGTGATGTCTGATGTTGGAGTTCTAAATCCTTATCTGGATGACCTTTATTTTAGTTCAGCAAGAAGTTCAGATGACAGCAGTTCTGTAGAAATATAATTAATTTGTTTTGCTAATGATTATTAAATGATATATATATATATATATATATATATATATATATATATATATATATGTATATATATATATATGTGTGTGTGTGTGTTTTAAAAATGGTGACTGCATTACTTTAGTTTTGTGGTCACAACATTTGCACTGTTGGCTCATATCAGTGTACTGTTCTTTTTAATGTTTTGAGAGGCAGCAGTATGTGTATGAGTAAAGTGTTTTAGTAAGTAGGAGAAGTTAATCTGTTGATCTGTTTGAAAATTAGCTATGAATGTGAAATTAAGAATTAGCACAGTAATGATCCTCACAGAAGCTGTCTGCCTCTCTCACCCACACACACACACCCACACCCACACACACACATCTTGGACAAGAGAGTGGAATTTGGTGCATTATTTAAATTCACCTGTATGTAGTCTGAGGACAGCTATGTACTGCAATTTACAAGGGAACAGACTTACTCCTGAAACTATTTGGATGATGGCAGAGAGAAGGTGGAATGATTACAGTGCTTGGGAGTAGATCTCTGAGGTAGATTGGGATGCACAAATGGGAGGAATGTATGAAGTATGCAGACACGTTGAGTCAAAGTTCCATGCGTGCACACGTGAGTGTGTGTGTGTGTGTGTGTGTGTGTGTGTGTGTGTGTGTGTACCCACTCTTGGAGACATTCTACAATATTCTGGACAGTTGATGTATGCACTGTACAACCAACATCATATCTTCTCTTGCGTTCCTGAAAGCACTACATAATTGAGTAACTGTTTCCGCAGTAGCAAAGCACAGCATTCATGCCATTTTTTTAAAACAAACTGCAACAAGCATTAGGCTACAAGCTGCACAACACACAAATGCAACCTATTTTACCATTACACAAAGTTAACAGTAACTCTTTAAAAAGTAGTACCATTTAAAATACCCTGTCCAATAAGGTTGTCACCCATCCCGTTGTCAGCGGGACACTCACAGGTTAAGCCACCTTTTCCCGTTGCCCGCTGTATCAAGTAGGGGGACCTGAAAAGTCCCGCTTTTGCGATCGCACTGAATTGCCGTGGAAAAGTCGCAATTACTTTCGGCTTTTTCACGGCAATTCAGTTACGTCACCAACCCGGACCTGCAGGCAAAGCTGCTGCCTGTTAGGTCCGGGTGCTTTAATTCGTGCAGCAATTGACTGCAATTCATGAACGGGGTCGGGATTGGGCAGGAAGAGCCCTGCAAAGATAATGGCTGTAGGAACGCTTTGTTTTAAGCACTTCTACAGCCGCTAAAAAAAAAAGACAGATTTTTTTTTTTTTTTTAACAAGCGCGCCAGCCAGCCATCCCCTGCCTGTCAGCCAGCCGGCCAGCCATCCCCTGCCTGCCAGCCGGCCAGCCATCCCCTGCCTGCCAGCCGGCCAGCCATCCCCTGCCTGCCAGCCGGCCAGCCATCCCCTGCCTGCCAGCCATCCCCTGCCTGCCAGCCGGCCAGCCATCCCCTGCCAGCCGGCCGGCTGGCCATCTCCTGCCTGCCAGCCGGCCGGCCATCCTCTGCCTGCCAGCCAGCCGGCAGGCCATCCTCTGCCTGCCAGCCAGCCAGCCAGCCATCCATCCTGTACCTGCCAGCCATCCATCCATCCTCTGCCTGCCAGCCAGCCAGCCAGCCATCCATCCTGTACCTGCCAGCCATCCATCCATCCTCTGCCTGCCAGCCAGCCAGCCATCCATCCTCTGCCAGCCAGGCATCCATCCTCTGCCAGCCAGCCAGCCATCCATCCTCTGCCAGCCAGCCATCCATCCATCCTCTGCCAGCCATCCATCCATCCTCTGCCAGCCAGCCAGCCATCCATCCTCTGCCAGCCAGCCAGCCATCCATCCTCTGCCAGCCAGCCAGCCATCCATCCTCTGCCAGCCAGCCAGCCATCCATCCTCTGCCAGCCAGCCAGCCATCCATCCTCTGCCTGCCAGCCAGCCATCCATCCTCTGCCTGCCAGCCAGCCATCCATCCTCTGCCTGCCAGCCAGCCATCCATCCTCTGCCTGCCAGCCAGCCATCCATCCTCTGCCTGCCAGCCAGCCATCCATCCTCTGCCTGCCAGCCAGCCATCCATCCTCTGCCTGCCAGCCAGCCATCCATCCTCTGCCTGCCAGCCAGCCATCCATCCTCTGCCTGCCAGCCAGCCATCCATCCTCTGCCTGCCAGCCAGCCATCCATCCTCTGCCTGCCAGCCAGCCATCCATCCTCTGCCTGCCAGCCAGCCATCCATCCTCTGCCTGCCAGCCAGCCATCCATCCTCTGCCTGCCAGCCAGCCATCCATCCTCTGCCTGCCAGCCAGCCATCCATCCTCTGCCTGCCAGCCAGCCATCCATCCTCTGCCTGCCAGCCAGCCATCCTCTGCCTGCCAGCCAGCCATCCATCCTCTGCCTGCCAGCCATCCTCTGCCTGCCAGCCATCTTCTGCCTGCCAGCCAGCCATCCTCTGCCTGCCAGCCAGCCAGCCATCCATCCTCTGCCTGCCAGCCAGCCAGCCCTCCATCCTCTGCCTGCCAGCCAGCCATCCTCTGCCTGCCAGCCAGCCAGCCATCCTCTGCCTGCCAGCCAGCCAGCCATCCTCTGCCTGCCAGCCAGCCAGCCATCCTCTGCCTGCCAGCCAGCCAGCCATCCTCTGCCTGCCAGCCAGCCAGCCATCCTCTGCCTGCCAGCCAGCCAGCCATCCTCTGCCTGCCAGCCAGCCAGCCATCCTCTGCCTGCCAGCCAGCCAGCCATCCTCTGCCTGCCAGCCAGCCAGCCATCCTCTGCCTGCCAGCCAGCCAGCCATCCTCTGCCTGCCAGCCAGCCAGCCATCCTCTGCCTGCCAGCCAGCCAGCCATCCTCTGCCTGCCAGCCAGCCAGCCATCCTCTGCCTGCCAGCCAGCCAGCCATCCTCTGCCTGCCAGCCAGCCAGCCATCCTCTGCCTGCCAGCCAGCCAGCCATCCTCTGCCTGCCAGCCAGCCAGCCATCCTCTGCCTGCCAGCCAGCCAGCCATCCTCTG
Organism: Protopterus annectens; assembly: GCF_019279795.1. Classification (NCBI taxonomy): domain Eukaryota; kingdom Metazoa; phylum Chordata; order Ceratodontiformes; family Protopteridae; genus Protopterus; species Protopterus annectens. The sequence goes on along the minus strand of NC_056750.1, from coordinate 259,021,515 downwards.
CCTGCCAGCCAGCCAGCCAGCCATCCTCTGCCTGCCTGCCTGCCAGCCAGCCATCCTCTGCCTGCCTGCCAGCCAGCCAGCCATCCTCTGCCTGCCTGCCAGCCAGCCAGCCATCCTCTGCCTGCCTGCCAGCCAGCCAGCCATCCTCTGCCTGCCTGCCAGCCAGCCATCCTCTGCCTGCCAGCCAGCCAGCCATCCTCTGCCTGCCAGCCAGCCAGCCATCCTCTGCCTGCCAGCCAGCCAGCCATCCTCTGCCTGCCAGCCAGCCAGCCATCCTCTGCCTGCCAGCCAGCCAGCCATCCTCTGCCTGCCAGACAGCCATCCTCTGCCTGCCAGACAGCCATCCATCCTCTGCCTGCCAGACATCCATCCTCTGCCTGCCTGCCAGCCAGCCATCCATCGTCTGCCTGCCAGCCAGCCATCCATCGTCTGCCTGCCAGCCAGCCATCCATCGTCTGCCTGCCAGCCAGCCATCCATCCTCTGCCTGCCAGCCAGCCATCCATCCTCTGCCTGCCAGCCAGCCATCCATCCTCTGCCTGCCAGCCAGCCATCCATCCTCTGCCTGCCAGCCAGCCATCCATCCTCTGCCTGCCGGCCAGCCATCCATCCTCTGCCTGCCGGCCAGACAGCCGTCCCTCTGCCTGCCGGCCAGACAGCCGTCCCTCTGCCTGCCGGCCAGACAGCCGTCCCTCTGCCTGCCGGCCAGACAGCCGTCCCTCTGCCTGCCGGCCAGACAGCCGTCCCTCTGCCTGCCGGCCAGACAGCCGTCCCTCTGCCTGCCGGCCAGACAGCCGTCCCTCTGCCTGCCGGCCAGACAGCCGTCCCTCTGCCTGCAGTTTGTGATATGAATATCCAAAGGACATGCAGGAAAAGTACATGTTCAGGTAATTAATTTTACCTATTAGTGAGAGCCAGTGCTGCTAAATCAGGGGTGAATTTGCAGTTACCCATTCATATATCCAAATTATGTTTGAAAAGAGTAAGAGAAGGATTCTGAAGATAGTTCTGTAGCAGTGGTATCCTCTGTGATGCATACCTATCCACCCAGCATGTTGTGTTAATATTGTAAAAGAGATTGAGGTCCCTTGAACAAGTTATTGTAATACCACTGGATTTGCAGTTGTCATAGATCTGATTGAATGGGGTCTGTTGAGGCTCTATATGTGAGGCAGAGGTCACCTCTGAATAAGCTGTAGGATACTGAGAAGAGAAATAGGCTTCGAGTTGGTCTACATAGTCTTTTTGATTTACTTCCTCGATTTTTTTTTTATGTGAGAAAGTGTTATGGATGATTCCTTCTATTCTCATGTTGCAGTATTCTAATATGTGGGATCCTCCACCTCAGGCGACCCAAACGTCCCGCTCATATACAAAAGCTTAGCCTGGCTGCTGTAAGACATGTGGACATCGCACTCAGGGGCCATAAACTGTGGGCCATAAATGTGACATCGGCAATCACAGACCTCAGAACTTCTCTGCTGCCAGTTGAATGTCAGCCTGCTCATAAGTGACTCCTGAAAAGATATGTACCTTGTTGAGGGATTTTTTTTCTCTTCCTTTCTGCTGTGCTTAGGTTGCTGTATAATTTTTACTTAGCTGTTTCCATCCATGTGATCTAGTAAGGGAAAATGTAAGTGTGGTGGACAAATTCAACACAAAGACAGTCATGACCTCTGCTTATTCTGCTTAGAGCCTTCCCATGACCACAAAGCGTGTTCCATTTGGCAGCCATTTGTTCCCAAAACTCTGCGCAGCCATCTCACAGCCCTCAAGCTTTTAGTCCAGAACAAACATCTCAAATGCCTTGCCTTAAGTATGGAACTGGAATCGGGCATCTCAGCAGAACTGCAGAAAAAGAAGGTCAAGGTAGCTAGGACCGATACTGTGCCTCCGAGTATGGACGTCCTGCCAGCTGCCAGTTTAGGGGCTGAGGTACATCCGATAGGCTTGACTATTTTGGTGGGTACCGCGGACACCACCGTTGTTTCTCCAGCCTGCATGTCTGGGGAGGTACCAACAATGTCTGCATCTGATGGGGGGGGGCAGGTTTGCCCAAACGGCTGGTGTTACCGTCCATTACCAAGGAAGGCACTTCTATTCCTATGCTGATGTCGGACACTAGGTCTTGCCTACTCAACCAGGACCTAAGACTTCTTCTCTAAAAAGGAAACGGAAGTCTAAGCACTGGTCGCCCCATCAGAAGAAATGCTTGATTGGCAGGCATTTACTCCATCTCTTTCAGGCCTTCCTGGCACTGAGGCCTACTTCATCCCAGACTCCTCCAGCTCTTCCAGCCTTGAGCCCCAGGCCTACTTCTGTTGGCTCATTGCCACAGCCATAGTCTCATGAAGAAGACTCCTCTTCAGATCAGTCCCTCTCCTATACCTCACAGCGGCTTCCCCTTCAGAATACTGCTCTCCTGACGAGGATTCCTTGCAAGATGATTCCCCATTTGAAGAATCACCTTTGGGGAAACGGATTCCAAAATGAGGGACTACTTTAAATGGTACTCCACACAAATGACAGAAGTACAGAAGAGGGTGCTACGAGTTTCTGCAGATGGATTCACCCTCTCCGTCTGCTATTCCTACAGTAATCTCAGCATATTTGAATGATTACAGTGCTTGGGAGTAGATCTCTGAGGTAGATTGGGATGCACAAATGGGAGGAATGTATGAAGTATGCAGACACGTTGAGTCAAAGTTCCATGCGTGCACACGTGAGTGTGTGTGTGTGTGTGTGTGTGTGTGTGTGTGTGTGTGTGTGTGTGTGTGTGTGTGTGTGTGTGTACCCACTCTTGGAGACATTCTACAATATTCTGGACAGTTGATGTATGCACTGTACAACCAACATCATATCTTCTCTTGCGTTCCTGAAAGCACTACATAATTGAGTAACTGTTTCCGCAGTAGCAAAGCACAGCATTCATGCCATTTTTTTAAAACAAACTGCAACAAGCATTAGGCTACAAGCTGCACAACACACAAATGCAACCTATTTTACCATTACACAAAGTTAACAGTAACTCTTTAAAAAGTAGTACCATTTAAAATACCCTGTCCAATAAGGTTGTCACCCATCCCGTTGTCAGCGGGACACTCACAGGTTAAGCCACCTTTTCCCGTTGCCCGCTGTATCAAGTAGGGGGACCTGAAAAGTCCCGCTTTGATCGCACTGAATTGCCGTGGAAAAGTCGCAATTACTTTCGGCTTTTTCACGGCAATTCAGTTACCAACCCGGACCTGCAGGCAAAGCTGCTGCCTGTTAGGTCCGGGTGCTTTAATTCGTGCAGCAATTGACTGCAATTCATGAACGGGGTCGGGATTGGGCAGGAAGAGCCCTGCAAAGATAATGGCTGTAGGAACGCTTTGTTTTAAGCACTTCTACAGCCGCTAAAAAAAAAAGACAGATTTTTTTTTTTTTTTTTAACAAGCGCGCCAGCCAGCCATCCTCTGCCTGTCAGCCAGCCGGCCAGCCATCCCCTGCCTGCCAGCCGGCCAGCCATCCCCTGCCTGCCAGCCGGCCAGCCATCCCCTGCCTGCCAGCCGGCCAGCCATCCCCTGCCTGCCAGCCGGCCAGCCATCCCCTGCCTGCCAGCCATCCCCTGCCTGCCAGCCGGCCAGCCATCCCCTGCCAGCCGGCCGGCTGGCCATCTCCTGCCTGCCAGCCGGCCATGCCCTGCCAGCCAGCCGGCCGGCCATCCTCTGCCTGCCAGCCGGCCGGCAGGCCATCCTCTGCCTGCCAGCCAGCCAGCCAGCCATCCATCCTCTACCTGCCAGCCATCCATCCATCCTCTGCCTGCCAGCCAGCCAGCCATCCATCCTCTGCCTGCCAGCCAGCCAGCCATCCATCCTCTGCCAGCCAGCCATCCATCCATCCTCTGCCAGCCAGCCAGCCATCCATCCTCTGCCAGCCAGCCAGCCATCCATCCTCTGCCAGCCAGCCAGCCATCCATCCTCTGCCAGCCAGCCAGCCATCCATCCTCTGCCAGCCAGCCATCCATCCATCCTCTGCCAGCCAGCCATCCATCCTCTGCCTGCCAGCCAGCCATCCATCCTCTGCCTGCCAGCCAGCCATCCATCCTCTGCCTGCCAGCCAGCCATCCATCCTCTGCCTGCCAGCCAGCCATCCATCCTCTGCCTGCCAGCCAGCCATCCATCCTCTGCCTGCCAGCCAGCCATCCATCCTCTGCCTGCCAGCCAGCCATCCATCCTCTGCCTGCCAGCCAGCCATCCATCCTCTGCCTGCCAGCCAGCCATCCATCCTCTGCCTGCCAGCCAGCCATCCATCCTCTGCCTGCCAGCCAGCCATCCATCCTCTGCCTGCCAGCCAGCCATCCATCCTCTGCCTGCCAGCCAGCCATCCATCCTCTGCCTGCCAGCCAGCCATCCATCCTCTGCCTGCCAGCCATCGTCTGCCTGCCAGCCAGCCATCGTCTGCCTGCCAGCCAGCCATCGTCTGCCTGCCAGCCAGCCAGCCAGCCATCGTCTGCCTGCCAGCCAGCCATCCTCTGCCTGCCAGCCAGCCAGCCATCCTCTGCCTGCCAGCCAGCCAGCCATCCTCTGCCTGCCAGCCAGCCAGCCATCCTCTGCCTGCCAGCCAGCCAGCCATCCTCTGCCTGCCAGCCAGCCAGCCATCCTCTGCCTGCCAGCCAGCCAGCCATCCTCTGCCTGCCAGCCAGCCAGCCATCCTCTGCCTGCCAGCCAGCCAGCCATCCTCTGCCTGCCAGCCAGCCAGCCATCCTCTGCCTGCCAGCCAGCCAGCCATCCTCTGCCTGCCAGCCAGCCAGCCATCCTCTGCCTGCCAGCCAGCCAGCCATCCTCTGCCTGCCAGCCAGCCAGCCATCCTCTGCCTGCCAGCCAGCCAGCCATCCTCTGCCTGCCAGCCAGCCAGCCATCCTCTGCCTGCCAGCCAGCCAGCCATCCTCTGCCTGCCAGCCAGCCAGCCATCCTCTGCCTGCCAGCCAGCCAGCCATCCTCTGCCTGCCAGCCAGCCAGCCATCCTCTGCCTGCCAGCCAGCCAGCCATCCTCTGCCTGCCAGCCAGCCAGCCATCCTCTGCCTGCCAGCCAGCCAGCCATCCTCTGCCTGCCAGCCAGCCAGCCATCCTCTGCCTGCCAGCCAGCCAGCCATCCTCTGCCTGCCAGCCAGCCAGCCATCCTCTGCCTGCCAGCCAGCCAGCCATCCTCTGCCTGCCAGCCAGCCAGCCATCCTCTGCCTGCCAGCCAGCCAGCCATCCTCTGCCTGCCAGCCAGCCAGCCATCCTCTGCCTGCCAGCCAGCCAGCCATCCTCTGCCTGCCAGCCAGCCAGCCATCCTCTGCCTGCCAGCCAGCCAGCCATCCTCTGCCTGCCAGCCAGCCAGCCATCCTCTGCCTGCCAGCCAGCCAGCCATCCTCTGCCTGCCAGCCAGCCAGCCATCCTCTGCCTGCCAGCCAGCCAGCCATCCTCTGCCTGCCAGCCAGCCAGCCATCCTCTGCCTGCCAGCCAGCCAGCCATCCTCTGCCTGCCAGCCAGCCAGCCATCCTCTGCCTGCCAGCCAGCCAGCCATCCTCTGCCTGCCAGCCAGCCAGCCATCCTCTGCCTGCCAGCCAGCCAGCCATCCTCTGCCTGCCAGCCAGCCAGCCATCCTCTGCCTGCCAGCCAGCCAGCCAGCCATCCTCTGCCAGCCAGCCAGCCATCCTCTGCCTGCCAGCCAAGCCAGCCAGCCATCCATCCTCTGCCTGCCAGCCAGCCAGCCAGCCATCGTCTGCCTGCCAGCCAGCCAGCCAGCCATCGTCTGCCTGCCAGCCAGCCAGCCAGCCATCGTCTGCCTGCCAGCCAGCCAGCCATCGTCTGCCTGCCAGCCAGCCAGCCATCGTCTGCCTGCCAGCCAGCCAGCCATCGTCTGCCTGCCAGCCAGCCAGCCATCGTCTGCCTGCCAGCCAGCCAGCCATCCTCTGCCTGCCAGCCAGCCAGCCATCCTCTGCCTGCCAGCCAGCCAGCCATCCTCTGCCTGCCAGCCAGCCAGCCATCCTCTGCCTGCCAGCCAGCCAGCCGTCCTCTGCCTGCCAGCCAGCCAGCCGTCCCTCTGCCTGCCAGCCAGACAGACATCCTCTGCCTGCCAGCCAGACAGACATCCTCTGCCTGCCAGCCAGACAGACATCCTCTGCCTGCCAGCCAGACAGACATCCTCTGCCTGCCAGCCAGACAGACATCCTCTGCCTGCCAGCCAGACAGACATCCTCTGCCTGCCAGCCAGACAGCTATCCTCTGCCTGCCAGACAGACAGCTATCCTCTGCCTGCCAGACAGACAGCCAGCTATCCTCTGCCTGCCAGACAGACAGCCAGCTATCCTCTGCCTGCCAGACAGACAGCCAGCTATCCTCTGCCTGCCAGACAGACAGCTATCCGCTGCCTGCCAGACAGACAGCTATCCGCTGCCTGCCAGACAGACAGCTATCCGCTGCCTGCCAGACAGACAGACAGCTATCCGCTGCCTGCCAGACAGACAGCTATCCGCTGCCTGCCAGACAGACAGACAGCTATCCGCTGCCTGCCAGACAGACAGACAGCTATCCGCTGCCTGCCAGACAGACAGACAGCAATCCGCTGCCTGCCAGACAGACAGACAGCTATCCGCTGCCTGCCTGCCAGACAGACAGCTATCCGCTGCCTGCCTGTCAGACAGACAGCTATCCGCTGCCTGCCTGCCAGACAGACAGCTATCCACTGCCTGCCTGCCAGACAGACAGCTATCCACTGCCTGCCTGCCAGACAGACAGCTATCCACTGCCTGCCTGCCAGACAGACAGCTATCCACTGCCTGCCTGCCAGACAGACAGCTATCCACTGCCTGCCTGCCACCTGCCAGCCAGACAGACAGCTATCCTCTGCCTGCCAGACAGACAGCTATCCTCTGCCTGCCAGACAGACAGCTATCCTCTGCCTGCCAGACAGACAGCTATCCTCTGCCTGCCAGACAGACAGCTATCCTCTGCCTGCCAGACAGACAGCTATCCTCTGCCTGCCAGACAGACAGCTATCCTCTGCCTGCCAGACAGACAGCTATCCTCTGCCTGCCAGACAGACAGCTATCCTCTGCCTGCCAGACAGACAGCTATCCTCTGCCTGCCAGACAGACACCCTCTGCCTGCCAGACAGACAGACACCCCCTGCCTGCCAGACAGACAGACACCCCCTGCCTGCCAGACAGACAGACACCCCCTGCCTGCCAGACAGACAGACACCCCCTGCCTGCCAGACAGACGGACACCCCCTGCCTGCCAGACAGACGGACACCCTCTGCCTGCCAGACAGACGGACACCATCCAGCCATCCTCCATCCAGTATTCCATCAAGCCATCCATCCAGCAGCTACTCTCACCAACCAGCCAGCCATTTATCCAGCCCCCAGCCATTCATGCAGCCATCCATCCATGCATCCATTCATTCAGCTATCTATCCATCAAGCCATCCATCCAGCTGCTACTCCCACCAACCAGCTAGTCACTTCAGCAGCCATCCGTCGTACCCATAACATCTCCTTCACCACTCTGGTGGTGATGTCACTGTAGAGGGTGTGGCCAGTGTCATATTGGCCATACCCCCATGTCCCACTTTGGCCCACTTAAAAGGTGGCAACCCTACTGTCCAATGTTGATTGGATTACAAAACTGAACATGAATTAATTTACTTTGTTTTTATTCTGTCATAGCTGAAGCGAGGAAGAAAATAAGAGCAAACCTGTGAAAGTCTGCCATGCTTCAACATTGCAGTGGAGTTTCACTGAAAAATGCATTTCAGAATGCCAGCAGAAGCTCTGCTTTGACAGTTTCAGGAAAGAAAGAAATAATTCAATCAAAGAAAACACAGATAAATGTGACCACTACAGTAGATACTGTTATTGCACATCATGCAAACAAAACCAGAACAGTTATAAAAGTGTGACAAATCACTTTAAGTAGCATAGCCTTGCATTCCCATGGTAATTATTAGCCCTTATAGTTTGTGATATGAATATCCAAAGGACATGCAGGAAAAGTACATGTTCAGGTAATTAATTTTACCTATTAGTGAGAGCCAGTGCTGCTAAATCAGGGGTGAATTTGCAGTTACCCATTCATATATCCAAATTATGTTTGAAAAGAGTAAGAGAAGGATTCTGAAGATAGTTCTGTAGCAGTGGTATCCTCTGTGATGCATACCTATCCACCCAGCATGTTGTGTTAATATTGTAAAAGAGATTGAGGTCCCTTGAACAGGTTATTGTAATACCACTGGATTTGCAGTTGTCATAGATCTGATTGAATGGGGTCTGTTGAGGCTCTATATGTGAGGCAGAGGTCACCTCTGAATAAGCTGTAGGATACTGAGAAGAGAAATAGGCTTCGAGTTGGTCTACATAGTCTTTTTGATTTACTTCCTCGATTTTTTTTTTATGTGAGAAAGTGTTATGGATGATTCCTTCTATTCTCATGTTGCAGTATTCTAATATGTGGGATCCTCCACCTCAGGCACCCAAACGTCCCGCTCATATACAAAAGCTTAGCCTGGCTGCTGTAAGACATGTGGACATCGCACTCAGGGGCCATAAACTGTGGGCCATAAATGTGACATCGGCAATCACAGACCTCAGAACTTCTCTGCTGCCAGTTGAATGTCAGCCTGCTCATAAGTGACTCCTGAAAAGATATGTACCTTGTTGAGGGATTTTTTTTCTCTTCCTTTCTGCTGTGCTTAGGTTGCTGTATAATTTTTACTTAGCTGTTTCCATCCATGTGATCTAGTAAGGGAAAATGTAAGTGTGGTGGACAAATTCAACACAAAGACAGTCATGACCTCTGCTTATTCTGCTTAGAGCCTTCCCATGACCACAAAGCGTGTTCCATTTGGCAGCCATTTGTTCCCAAAACTCTGCGCAGCCATCTCACAGCCCTCAAGCTTTTAGTCCAGAACAAACATCTCAAATGCCTTGCCTTAAGTATGGAACTGGAATCGGGCATCTCAGCAGAACTGCAGAAAAAGAAGGTCAAGGTAGCTAGGACCGATACTGTGCCTCCGAGTATGGACGTCCTGCCAGCTGCCAGTTTAGGGGCTGAGGTACATCCGATAGGCTTGACTATTTTGGTGGGTACCGCTTCGGACACCACCGTTGTTTCTCCAGCCTGCATGTCTGGGGAGGTACCAACAATGTCTGCATCTGATGGGGGGGGGCAGGTTTGCCCAAACGGCTGGTGTTACCGTCCATTACCAAGGAAGGCACTTCTATTCCTATGCTGATGTCGGACACTAGGTCTTGCCTACTCAACCAGGACCTAAGACTTCTTCTCTAAAAAGGAAACGGAAGTCTAAGCACTGGTCGCCCCATCAGAAGAAATGCTTGATTGGCAGGCATTTACTCCATCTCTTTCAGGCCTTCCTGGCACTGAGGCCTACTTCATCCCAGACTCCTCCAGCTCTTCCAGCCTTGAGCCCCAGGCCTACTTCTGTTGGCTCATTGCCACAGCCATAGTCTCATGAAGAAGACTCCTCTTCAGATCAGTCCCTCTCCTATACCTCACAGCTGGCTTCCCCTTCAGAATACTGCTCTCCTGACGAGGATTCCTTGCAAGGTGATTCCCCATTTGAAGAATCACCTTTGGGGAAACGGATTCCAAAATGAGGGACTACTTTAAATGGTACTCCACACAAATGACAGAAGTACAGAAGAGGGTGCTACGAGTTTCTGCAGATGGATTCACCCTCTCCGTCTGCTATTCCTCCAGTAATCTCAGCATATTTGGACACACTTGCCTCAGCTTCCAAGACTCCAGATTCTCAGCCACCTGCCCTTAAAAGACCAGACAGCTTCAACAAAGTGCCTGATGACTTGAAATTCCATATTAAACCACCTATGACAGACCCAGCTGTTATTGCTGTCTCAGCAGACAATCTAGGCAGCTACCCTCTTCCTCCCTACTGTCATCAGATGAAGATAGTAAAGTGATGGGCAGTTTAGGAAAGAAGATTTGTACCTCTTCAACCCTGGTCTTTAAAGCCATCAATTACCAAATGCATATGGTCAAATAGACTTCAGACCTAGTCTCTCAGACCATGAATTTGCTGTCTTCCATTCCATATTCTCCCACCAAATCTCAAGGTGCCTCTAATCTGTCTTTAACTGCACAAGTCACCAGACATTCCATTAAATGCAGCTTTAATGCTGCAGAAGCATCAGCTAGGTCAGCTGCATCAGCATCAGTTCTGCATCAGTATACCTGGCTCAGGCTGCAGCCTCTACCGGATAATTTCAAAAATAAGATTATGGATGCCCTTCTTGACAATAACCTCCTTTTTGGAAAGCAGTCAGCAGAATTGTTTAAAAGTCTGCAGGAGAAGAGAAAGGAGCTGTAGGACCTCAAGCACCTCTTTGTCTCACAAGTACCTAAATTTCATAGAAACTACCTTGCTAAGCCAAGTTTTGTCAGGAGGGCCTCTGCACCTTCCACTTCCAATTCCAGGAAGGGTGTCAGGAAACTTTCCTTTTCCAGGCCTACCTCTTCTCAAGTTGTTCCAAGACAGCCGTTTCCTGACAGGCCCAACAATGCGTGACTGTCAGCCTTTTCAGTCTCCCCCCTTCTGCCTACCTCTCTCACTGTCTTCCCCTGTGGCAACAAATCACCTCAGATAATTAGGTCCTATCAGATGTGGAAAAAGGATATTTTATGACTTGGCAGGAAACACCTTCCCCAAAAGATATTCCTCTCCTTCCAAAAAAAAAAGATCTATCTCATCCCTCAGATGATCCAAGATCTATTCCCACAGGGCACAATAGGAAGGCTCCTCCCAGGACAGGAAGGCCAAGGCTTCTATTTCAGGCTCCTCCTAGTCCCCAGGAAGGATGGCCCATGGAGACCCATCCTGGACCTCTCTCTTCTAAACCCCTTTCTGCATGTACCAACTTTTTCTGTATGTGGTGCCTTCAAACCCTTCTTTCACTGTTGACACCCAATTCCTTCATGGCCACTTTAGACCTGAAGGAGGCATATCTTCGCATCCCTATCAACCCAGACCTTCACCGATTCCTGCATTTTGCTGTGCCATTTTCGCACCATCAGTTTACTGCCTTGCCCTTTGGTTTGTCTACAGCACCAAAGGTATTTACAAAATGTCTAGTCCCCGTAGTGGCCTTTTGCAGAACAAAAGACATTCAAATCTTCCTGTACTTGGATGACCTCTTCATCCAGGCAGAGGAAACAAGTACCTTGCTAAGACACCTTCAATTCACCATTTCTCTCCTAGGAAGCCTGGGCTTCACAGTCAACCTACTCATGTCCTCCATTACTCTTTCCCAAAATCAGATTTTCTTGGGTTGCAGAATAAGAACAGATTTGATTAAGGTTTTCCTGTCTCCAGAAAAGGTCACTTCTCTGACCAACTTCTTTCAAGAGCTAATCCTGGTGAGCTGTATTTCAGCCTGGGGATTCCTTTGCCTCCTAGGTCTCCTGGCAGCCACTCTCCTCATGTTGCTGCTTGCCAGGCTACACATGAGAACGTTTCAGTGGTATTTGAAGAATGTCTTGTCCCAGCATGCCCATCTACTAGACTTTCAGGTGCCTTTCCTTCTCTGTCTAAAGAAAGAAGTAAGGTGGTGGATTTAGCAAGCTCATCATAATACAGGACTGCCATTACAGCTCCTCATTGCAGTTCAACAGATGTACTCAGATGCATCAGATGTGGGGTGGGGAGGGCACTATGAATGGACTCCACGTGCAGGGCCAATGGGACCCCTGCCTTTGGAAAAAAAAAAAACAGATCAACATCAGGGAAATGAATGCACTTCTCCTACCCCTAAAGGCATCCCTTCCCCTCGTACATCAGGTCCCCTCAAAATCTTTACAGACACCATGACAGTACTGTGGTACATAAACAAGCAAGGGGGGACCAGGTCTTACTTTGCAGACTGGCCATACAAGCATGGGAGTTGGCTGCACACTCCAATGCAGCACTACAAGCAGTTTACATGCCATCACAGAACAATGAGCAGGTAGATGTCCTCAGCAGTTCACTGTCTGAAAATCAGAAATGGATGTTGCACATAGAAGATTTCCTGGACATAGTCCACAGGTGGGGCACACCACAGATAGATCTGTTTGGCTCCCCTCAGAACAGACAACTACAGTTATTTTGCTCAAGGTCCCCCTCCCCACAAGCTTGAAGAGTGGATGCCTTCACAATTTCCTGGAAGGTGATGTTTCTGTATGCATTCCCCCCTTTCCCTTATACAGAAAGAAAGTCCTGCTGAAAATTCAGCAGGATAAGCCAGAAATCTTGCTGGTGACTCCCTGTTGGCCAAGGCAACACTGGATGTTCATCGTATTTCACTGTTGCAGTCATTACACTTGGGTTATCCTGCTGGTAGGCAACCCGCAGTCGGCCCGAGTTCCAAAGTCTTGGTCCGGCGTCGGTTGCTGTCGCCTCTTCCCTGACGTCAGTGCACCAGGGGTATAAAAGTTGCAACTGACGCCATTTCTTCCAGTCTTTCTTGCCGAGTGGTGCCCGAAGCAAAAGCAGTTTGCAAGTGCCGGTCGGCCAACTCCTGAGATTTTCAAAACTGAGTTTCAGAACCAAAGTCTTCAATAAAGCTAAGTACCCTGTTGGGGAAACTTTTTCTTGCTCCAGACTGATGTCAGTAAAAGTTAATAATTGTATTTCTTGTGGGAAGCAAATACCTCATAAGGAATTTCACTTTTACTGTATTCCTTGCCTAGGCCCTGACCACACCGTTACTAGTTGTCGGTTTTGTGCTAGATTCAATAAACGCACTATTAAATGTCGGTTTGATTTTTGCTTTACATTATTTTGGCCGAAGGTTTAATTATATAATGCCGTCGGAACAACCGATGCCCGGAATTTATAAAAAACGCAAAGACAAAGAAAAGGACAGGCATCCAAGGTCCAAAACCGACGAAGTCTCTTCTAGGCCAGTCGCCAGTTCTCAGTGAGGCGCTTTCACAGCCCCTGACACCCGCTACCTCAGAGCCACAGGCCTTAACTGACAGCCACTTGGAGACACCGAGGCCTGTGGAAACTCAAGGTATTGGGCCTACGGAAACTATTCCCTCAGATGGGTGCGGAGCCGCTGAGCAGGCATTGGCTTCTGAGGGTGTTTTCAGACCTTCACAGCTTACAATTAAGCCCACTACAGCAGCAAAGGCAAAGTCAAAAACACCATTAAAGACAAGGAAACAAGTACAGCATTCTCCAGAACAGTCATCCATGCCAAAGAAACAGATGCTTAAAATGGCCGAAGACCTAATTACTTTAATCAGGGGTTCCCATCCCCCTCCTGACAAAAGGCATAGGCAAGACACTGACTATGATTCCTCTGATCAGGTTTCCATTTCCTCTGATTCCTCTTCTGATCAGGGATATTCTCTCCCTCCCTATGAGGACTCTGATGCAGAAAAGTCCATACCTTCATCCTCTCCGCCTGAGGATTATTGTTTTGGGGAAACCCTGCACACTGAGGGAGCATTTCCATTGGGAGAGCCAGGATTATTCAGAATCCAAGAAAAGGCTCAGAGACTTCCTTTTATTGCCTCAGCACAGGCCCTTGGCTATCCCCCCTGTGCTTGATATTGTTGATGATGTTTTTTATGAATCCAGTCTGTCTCCTGATTCTTTACCCCCTGCACCACTCAAGCCAGACAGGTACTACAGGGTCCTTGGCTCTCATAAATTTCTTTACAAAAACCCTGCTGCAGACAGGGTCCTAAAGGGGTTAAGGCTTCCATTGCTAAAAATCTTGTCCCCTCTGATATGGATTCCAGAGCTCTGGACAGATGGGGGAAAAAGTTTACACCTGCTATTTTAGCTCTAAGAGCTTTAAACTGCCAGTTTCACATGCTTAAATATCAACAGTACCTCATGTCATTGTTAAAACAGAAAATGGTTTCAAGTACCGAAAGTCCTGACAGTAAGGAAATGCAGGATTTATTGCATGCAGTTGAACAAGTGGGAAAGCATACTCTGCAATGTGGTTTTGATTCATTAGAGGCTTCTTGTAGAGCCGCATTTACAGGCTGTTATTCGAAGGCATGCTTGGTTGAAAGAACAAAGTTTACCTGACCATAAAGTAAAATTATTGGATGCTCCATTACAGCATGATACTTTGGTGTTAAGGCAGACGAGGTGTTAAAGAAAATGGAGGATAAAGCAAAAGTCAATGCAAACAGTGAAAGATTTCTTACAGGTTCAACCACCTAGATTTAGCAGAAACTGGCCTTCAAAAAATTGGTCCTTTCCAGTGTCAGATAGGCCACAAAGAGGCAGATACAGATGCCCAAGAGGCAGATCTCAGCCCCAAGGCTCCTACAGACCTAAACAATGGGGTGCTTCAGCCCCCAAAGGAGGGGAAGATAAATCACAACCTTATAGGAAACAGTCCCAATGACTTCCCTCTACAAATGCCAAGCACTTGCCTTTTGACAGCACCCCTAGGGGAAAGCTAGCACTTTTCTAAAAAAATTGGCACATGATCACCCAGGACCAGTGAGTGCTGAATATTGTTTCTCAGGGTTACAGGTTGCACTTCCACACGATTTCAAAATCAAAAGGTATGCCAGACTTGCCACAAAACCAATGGGCAGAGGCACAAAAACATATTGCTGCTCTTATGGACATGGGAGCTATTCAAGACGTTCCACAACAAGAACAGGGGCAAGGATTTTACTCAAGACTTTTCTTAGTACCCATAAAGGACAAAACCTGGAGACCAATACTGGACCTGTCAATCCTAAATAATTTCCTGGATGTTCCAAAATTCAAAATGTTAACACTACAGCAACTTCTGCCCATGTTGGGCAAGAAGGCTTGGCTAGTTACTTTGGACCTCAAGGAGGCACACCTGCATGTCCCAATCAGGCAGTCTTGCAGATTCTTAGCAGGCTCAATGCACTACCAATTCTCTGCACTGCCCTTTGGCTTATCTACTGCACCCAGGGTCTTCACAAAATGCCTGGCACCAGTAATTGCATTTTGCAGACAAAAAGGAATTCAAATATATCCCTACTTGGACGACTGCCTTATTCAAGCAGAGAGCAAGGACATTCTTCTAAAGCATCTGGCATTTGTAAAACGATTACTAATTTGCCTAGGGTACACAGTAAACGAAAAGAAATCAAAACTAGTGCCCTCTCAAGAGATAATATTCCTGGGTGCAAGCTTAAATACAACTGGCCAGATGGCTTATCTCACGCCAGACAAAAGCAACTGACTCATTACTTTCAAATGATGGCAACAAAAACCCAGCTCCCTGCAAGAAAAATTCTGCAGGCCCTGGGCTTCACGGCATCCTGCATTCTACTAATACCATATGCAAAATTGCATATGAGGAAACTACAATGGTATCTAAAAAGTGTTTGGACTCAGTATTGTCACAGCCTGGAGACAATCATAACTTTAATTCCCTGCCTACAACAGGAGTTTCGATGGTGGTCCCAGGCCTGTCACCACAACAAGGGGACAGCCTTTCGCCTTTCCCACAGCCAGGCAGACAGTAACAACAGATGCATCGGATTATGCCTGGGGGGCACATATAGCAGGAAAATGTATTCAGGGCATGTGGCCCAAGGAACAAATGCATCTTCACATCAATCAAAAAGAGATGCTAGCTGTACAGAATGCCCTGACAGCTTTCAAGGACCTAATACATCCAGGACAACTATTAATAAAGACGGACAAATACCACACTTATGTGGTACTTAAGCAAGGGGGCACACATTCCTACCCCCTATGCAGACAAGGCATGACTTTGTGGAGCACAGCACTGACCTGTCAAGTATATCTGCAGGCACAATTCCTGCCAGGAACAAAAAATACACTGGCAGACGAACTAAGCAGAAATCTTATGGATCCTCACGAATGGAAGCTAAATCCACAAGTGTTCAGCATGATAACGAGGAAATGGGGACGCCCAGACATAGATCTTTTTGCCTCCCCTCACAATTACCAAATACAGAAATTTTGCACAAGAACTTATCACTCTCAAGCATGGAAAGCAGATGCTCCATCATTCAGCTGGAAAGGCCTGACAGTCTATGCCTTCCCTCCAATGCCTCTTCTTACCAAGGTGCTACTAAAAGTCAGACAAGAAAAGCCAGAAATGATCTTGATTGCCCCAGACTGGCACATCAGCACTGGTACCCAATCCTAAAGAGTTTGTCTCAAGACCCAGCTTGGCTTCTACCTCAAATTCCTCATCTTCTGACACAACAAAACAATCAGATTCTGCACAGTCAACTCAGAACCTTAAACCTGGCAGCATGGCAGATAATGTAGCCACTCAGACTGCACCTCTCTCTAAAGCTGTTATGGATATCATTTTAGACACCAGGAGGCCCAGCACTAGGAAATCTTATGCAGAAATATGGAAGAGATTCTGTGCTTGGAACCAGGCACAAGGGCTCGAACCACTTGTCTCTAATATACCTCAGATTTTACAAAACCTAACTGAGATGCTGGACAAATGCTTATCTTTCTCATCTGTTAAAATCCATGCCTCTGCCATTTCAGCTCATTTTTATTATTTATTTATTTTATTTTACATTTGTTAACCGGGATGGTCCGACTGGATACATGTCCTTTTTCAGCGGAGGCCCGGGGAGAAAAGCTCCCCCGCTCATTACAATACGGAACCTCTTATTTTTTCACATTCTCTACTACGACAGTACCTCAGTGGGGCAAAAAATATAAGACCCCCAAGGAGAGCACCAGTACCTACTTGGGACCTCAATTTCGTTTTAGAGAAACTCACACTACCTCCTTTTGAACCAGCTAGCACAGTGGATCTAAAATTCTTGTCATGGAAAACTGCTCTGCTCCTAGCAATAACTTCATCAAGAAGAGTCTCAGAGTTACAGGCATTAATGGCTGTGAAACCTTTCCTCATTTTTCATCAGGACAGGGTTTCTCTTAGGACAAACCCAACATTCATGCCAAAAGTGGTCTCCAATGTGGCCTTAAACCAAACCATTCATTTACCTACTTTTTACCCAAATCCCCAGAATAAAGGGGAGAGACTTCTGCACGCTTTGGATATACACAGACAGCTACGATTCTACTTGGACAAAAAAACGCTTTCAGAAAAACTGAGCAACTGTTTGTAGCATATGCTGTAGGATCACAAGGAAAGCCGATTACAAAGCAGACAATCTCGAAATGGATAGGACACTGCATCCGTTTCTGTTGTGCACAACATGGCAAATTTGTGCCTAAGGGCATTAGGCCTCATTCCACCAGAGCAGCAGCCACTTCAGCAGCTTTCCTCAGAGGAGTACCTACCAAAGACATATTAGAAGCTGCAACCTGGAGCTCAGTGCACACTTTCACCAAGCACTACCACTTACCTGTCTACTCTAAATCCAGAGCAGGCTTTGCCACTGCAGTTCTGCAGGGCTTGGTAGCCTCTCCAAATCCAGTTTAGACCCAGCCACCCAACCTCAGCTTTGGGATTCTACCCAAGTGTAATGACTGCAACAGTGAAACACGAACATAGTACAGTTGTGTACCTACCATAAATGTAGATGTTCAAGTGTATTTACTGTTGCAGTCCGGGTTACCCAAACAACATCCCCCTTTTTTTCATTGCTGGGAGTTTTACGTACTTCTCATCTCCATACTACCTATGTGGTTTATTTGCTTGTAGATGAAGGAAATGTTTATAGTAATATATGCATGTTTTTTGGCATAATTTTATCTTTCCAGCCTTCCTGTCTGGGGGCACCTGACATCTGGGGCAAGAGAAACTGAAGAAAATGGCATTGGTTGCAACTTTTATACCCCTGGCGCACTGACATCAGGGAAGAAGCAACAGCAACCGACGCCGGACCAAGACTTTGGAACTCGGGCCAACTGCGGGTCGCCTGCCAGCAGGATAACCCAAGTGTAATGACTGCAACAGTGAATACACTCGAACATCTACATTTATGGTAGGTACACAACTGTACTTTCCCCCTTCTTTTGTCACTAGCCAAGGGCAATCACCACAACTTACCTCACAAGGTGGACCTCGTCATACAACAGAAGGGATCTCTTATCCATGCACACCTGCAAACTCTCAGACTTGCCCTGTGGGTGATAAACTTTTGATCCCCTTTATACACCTTTACATAGAGGATGTGTTATCTGTCCTGCAGGAGGGCAGGAAACCTACTACCAGATCATCCTATTTATCCAAATGGAAAAGGGTCTCCATTTTGAGTCTTCACAGGCAACTAGACCCCTTTCAGGTGGATGTACTTCTTGATGTTCTTCGTGTTTCACTGTTGCAGTCATCACATTTGGGTTATCCCTGCCAGGGTAGCCCTCGGCCAGCCCAAATACCAGAGGTATAGTATTTCTGCATCGGTTGCTGTAACTTCAGGGCTAACGTCAGGTCATCAGTAGTATAAAGTAAGGCAGCTGACGCCATTACATCAGTCTTTCTTGCAGTGGAGCCCAAAGCAGAAGCGGTTCGCATGAGTGCCAGTCGCCTGCTACCTGAGTTTCATCTACCGATTTGAAGCTGAAGTCTTCTAAAGCTAAGTACCCTGTTGGGGATCCTTTTTTCTTGCACTAACCGATGTCAGAAAAAGTTAACGATTGTCTCGCCTGTGGAAAGCAAATACCGCACCGAGACTTTCATTCTTACTGCATCAGTTGTTTAGGCCCAGACCACGACGTCCCCCACTATCGCTTCTGTGTTTTGTTCAACGCCAAAACTATCCATTGTTGGGCCCTTATTGTAGCTAGATACTTTTGCTTACAGTCCTTGAACTCCATTATGGCTTCGGTAAACCATCCGACAGCAGATCTTTCGAAAAAATGTAAAGATAAAGACAGAGAGAGACCTCACAGGTCCAAACCTACCAACGACACTTCCATTAAGCTAGTTGTCAGTTCTCCGGTCCTCAGTGAGGCCCTTTCGCAGCCCCTGATGCTCGCTTCTGTGGATTCGCAGGCCACTACCGATACCCTTTCGGAGTCCGGTATGCTGCAAAACTCTTCTTTGACCAAGGATCCTGTGGTCGTCTCTACCTTGGATGTGTCCGGTGCCGCTGAGCAGGCACTGGTTTCCAAGGAAGTCCTTCGCACTACCGATTCTCGATACAAACCAATGTCTTCTTTCAAGACTACCGTTCTTTTGAAAACTACTGAGTTTCTTAGGCCCAGGTTATGAACCACACCCAAGAAACCGACCCAATCTCAGACACCTGCTTCCTTGGCTCAGTCTCAAATGCTTAAAATGGCAGAATACCTTATCATGCTGATCAGGGGAAGCCAAGCTTACCCCCTCCAAAAAGAAAATAAATCTGTACCCTGTAGTTTTGTCTGAACCAGAGTCAGATGACTCTGATGTATCTGAATATGAAGACATGCAACCCCTCTCTACTTATGAGGATTCTGATGCAGAGGATTCCATCCCTTCCGCCTCTCCCCCAGAGGATTTTTCCTTTGGGGAAACCCGTCATACCTTAAGGGAGCATTTCAAGTGGGAGAGCCAGGACTGCACTCAGTCTAAAAAGAGACTCAGGGAATTCTTAGATCTTCCACAGCACAGACCCTTAGCCACCTCCCACCCCAGTTCTGGATGTTGTGTGGAGGATGTTTTCCTGGAATCCAATTTGACTCCTAACACCCTCCCTCCTGCACCCAGAAAACCAGCCAGGTACTACAGAGTCCCTGACTCTCACAAATTTCTTTTTAAAAATCCTACTGCTGACCCTGACTTAATTTCTCAAGGGCCTAAAGGGATTAAAGGCAACCTCTGCTAAGAATCCCACCCCCTCAGATAGGGATTCCCGAGCACTAGACAGATTGGGTAAAAAAAGTATACACCACAGCTACTCTTGCTATCAGGGCACTAAATTGTCAGTTCCGTATGCTAAAATTTCAGCAGTATACCCTGGAACTCCTCAAACAAAAAAAAGTCTTTTCCTGCTTGTGCAGAATCTAGAGAGTTACAAGAGTTAATGCATTCTGCAAGTCAAGTAACTAAACACACCTTGCACTGTGGTTTTGACGCCCTAGAAGTCTCTTGCAGGGCAGCAGTCACCGGATCGGTCATTAGAAGGCATGCATGGCTTAAGGAACAGCCCTTGTCAGACCATGTCAAATCTAAATTGTGGGATGCCCCCCCTGCACAAAGACAACTTTTTGGCACTAAGGTAGAAGAGATCTTTAAAAAGATGGAAGAAAAAGCAAAATCTATACAGACAGTTAAGGATTTCTTAAAAAAATACGACAAAAAGGCCAGTAAAAAATATAAAAATCATCAGGTTGCACTTTAATGAGAACATCTCAAGTCTCTAGCGCTTCGGCAAGATTCTAGGAGTACATCAATAAGGAAAAAAACAGTGCCATTTTATACAGACATTAACTATCAATTATAAAGCACTTTAATATCTAAAACATTAAATACTGTGTTTCTAGTAAACTTGGAAAACAATTATATCAAAAGTTTCCATGAACATTCAGTATTAAGTCCATAAGGACTTAAAGTATTATATTTTAAAATATAAATACTTTGTTTATATAACAAATTATGTTTATTCTTAAACTCAGAGTTGCCAACACCCCACTTAACTTGTTCTAGGATGGTGGCTTGCAGAGTCTGGATTGCTGTTGTGAAACAACTTATAATGCATGGCAGCAGGACTAGCAACTTTATCCATTTTCATGTCCCTAATGTGATCCTGCAGTCTCAATTTAAAACTTCTCTTAGTTTCAGCTATATAAAAGAGACTGCATGAGCATCTGAGAACATAAATAACATTAGATGTTCCACAAGTAAAATGTCCTTTAGGACTAAAGGGAACGCCATTGATGTAGCTAAAAAAATTAACAACATATTTGCATGCTGAGCATCTAGTACAGACACTAGTGCCCAGTATACCTAAAGTGCTTCATAACTTATCCACTGGCTTAACAAATTTACTGTGTACAATAATATCCTGTATGTTCCTACCTCTTGTGTACGAAAATATAGAAAATCTGCATAATATATCACAAAATACTTTCAATTTAAATAAAAATGACCAAAAATGCTTAATTATCTTAACTTGTTCATGAGAAAAAAACATTGTAAGAAACAACTATGTACATTTGCCTGACTTCTAACTTATCTTGTCTAATATTACTTGCCAGTATATCTTTTGTAATGTTTCATAACAGAAGTACTGGCTGCTGACAAATTATTTTGTACCAATGAATTATTTTTTAGTTTAACCAGTGCCTTCTGGATATCTTTCATGAAATAACCCCATCTCAAGAACATATTTATAGAAGTACACATTTCCTTGTATAATTCCTTTTCATCAGTACATAGTCTGTAGACTCTCAGTAACTCTTCATAGGGTAAAGAATCAATCAAATGAGATGGATGGCAACTGGTTCTACGTAAGAAATTATTACTGTTGTCAAACCTTCGATGAATTTTAGTTTTTTTTTTTTCCCTCTCACTACACCTGTTAAATCAATATCCAGAAAACTTATAGTCTGGCCCTTTTGAAGTCCATCAAATTTTATTTGAAACCTGTTTACATCCAAATCTTTAACAAAGGCAGATAAATTAGTCAACCCACCCTTGCACAAAAATACTAGGTCATCTATAAGTCTATAATAGGAAACAACACAAGTTTTAAACAAATTGTCTATATAAATATTCCACCTCGTAAAGGCCCATAAAAAGAATAACATGATGCACCCATGGCAGTGCCTATTTTCTGAACATAAATATCTTCACAAAAATAATTATTAGTAAGATAAAATTCTATCAGTTCTAATACATAATTGCTTAGTGGGCTGTCTCCTAAGAAATACTTAGTAGCTTCTAAACTATTATGGTAAGATTTTACACAACTGTACTTTCCAGTTGTGTCTCGTGCTTGGACAGGTAAATACTAACAGGGGTAGTCTATTCCGTGATCAGAGTGCTGAGGACAGTGCAATTACATTCCTGGATCTGGATACCGTACCTTTGATTATAAACTGTGTGATGAAAAAGGACTTCCTTAAAATAATGGATACATGGTGATCAAAGCACAGTTCATTGTTGACACAGGTTCACAGATCTCTAACTTCTGGGTCAATTTTAAAGGAGGTGTTGTCATTGTGATAGTTACAAGGAAAGTCAAGCTTGCCAGAGTATACAGTTATACCTTTTTGGGGATTTAGTTTCTATCCATTATTTTGACACCAACTGTGACGTCCGGTTAATATCCGACCAGACTGCCACGAATATGTGACGTCCCTCACTTAAAACCCGGGTCATCAATTAAGGAGCCTCAATCCTCACCACTGACTCCAATGTGGGTGCGTCACAGAAAACACCAGAGCACCCAAGAGTAAAATTCCACGATTTCCCTTAAGAGCACAACAGGAGCACACTCCGTTTCCCAGGACTGGACTATATACCTCTGTCCACCCCAAATTTAATCCCTTATCATACACTTCAGAGCAGTGTGCTCCAGTTTAAGACCTCTGACTAACTGGCACTAAAAATAAATTCAGATCTCACACACACAATTATGGGAAGCCTGACACAGATTTCCAGCTGTGTTCCCTCCCCAATGCAAATGGTAAACGCTGCCAACAGAGTCAGACAGGTCTACACAGCCTTCAAAGGATGATCAGTTATTAAAAATTAAATATCAAAATAAATGATAGCTATGACCAGAAGCAGGCAGGCATTCGAGGAGACCTGGGGGGTATCAAACGGGTATAAGCACTCTCTAAACTCTAAAGAATACACTGGCTGTCCACTGTTCAGCCACAATGTAAAGTAACGAAAAACATTTAATAATAAGTAAAATGATTATTAAAAATATGTAAATCAGTAACTTTCAATAAACACCAGAACTGAACGACCAGAAATGTAAAATTAAACTGTAGAAGTCCATCATCTTAGAAAAACTCTTATCGAACTAACTAATCTTTCCTAATCTAACTAGAGAATACTGTCCCTGATCTAATCTAAAATATAAGAGCAAGGCAAAAGCGGCTTAGTTTTTGGAGAGTCCTTTTTCTTGGTTATCCACTGCACAGCACTGTAACTGACTGCAACTCTTAACTAACTGCCCTGCAGCTGACTTCAGAAGTCTCTCATAGTCCATGTTAACGGTCTTAACTGTCTTCTTTTTAAAATAACAATCAGCTGTTTGAAAAAGTTATTTTTCTTGTCAGTTAACTGTTCAAATAAATCGTGTAGCAGCCAGGAACATTCTAATCATCTACTGATCAGCTAATTCTCCACAGACAGTTTGTATTTTAGAATGACCCTTACAAACATGTACAGTCAGAAAAATGTATCAAAACACTGACAGGTTCTTTAAACATTGTGTATAAACAGGGAAATACTCAACATTTTAGAAACTTATTTACATTTTCACCATTAGACATGCTGGCATACAATGCAAGTTAATCTGAGAATGTACACAAATCTGCCAGACATGCTAACAAAGATGAGTGTTTTCATTTTCTTCACACCAACTATTTGCTGTCTTGTAGGATCCTAGTGTCTGCAAAGTTGGTCAGCCACAAACCCTTAACATTAGCTTTCAGCTCTGAGAAGTAAATGCCAAAGAGGAGTGGCCCAAGGACTGAACCCTGAGCCACTCTGCTAGTGGCAAGTCTTTTAAAGGAAATAGCCACATACCATTACTTCCTGGATTCCGTTTCTGAGCCAGTTTGCTATCCAGTCTTACAAAGGGATTAATATTTAACTGGAAGAGTAGAATGCCTGAGTGTCAGATGTCAGACGCCCTTTGCAAGATTCATATATGTGGTGTGGACTGATCTCTCATCCATTGCAACAGTGACTTTTTTGAAGAAGAAGACGACCAGATTAACTAGTCAGGACCTGCTGCTGACAAATCCAAGCTGGGTTGCTTTCAGAAACTATAGGTTACCTGTATCTCAGTTTATTATTTCCATAATGATCCTTTCCATATCCTTATCGATGAGATTGGTCAGGTGTTGTTGTGTCTTTCGGCTTTTCCCGGTTAGGGGTCGCCACAGTGGAACTGCTAAAGATTGGCAGTAGATTTTTAAGTGCCGAGTTGCCAGCCCTGATGCACATCCTTCAACGAATGTACGCCCATTCACGCATGTCTCCAGACAAAAGACGCTCTAATTACCCAGGTCTGTCGAGGCTCCACTTATGTGCAAGGGAATGACTGTTGCTGTCTTCTATTCATCTGTCACTGCATCTGTTTTGAGGCTAATCTTGAATAGCTTCTGTAGGAAGCGGGTCTGAAAAGTCATGTTTCAGGCTAACCAGCAGGCAGCCTGTTATGTTATCTAGCCCCATAGACATAGTGTTTCTTGGTCTTCGGTAGTGCCTTGAGAACTTAGTAGGATATTTGATAGGGGTGTAGATGTAGGCATTTGTTCTGAGAATACTGGAGGGCAGATGCAGTGAAGTTGGAGCTGAATTTGTACACTAGTAAATTAACTATGTCCTCTGGGTCTAAGTATATGGCAGTTGTGCATAGTGTTGGACTATATTTGGACACTATATTTGAGAGCTCTCACATAGCTTAGGAAGGTTTTATGATTATATTTCACCTGGGTGGCTATTTTCAATTCATATCTGGCTTCGTTTGATTTGATCATGATCTGGAGTTCCTTGTTTAGTTTAACAAAAAGTCTTTTTGGCTTCCAGAGTGTTGGATTTATTTTTGTGTAGTGAGTTTTTTTTATTATTATTATTATTATTATTATAGATCCTGTTTGATTTATTTTTGAATTTGGTGTTGTATTTGTTTCAGAGGACAGCTGCATCACTGCAACTGTTTACATGTGCGTGAGATTTAGCAGTAAAGGATTCCTCATAACTAGTTTGATTGTCAAGGTGGAAAGAGATTTGTAATTTTGACAGATCATGAGTTTTAGTAGGTTAGACTTCACTTAGTGTCTGAATACCAAGATATTGGAGGATGCCTCAGGCTTCAGTCTTAAAGTGAATGTGACTGACTTGTGAACAGATATGACCAGGGAGGAGGTAACAGTTGGTGGAGAGCAGAGTTGTCCTGTGTTGTTAAGGACCAAGTCCAGGATTTTATCACCCCTGTTTAGAGTGCAGATTAACTGGTCCAGGGATTTTGTATTGACAAAATCTGGAAATTTCTGAATGTACATGTTTGAGGATGTAAATTCTCCCAACTTATTGTGAGATAGGTTGATGTATCCTAGGACAGTGGTGTTTGGCTCAATAAATAGGAACTCTATACTGATTAGGTAGGTGATATGGGCCCAGGTAGACATGGGGAGCATCCTGTAATTAGCTTATGATGTGATAAGGGGCTTTGTGTATAGAAAGTTAGATATGGACAAATTCAGGGTGTTATCTAATGAGTCTGTCGATATGTTTTTTTTTCTGTTTAAGACTATAGAGACACCTCCACTTTTAGTGCATTTTTTTAAAGTTCCTAGCATTGAGTAGCAGTAACTTGTCTTCTGGTTTATATTTAGTGATGTCGGAAGAATTAGAAGACTGACATTGCAAGACACTGTAGAGTTGGACAAGGTTCTAACCAGTATAGAGAAGCCTTAGTGGAAGGGTGCAGGCCATCCCTGCTAAAGCATTTAGGACCATCTACCATCTCTTTCTCGGCTGTTATGCATTGTAACCCCTCTGAACGATACCAGAAACTAAGCCACTTGTTCAAGTCTTTTTTTTATCATATTGTGGCCTCATTTTTGGTGATGGTAGAATAGTGCTCTAGGCTAGTTTTGCAGCTGCCTTAGATACACATTGAGAGCTCCATCATGTTTTGATTCATGTAGTCCCCTGAGGTATGTCTCAAGTCATTTACACCCACAAGCACAGTGACTGTGTCATGTGTACTTGTGCTGCAAGGATTTGAGTGCTTGCATGTTATGACATCGTCTCATTGCACAACCTAGTGAGTGGCACTTCTATGTGTGTCACTATGGAGTCACCTCTGACAAGGATATTGGATTATGTAGAGGTTTGCCTTATGGGCTTTTGACATGAAATAATGTGACACTTGGATTTACATTTCATGGTGGTTGCCAAGGGTACTTGCTTCTCAGGTTTCATTTAGTAGGCCTTTGCATTTTAATTAGGTTACTTTTAAAAGCCTTAAGCATAGGCAAATGTGTCTCTTTGGTCTGAGCTGTTTATGATTGGTTTAGTGTGATATTTTGTGGTACTGGCAGCGTACTCTTCATTTCTGGTGGCTATGTGGAAGAGCTTTGCCTCTTTTAACATTGTATAACCACATCTCTCTCACACTGTCAGTTTAATTAGTAGATGGATGCCAGTAAACATGAGACAGTTACTGTGTTGTCTGCGGATGCCCATTTCAACTAAGCTGGTTAGAGAGATGACAGTGAAGTGCAAATCCGTGGATGTCCTCTTGTTCATATGCTGCTGTAGTCCTGACATCAGGGAAATTGCCTCTGGTGAAATCTTGTATGTCCTGCCATTATGCAAAAGTTAAATGTTACTGCTAGGGTGCGCATGACGTCCCGCGCCTCTTTTGGATGTCAGTCGTAAACGGGCGGCTGGTATAGAGCGGACATCAGCACGCACCTCTTCAGAACTTGTCTGACTCTTGTGTGACTGCCAGCTCATCGTCATGTTGCCAGTTGAAACATTTTTTTCATCATACTTCAGATAAGTACCCCTTAGAGGTTTTCTATTTTGTTACTTGCGACTGTTTTGGGCTACATGTCAGGTAGGAAGGGTAAGTGTAGGTGTGGAAGGCAAATTCCACGTAAGGATTCACATGAGCTCTGCCTGTTCTGCGTAGGCCATGAACATGACCATACCACTTGTAGTATTTATCAGACATTTGTCCCCAAGACCCTCAGAAGCCAGCTTGCAGCCTTAAAACTATACCTTGAAAATCAGAGACTCAAACGTCTAGCATCTTGGATGGATCCAACATCTGAACAGTCGGATGAGCTCCCAGTCAAGAAGGCCAAAAAGAGTAGGACCGAACAGACTGCTGCGTCATCCACTCCAGCCATCACTCTCGAGGCTAGTGAAGGCCTGGAGTCTGAGCCGGAGTCCTCTGAGCTTCCGTCGGCAGATGGCCCAGAAGAAATCTGTCCTTTGCCTGAGGTCACATCCCAGAGGGAATCTCAGGTGTCCGACTCAGTCGCTGAGGGAGAACCAAGGCTCATTATATCCGAGGACCAGCATGGCATCACCCAAATTGTGGTACATGAGGACATAGTCTCTGATTTACTGGAGTGCTGGCTGGCGTCTGCCCCTCCTAACCTCCACCGCATTTCTGAATCCTCTCCCCTGATACCCATAAGAAAAGGAAACAGAAAACTAAACATTTTTCTCAGCCTCTGCCTGCTTCATGTGTTGAACAACCTCCGGATTGGCAGGCTTTCACTCGAGGCCTGTTCAATGCCTTTCTGGCCTTGCATCTGGGCCCGACACCTGTACAGGCCCCTACAGCCCTGTACCCCTAAAAGGCCTGCCTTGGACTTGTCTTCAGAAGAGGATTCATGTGACGAAGCCCTCACCTACTCTTCTCAAATCGCTTGTCCTCTGGGATATGCTCCACAAGAGGAGGAATCCAGCGGCACTGACTCTTCTGGTGAGGACCTCAGCTTTGGTGAGACCATCACCAAAATGCAAAACTTTTTCAAATGGGACAGCAGTCAAGTGACAGAGACCCAAAAGAGATACTATGAACTTCTTCAACTGGAGTCTCCCAGCCCTTTTCATGTGCCCCCAGTACACCCTGCTTTTCTGGATGCCTTCCTGGCTGCTTCAAAAAACCCTGATTCACAGCTTCCAGCACCCAAGCATCCAGATAGATTCTACAAGGTGCCCAAGGAAGCTACCTTCCTCTACAAAGCCCCTTCTGCAGACATTTCCATGACAATGGACAAAACCTCAAATTTACTTCCCTCTACTGTCATCTGACAAAGAGAGCAGACTGATGGAACATCTGGGAAAGAAAGCTTATACTTCTGCCACCCTAGCAGTAAGCACAGTCAGTTACCAGACACACATGGCCAAGTATTCCATTACTCTTTTGGAAGATGTGGTTAAGCAACTGGGAGAGCTCCCTGTCTCCCCTGCTAAAGCTAAGATTTCCTGTCTGGAACTCCTGCACACAAGTGACCAAACACTCCATTAAGTGCAGCTGTGACACTGTAGAAGCATTTGCAAGGGCTGCTGCCTCTGGATCTGTCATTAGAAGGTACTTCTGGTTAAGGCTGCAACCCCTCCCTGATGACATCAAAGCCAAGCTCCTAGATGCGCCTCTGGACAAGAAAAACCTGTTTGGTTCAGCAGCTGCTGAACTCTTTAAGACCCTCCAGACCAAAGGTAAGGAACTGCAGGAATTGAGACATATCTTTGTCCCTCCAGATGTTCGTGTTTCACTGTTGCAGTCAGCACACTTAGGTTATCTGCCTGCAGGTATTCCTCAGTAGGCCTGAATACCAGGGTCTTGGGATTTCTGCGTCAAACACTGTCGCCTCTTCCAGGACGTCGGTGGTATAAAACATGCAGCCAATGCCATTACATCATTCTTTCTTGCAGAGAAGGAGCCCGAAGCAGCAGTTCACAAGTGCCGGTCAGCCGCTACCTGAAATTTTTGTTTTTCGAGTTTCAGACCTAAAGTCTTCTTAAGCTAAGTACCCCATTGGGGATTATTTTTTCTTGTTCTAACCGATGTCAGAAAAAGTTAACAATTGTCTTGCCTGTGGAAAGCAAATATCTCATCTTCATTCTTACTGGGTCACCTGTTCAGGCCCAGACCTTGACGTCCCTCGCTGTCGGTTTTGTGCCTTGTTTAACACCCGAACCATTCGTCGTCGGGCTATTTTTGTAGCTAAAGTCTTTAGCTCTCTTTCTCTGTTTTCCGAAATGGCTTCGGTAAGCCATCTGACTACCGACCTTCCGAAAAAGTACAAAGACAGAGACAGACCACATAGGTCAAAAACTGCTGACGACGCTTCCATTAAGCTAGTCGCCAGTCCGCCGGTACTCAGTGAGACGCCTTTGCAGCCCCTGATGCCCGCTTCTACAGATTCGCAGGCCTCTGCTGAGACTCATTCGGAGTATGCCGCGAAATGCTTCTTCGACTATGGAACCTGCGGATGTCTCTACCTTGGATGGGTCCGGATCCGCTGTGCAGCCATCAGCTTCTGAGGGTGTATTCCGACCTACCGATATTCGTATTAAACCAACATCTTCTTTTTTAACTAAATCTACTGAGTTTCTCAGGCCCTGAGTTCGCACTACGCCTAGAAAACCGATGTCCAAAGCACATGCTCAAGCTCCCATGCAACAAAACAAATGCTTAGAATGGCTGAAGACCTTATTACTCTAATTAGGGGAAGCCAGTCTTCCCCTGCTAAAAGACAAAGAATTGAATTTCCTTCTGATTATTCAGACCAGGAGTCTGATGACTCTGACCCTTCTGATTACCAGGACATACCCTTATCTACCTATGAGGATTCAGATGCAGAGGAATCCATTCCCTCTGCCTCCCCTCCAGAGGATTTTTTTTTGGTGAAACCTTGCATACCTTAGAGCATTTCCGCTGGGAATGCCAGGACTATCCTCAGTCCAAAAATAGACTCAGGGAATTTTTAGATTTGACTCAGCACAGGCCTCTAACTATACCCCCTGTCCTGGATATTGTAGATGATGTCTTCATGGAATCCAGTCTTACTCCTGACACTTTACCACCAGCTCCTAGAAAACCTGACTGGAAGTACAGAATACCTGACTCTCAGATTTCTCTTTAATAATCCTACTGCGGATCCAGAGACCATTTCCCAGGGACCTAAATGCATTACGACAGCCAAAAACCCTACCCCTTCAGACAGGGATTCTAGAGCTTTAGACAGATGGGGTAAGAAGGTATATACCTCTGCAACTCTTCCATCAGGGCTTTGAATTGCCAGTTTCACATGTTGGAAGTACCAGCAACATATTATTTAACTAATTAAACAAAAAATGGTGTTACTTCCAGATTGTGCATAAAATAAAGATTTACAAGAGCTAATGCATTCTGCAAACCAAGTTAGTGAACATACTTTGCTGTGTGGGTTTGATGCTTTAGAAGCACAGGCAGGGCTGCTGTCACTGGGTCTGTACTGAGAAGGCAGGCTTGGCTGAAGGACCACGTCTTGCCAAACCATATCAAAGCAAAATTACTAGATGCTTCATTAAATCAGGATTGTTTGTTTGGCGCAAAAGCAGAAGAAATTCTTAAAAAGATGGAAGAAAAAGCTAAATCTATGCAAACTGTCAAAGAGTTCTTACAGGTGCAGCCACCTAGATTCAGTAGACATTGGCCTTCAAAAACTGCTCCTTTCCAGTCTCTCCCAGGCCTTCTCAGTCCAAACCCAGGGGAAACAGACCACCAAGACTACAGTCTCAGGGTATGGGGTATGCAGAGATCTAAACAATGGAGTGTTCCCACCTCAAAACCAGGGAGTGGTAAGCCACCCCCTTATGGAAAAAGTTCACAATGACTTTCCAATTATCCTTCCCAGCCATGCCCGAGTACTTGCATCCCTAGGAGGAAAACTCACCCTTCATGCAAAAAACTGGATGTCCATTACTCAGGACTGATGGATTCTAAACATTGTATCCAAGGGATACAGATTCTACTTCCACTCACTGCCACCCCCAAGCGGGTTGCCAGACCTTCCTCCAAACCAGTGGGCAGAGGCTCAAAAGCAAGTACTTTCCCTTCCTATCAGGGCTATTCAACCTGTTCCAGTAGAAAAAAGGGGACAGGGTTTCTACTCCAGACTGTTCCTGGTGCCCAGAAAAGAGAGCTCTTGGCTCCCTATCCTGAATCTATCAGTTCTCAACACCTTTCTGGTGGTCCCAAAATTCAAAATGCTTACACTGCAACAGCTTCTTCGTATGCTAGCCAAGGATGCCTGGTTTGTCATCCTAGACTTAAAAGAAGCTTATCTGCACATCCCCATAAGGGAGTCTTGCAGGAAATATCTATGTTTCAGGGCAGGCTCTATGCACTATCAGTTCTCTGCACTTCCCTTTGGCTTATCTACTGCATCCAGAGTATTCACAAAGTGCCTGGCTCTAGCCATTGCATACGGCAGGCAGAGAAATATTCAAATCTACCCATACTTGGACGATTGCCTAATTCAGGCAGACGGTCAGGAATTGCTACTTCAGCACCTGGCATTTCTAAAAAGACTTCTAACTTCACTGGGATACACCATCAATGAAAAGAAATCACAACTGGTGCCCAGCTAACAAATTGTATTCCTGGGAGCAAGATTGAGCACAACTTCCCAGATGGCATTTCTCACTTCAGAAAAGCAGGTCCATTCGACAAACTATTTCAAACTAATGGCCACCAAAACCCTGCTATCTGCAAGGAAAATACTGCAAGCCCTAGGGTTCATGGCCTCATGCATTCTACTAATTCCATATGCAAGACTGCATATGAGGAAACTTCAATGGTACTTAAAAAGTCTCTGGTGTCAACATTCTCAGGACCTGGAAACAGTGATTCCTATCATACCTTGTCTAAGGGCAGAGTTCTTTTGGCTGGGCAGAGGCATGCAACCACAACAAGGGACTTCCTTTCACTCAACCCCTCGCCGTCCAAATCCTGACAACAGATGCATCAGACTATGCATGGGAGGCTCACATGGCAGGCAAATGCATTCAGGGCAAATGGAGCCCAGAACAAATTTCCCTGCATATCAATCAAAAATAGATGCTAGCTGTACAGAATGCTTGGACAGTCTTCAAATACCTTATCCTTCCAGGATAGCTCCTGATAAAGACAGACAACACCACAGTTATGTGGTACATAAGCAGGGGGGAACTCATTCTTACCTACTGTGCAGGTTAGCCATGGCCCTGTGGAATACAGCCTTGAGCAACCAAATGCACCTACAAGCTAAATTCCTGCCAGGCAAGCAAAATTCACTGGCAGACGACTTGAGCAGAAATCTACTGGACCCTCATGAGTGGAAACTGGAACCCAACTCATTCAAACTTCTAACCCAGAGGTGGGGAACACTGGTGGTGGACCGTTTTGCCTCCCCCCAAAGCCACCATTTGAGCAAATTTTGCACCAGGCACCCTCACTACAGAGCCTGGAAGGTTGATGCCCTATCCTTTACATGGGAAAACCTTTCAATTTATGCATTTCCTCCTCTGCCCCTCCTCTCAAAAGTACTACTCAAGATCAAACAGGACAGGACAAGGGCAATCCTTATTGCACCAAATTGGCCACGCCAGCACTGGTACCCACTCCTACACAGTCTGACAGCAGTGCTTCCCTGGAACCTTCATCAGACACCTTCCCTGCTGTCTCAGGAGGGACATATTTTGCATCCACAGCTGCAAACCCTAAACCTTGCAGCCTGGCCTATCCCCTGAATACACCACCAGCATCCCTCAGCAAACAGGTACTGGACATTATCCTTGATGCCAGAAGGCCTAGTACTTGGAAATCCTATGCTGAAAAGTGGAAAATATATTGTTCTTGGAGTTGGTCTCAAGGAAAGGACACAGGTGTGCCCACCCTACCTCAAATCCTTGATTACCTGCAGAGCTGCTCCACAGAGGCCTATCCTTCTCATCATTAAGATTCATGCCTCTACCATCTCAGCTCATTATAATACTGAGCCACCTCTCTTTTCTCACCCTCTCATCAAACAGTTCCTGAGAGGAGCTAACAATTTAAGGCCCCCTAGGACTGCTCCCACCCCGGCCTGGGACCTTAACTTTGTACTGGAGAAGCTCACACTTCTCCCTTTTGAACCTGCTGCTTCAGCAGAGTTAAAATTCCTCTCTTGAAAAACAGCCTTACTTCTAGCTATTACTGCAGCAAGAAGAGTGTCCGAGTTACAGGCACTAATGGCAGTGGAGCCCTTCATTATTTTCTATGCTGACAGGGTTTCTCTCAGGACTAACCCATCCTTTATGCCCAAGGTGGTATCCAGTGTGGCTTTAAACCAATCCACTTGCCAGAAAATCTGACCAGCTGCTAGTTAGCTTTGCTACAGGGGCAGAGGGCAAGGCCATTTCGAAGCAAACCATTTCCAAAAGGATAGTACACTGCATCCGTTTCTGCTACAAACACCATGGAAAACCTACCCCTTAGGGGATCAGAACTCATTCCACTAGAGCTACTTCAACCTGTACAGCATTTCTCAGGAGAGTCCCTACCAGGGACATCTTGGAAGCTGCAACCTGGAGTTCTGAACACACCTTCACCAAGCATTACCACTTACCTATTTTTTCTAAATCCAGAGTTGGATTTGTTGCAGCAGTCTTACAAGGCCTGCTAGCCAACCCTAACACTTCTTGACTGCCTCCACTCTTCCTCAGCTTTGGAAATCAACCCAAGTGTGATGACTGCAACAGCGAAACACGAAGAGCATAGTACAGTTGTGTACACTTACCATAAATGTAGATATTTGAGTATATTCACTGTTGCAGTCCTGGTTTCCCTCCCTCCAACCCCATGGCTTTCTCTCTCCTTTCTACCTGTCCTCTTTATGGCCATCTTTTATGGCAGGGGTATTTACTTTTTACTGGAGGTGTTCCACACCATGTAATAGCTTCCTATTTTGGGGGCTCCTGACATCTGGGGCAAGAAAAACTGATGTAATGGCATCAGCTGCATGTTTTATACCCCTGATGACCTGACGTCATGGAAGAGGCGACAGCATCCAATACAGAAATCCCAAGACTTTGGTATTCTGGCTGACTGAGGGCTACCTGCAGGCAGATAACCCAAGTGTGATGACTGCAACAGTGAATACACTTGAACATCTACATTTATGGTAAGTGTACACAACTGTACTTTCCATGCTTTCAGAGACATTACCCAGCTAAAACTTCCTTTGTCAGGTCCTCGGCTAAGAGAATACAAGCTAAGCCTACAGAAGACAACAGGAAACAGCACCCTTCTAGGTCTGTCTCCTCCATTCCATCCTCTAAACAGTCCTTTCAGGGAAAGCCTGGTAGTGTGTGACTACCAGGCCCTACACCCAGACAACCCTCTATCCATGTGCCTCTCTCTCACTCTTTCTGCTTGGAAGCAGGTTACCCAGGACTCCTGGGTCCTATCTATCATAAAGCAGGGATTACTTCATGATCTGAGAGATCCGACTCCCTCACAAAGGCATCCCTCCCCCACCCAAAAACCGAATTCCACTTTTTCCTCCCATCCTGCAGGAACTTCTTGCTCAAGGAACCATCCAGGAGGTCTCATCACCTGCAAGAGTAAAAGGTTTTTATTCAAGAATTTTCCTGGTTCCCAGGAAGGAAGGTCCCTGAAGGCCTATCCTGGACCTATCCCACCTAAATACTTTCCTCCGAGTCCCCTCCTTCAGGATGCTCTCTCTCCCAACCCTTCTGCCACTCATTCTGCCTCAGGCTTTTCTGGTGTCCCTGGACATAAAGTACAGCTACTTGAACACCCCTAATCACCTTCTCTTCAGAAACGACCTCCACTTCTGTGTGGATTCTGCACACTATCAGTTCTGTGCTTTATCCTTTGGTCTCTCTATGGCCTCAATAGTATTTACAAAATTTCTGGCCCCAGTCATGACATTTGCCAGGATGAAAGGAATACAGCTTTTTCCCTATCTAGATGACATCTTTATCCAGGCTACCTCAAGTTCAGTGGCCTTGCAACACCTGCAGTTCACCATCTCCCTCCTTACAGGTCTAGGATTCACCATAAATCACAAAATGTCATCCCTGACACCCTCTTAGGATCAGCTGTTTCTAGGATGTCGGATTCTGTGGATACCCCAGGCAACTTAGTAACTTTTTTACAAACGCCAGATGCTTTAGAAGAATGTCCTTGCTCTCTGCTTGAATCAGGCAGTCATCCAGGTACGGATAAATTTGAATTCTTTTCTGTCTGCAAAATGCAATTACTGGTGCCAGGCACTTTGTGAAGACCCTGGGCGCAGTAGATAAGCCAAAGGGCAGTGCAGAGAATTGGTAGTGCATTGAACCAGCTATGAATCTGAGGTATCTTCTGCAGTTTTGTCTGATAGGGACATGCAGGTATGCCTCCTTGAGGTCCAAAGTCACGAGCCAAGCTTTCTTGCCCAGCATGGGAAGAAGCTGCTGTAATGTCAACATTTTGAATTTCGGAACATCCAGGTAAGTGTTTAGAGATGAAAGATCCAGAATGGGCCTCCAGGCTTTGTCTTTTCTGGGTACTAGAAAGAGTCTGGAGTAAAATCCTTGTCCTTGCTCCTGTGATGGTACCTTTTGAATAGCTCTCATATCCATGGGTGCTGTAATTTGTTTTTGAGCCTCTGCCCATTGATTTGGTGGCAGATTTGGCATTCCTTTTAACCTTGGCAGAGTGTGAAAGTGGAACCTGTAACCCTGAAATACAATGTTGAGAACCCATTTGTCTTTGGTGATGATTTGTCAATTGTGGTAGAGGAGTGCCAGTTTTCCTCCCAGGGGGGCTGTCAATTGGGATTTGTTTGGCAGCTGTAGTGGGAAGTCATTGGAGCTGCTTTTTATATGGTTGGGGGCCTGTCTTCCCCTTCTTTCTGGTCTGATGCAACCCATTGTCGAAGCCTATAAGGACCTTGTGTTTGACCTCTACCTCTTGGATGTCTGTATCTTCCCCTTTGAGGTCTGTCTGTAATTGGAAAGGACCAATTTTTAGTTGGCCAGTTT
This sequence comes from Protopterus annectens, assembly GCF_019279795.1. Classification (NCBI taxonomy): domain Eukaryota; kingdom Metazoa; phylum Chordata; order Ceratodontiformes; family Protopteridae; genus Protopterus; species Protopterus annectens. The sequence continues at coordinate 258,985,852 of NC_056750.1, read as the reverse complement.
CTGCTAAATCTAGAAGGCTGAACCTGTAAGAAATCCTTCACCGTTTGCATAGATTTTGCCTTATCCTCCATTTTCTTTAATACCTCTTCTGCCTTAACTCCAAATAACACATCCTGCTGCAAAGGTGCATCCAATAATTTTGCTTTAACATGATCTGGCAACGTATGTTATTTTAACCAAGCATGTCTTCTAATGACAGAGCCTGTAACTGCTGCTCTGCAGGAGGCCTCTAGAGAATCAAAACCACATTGCAAAGTATGCTTTCCCACTTCAGCTGCATGCAATAAGTCCTGCAGTTCTTTAAAATTAGGAGGATCTGATTCTGGAAGCATTTTCTGTTTTAACTGAGACAGTAAAAATTGCTGATATTTTAGCATGTGAAACTGGCAATTTAAGGCTCTCATTGCTAAAGTTGCAGACGTATATACTTTTTCCCCATCTGTCTAATGCTCTGGAATCTCTCAGAAGGGGACTGGATTCTTGGCTGATGAGGCCTTAACTCCTTTGGGTCCCTGAGAAATAGTTTCAGGGTCAGCTACAGGGCTTTTATACAGAAATTTGTGAGTCAGGGACTCTGTAGTATCTGTCAGGTTTAACAGGGGATGGAGGTAAGGAATCAGGATTTAAGCTGGATTCAGTATACACATCATCCACAATATCTAACACTGGCGGAATAGCAAGGGGTCTGTGTTGAGGTAATAAAAGGAAGTCTCTGTGCCTTTTCTTGGATTCTGAGTAATCTTGGCCTTCCCAGTGGAAATGCTCCCTCATGGTATGTAGGGTTTCCCCAAAGGAGTAGTCCTCAGGCAGAGAGGCTGATGGAATTGATTCCTCAGCATGAGAATCCTCATAAGGGGGTAAAGAGTATCCTAGGTCTGAGGATGAATCAGAAGGGATGGACACCTGGTCGGATGAATCATAGTCTGCATCCTGTCTAGGCCTTTTATCAGGAGGGGGATGGGACCCCGGGATCAGAGTGATTAGGTCTTCGGCCATTTTGAGCATTTGTTTCTTAGGCATGGAAAGCCTGTCCTGGAGAATGCTGTATTTGTTTCTTTGATTTTAAAGGAAGCTTAGACTTAGCTGAGGGATTAATGCTTAACTGAGTAGGTCTGAAGACACCCTCTGAAGCTGTGGGTTGCTCAGCTACTCTGGATCCCTCTGAAAGGTTAGTCTCGGTAGGCTGAATAACTTGTGCATCCGAAGGCCCAGCAATTTCCACGTGGGAGTCAGAGGCGGCCTGTGGTTCTACAGAAGCGGTCGTCAGGGGCTGCGAAGGCACCTCGCTGAAAACCGGCGACTGGCCTAGAAGAGGCTTCGTCATCAGTTTTGGGCCTCAGATGCCTATCCTTGTCTTTGCGCTTTTTGTGTATTCCGGTCGTCAGAAGTTCCGACGGCATGGTATAATTGAATTTTCTACCAAAATAATGTCAGGCAAAATCAAACCGACATTTAATAGTGCGCTTGTTAAACCTAGCACAAAACTGACAACCAGTGAAGTCTTGGTCTGGGCCTAGGCATGGGATACAATAGGAATGGAAATCCTTATGTGGTATTTGCTTCCCACAAGAAATACAGTTAACTTTTACTGACATCGGTCTGAGGCAAGAAAAAGTTTCTAACGGGTACTTAGCTTTGTAGAAGACTTCGGTTCTGGATTCGGAATGAAAATCTCAGGAGACGGCCGACCGGCACTTGCGAACTGCTTTTGCTTCAGGCACCGCGCGGCAAGAAAGACTGAAGAAAATGGCGTCGGCTGCATCTTATATACCCCTGTCGCACTGACGTCAGGGAGGAGGCGACAGCAACCGACGCCGGACCAAGACTTTGGAACTCAGGCTGACTGGGGAACCGCCTGATGGCAGGATAACCCAAGTGTAATGACTGCAGCAGTGTATACACTCAAACATCTACATTTATGGTAGGTACAAAACTGTACTTTCCTACGATGTCGGATTCTGACCAGGGAAATGATGGCTTTTCTGCCACCAGAAAAGACTGTGACCCTCACATCTTTCTTCCAGGGGATCATTCCTCTTAAAATCATCTCAGCCAGGGAATTCCTCATAATCTTAGGATTCATGGCCCTGATTATCCCCATGATCCCCTTGGCAAGGCTACAACTGAGGAAGTTCCAGTGGTATTTGAGAAACGTGGAAGCAAAATCTACATTCTCTAGAGTTCATGATCCCCATGCTTCCTTGCCTATCCAAGGAGTTGAAGCGGTGAATCTCCCAGATTCAGTCAAACCCAGGCCTTGCCTCTCCAGCCCACACTCCCAAAACAAGACCTCTTCACAGATGCTTCAGACATAGGCTGGGGAGCAACCGTAAGAAACTGGAGAGTGAGGAACACATGGAGCCCCACTCAACAAAAAGATTACATCAATATCAAGGAAATGAGAGCCTTGATACTAGATTTGGATATTTTCAAGGGTCAGCTTCTCCAAGGCACCCTAAGGTGGTGCACAGACAACACAACTGTGCTGTGGTACATCAGCAAACAGGGGGGGACAAGGTCCTACCTCCTGTGCAGACTACCACTCTAGGCTTGGGAAATAGCACTGGAGAAACCAATCCTTCTCCAAGCAGTATATATCCTTTACGCAGACAATGTGATGGCAGACTCCTTAAGCAGGACCATGACCTTGGCTCACGAATGGATGCTGAACAGGGAAGTGTTTCTGGACCTGGTCCATTGATGGGGTATTCCGAATGGATGCTGAACAGGGAAGTGTTTCTTGATCAGGTCCATCAATGGGGTATTCTGAATGTGGATCTCTTTGCCTCCCCCATGAACAGACAGCTCCCGACCTTCTGCTCCAGGGCACCTCACTCAGAGGCTTGGAAGGTGGACGCTCTATCAATCTCTTGGAAGAGGATGTACACATATGCATCCCCCCTTCCTTCTCATTCAGAGAGTCTGTCTGAAAATTCAGAAGGAAAAAACTCAAATCTTGCTGGTGACTCCCTACTGGCCAAGGTAGCATTGGTTTCCCCTACTATTTCACCTAGCAAAGGGCAATCACCACAGGTTACCCCAGAGAATTGACCTGCTCACAAAAGGATAAGGGAACACTCTTGCACCCTCAACTGTCCACACTGAATCTCACTTTGTGGGTGATAGGGCATTGATTTCCCTTCAGACACCTATATACAGAGGATGTATTCCAGGTTCTGCAGGAGGCCAGAACACCAACTACCAGAAAATCCTACCTGTGAAAGTGGAAGAGATTTTCCTTATGGTGTCAGAAAAAACAGCCTAAAACCACTGACTGCAGAGCCCCCAGTGGTCTTGTCCTGCCTGTGTGATCTCATGAAGTCTGAATTATTATACTCCTCCATTAAAATCCACCTATCTGCCATCTCAGCTTGCCTACCCCTGGTACCTCCTTTAGCATCTAGATTAGAGGTCAAACTTTTTCTGAGAGGGGCTCTTCACCTCAAGCCACCAAGGAAACCAATTCTGCCTCCTTGGGACCTTAACACTATCCTAGAAATATTAACTCTCCCACCATTTGATCAAGCCATAAACTGCTTCCTGCAGCACTGCATGTGGAAGACCATACTCTTGGTAGCCATGACCTCTGCCCGAAGTGTCTCTGAACTCCAGGCCCTTATGGCACACTCCCCTCACTGTCTTCCACAAGGACAAGGGTATGCTTACATACTAATTCCACATTCATGCCCAATGTGGTAAACGACTTGTTCTTAAATCAGACCATCAGTCTGCCAACCTTTTTCCCCTCTCCACAGAGCAGAGAGGATACTTCACTCCCTAGATGTATACAGACCGCTAAGGTTTTATTTGGCCAAAACCAAATCTTTCAGAAAATCTGACAGGCTCTTCATCTCCCACGAGCCTAGAGCCCTGAGTTAACCTGTTTCCAAGCAAACTATATCCTCTTGGATATCAAAAGCCATTTCCTTTTGCTACACTAACCATGGTAAGTCACTCCCAGCCCCAGTTAGGGCACATTCTACCAGACAGTGTCCTTCTCAGGGGCTTTCCTTAAAGGATTGGACACAGCTGCTATCCTAGAGGCACCTACTTGGTCCACAGTTCACACATTCACCAGACACTACAAATTAGATATGGTCTCTAGAACCAGGGCAGGATTTGCCAGAGCCATCCTCCATGGGTTTGTGGAAGATGCTTCTGGTCCGCCATCCCTTCATTAGGACAGGAGCTCTTGCACTCTCCCTGATGTCATGAATAGAGCAGCATATGAATAGAAGGACATAGTATTGTTGTGTAAGAAGTTACCTTAACCTTAGATGTCCTCTTCTATATGCTGCTGTATAGTTTTCCACCCAGCCTTCCCCCTCTCACTTGCCTGATTCCTGGAGTAACCACTCCGTTGCCGCAGTATCCGGCGGCATTCAGTTCTGAAGAGGTGCGTGCTGATGTCTGATTTATACCCGACGTCCGTTTACAACAGAGAGGCGCGAGACGTCGCGCGCACCCTAGCAGTAGCATTTAACTTTTGTACAACGGCCAGACGTATGAGAGCTCACCAGAGGCAAACTCCCTGATGTCATGAATACAGCAGCATATAGAAGAGAAGGACATCTAAGGTTATGTTCAGTTCTTACACAACAATACTTTCCAGTTGCTTCATGATGTGAGCTGAAGAATGGTAGCGACTATGAGTTTTGGGAGTTGATTTGGGAGTGCTGTTTGTCTAAAATCAACAGTCTTAATTCTACACACACACAGCAACACATCTATTTATGCAAACTAGGGATCTTCACACATCTACTGACTGTTAAGTACACTAAGAATTTTTGGAATAAATTATACAGGGAAAGTTAAAGTTCGAAATGTCTGCGTCTGTGTAATTCACTGCACTGTTAAATTTAGCTGTACAGTGAGCAGATCGGCTGAAACATGGGCCACTGTCAGCAACACAGAATAGCTAAAAATATTAAAGTAAGACCTTTAGCCAATAGCAAAATAGTACACTTCAAGGTTCTACAGCAGTCAGAGACCTAGAAATGGATACATTCTTTCTTTACTTGCACTAGTATACAAACCAAGACAGTTCGTAGTCAGAATACAGTAAATACCAAAAATTAGCTATCACAGTAACTTAGTAAGAATGCAAAAAGTACTTTTCCCAGATGATTCAAGGCTGGTCGTTAAGTCCAGTGTAAAGTTTTCACAATCAGTAGTGTGATTTCAATCTGTTTTTTATTCATCAGCTGTTAGTTTTCACTGAGAAGGATGTATGCTTGCTGAATATGCATTCTGCTTTTGTAACAGGTTTAATGCAGTGTTTTTGGGTACATGCCTAATCAAACTAAAACAAAAACAGTGTATAAGCTTTTTACTTATCAGATGTTATTCTTCACTGATAAGGCAGCATGTCTGATTACAAAAGTCTTGCACATGAGTGATATTTGATGCATAAGGATGAGAAGAGTTTTCATTTATTTAGCTGCAAAATTCATATGTATGGGCAAGCTTGGGTTAATAAGCATTTTGCTTTTGTAGTTGTTTTAATGTGATGCCTTCTGAGAGCATATGTAATTGTACCTAAAACAGTGTGGAGTTTTTTTTCTCATCAGATTTTATTTTTCACTGTGATGGTGGTGTGTTTTAACAATCATTCTGTTTTTGAAACTGCTTTTCTCATGCATTCATTGTGCAAGCACATTCAAACTAGAAAACGGTGCAGTTTTTTTGCTCACCAGATGTTTTTCACTGAAAGTCGAGTATTGCTGAGCTCCCACACGAGTGATATTTGTTGCAAAATGACTGGTAAGTGTACTTCATAAATACATACTTATGTATTCAGCAGTAAAGATAATGTTTATGGGTAGTTTGGATTTTTGTTTATACTGTACATGCAGTATTGGATTTGGTCATATGTCCAACCAGTACATTTTTTTCTGTTTTGCCTACAGTTGTGAATTATGCTTATAAGCATTTTATTTTTGAAGCTGCTTTAGTGTGTACATGTATAATCAAACTTAAAACTGTGTGTGGACTTTTTGCTTATCAGATGTAGACAGACATTTTGTTTTTGATACAGCTTTAATGTGATATCACTTGTTTTCATGTATAATGAAACGCTATAATAATGTGTTGGCTCTTTGCTCAGTACGTTAAAATCCACTGATTGAGTATCTTCCAGTTAAACTGGTATTGTTTTGATATAGTACATGTGTATATATGCAAGATGATTGGTGCTGCGATATTATGTAGACCAGTCATTGACAAAAACCGATCGGCATACATAATGCTAAAAATTAATTATGCATGCTCTATATAATAAAGCAGGAGCATAAAACTAAAAAAAAAAAAAAAAAAAGCATTTTTTGCTGGGGTCCATGACCCCTGCATCCCACATGTTGGGGGTGCTGCACACCACATCCCTTGCTTACTTATATGTAATCATCTCCAAAATCACACAGTTGTAGGGAAAGGGCATATTCCAACCCCGCTGTTACAGAGACAACACACCAGTGCTGTCAACCAGCTAATCTGTCAGCCAAACTGACTGGAGTTGCTAGATCATCAAATGATCATCTTGGATCTACCCACACATATACGTGTGCATATGTGTGTTTTCTCTTTGAAATACTTTCAGGAGCAGGCCTAATTTTAATGCAGGTTACTTGGCTGTGGATACAGCACTTGTAATATTTCAGCAGCTTCAGAACATAAATTCCTTTAATTACAAAACTTTTAGCTGAAGTAAAATCATCAGGCAATTTGGATACTGTAGAACCATTTCAGATCTGTACCTGAACTTCCTTTAATACCTAGTGAATAAGACAGAAGTTTAGACAGATAAGGATAATTGAAGAATTTTGTTAGGTGCAGTGGTTGCTTCTCACAAGTATAATTATTTAAATAATACTCGTCAGTATGCATCCTGTTACAGTGGTGGTAGGGATTAGGAGGCATGGGTGAATTGCATGGTGAGAGTGATACAAAATTAAACCAGAGTTGTAAGAAAAGGCAGACTATCAATTAGTGGGAGAAGGACAAGTCTGCTATGATAAAAGAGCCAATTACAGATTTTGCTTTGATGATGAAAATTCCATTCAAAACGTGGACTAGACCATTTACTTTAATGTAGAACAAATATATTTTTAAATGTTGCCACATTCAAGGCAATATGCATCATCTACTACATTAGAACATTGTAAATGAGGTCTTGAGTACCTTGCATATATTCAAAAGTGAGTGGCTGATCTTAGCTTTATCCTGTTTTTGTATTACTTTTGCTAACTATCATTTGGAAACAAGGTGAAGCTAAGTTGGTTTGATGTTAATATACTAAGGCAGCAAGTAAAAGATAAAGGCAAAGATGATGAGTGTAAAATCCCAGAATTTTTTGTGGGTTGTTTTGATGCTTGGACTGAATGTTTGTATAGTACAGTTTATCAGCTCTAATTTGCTTTTTGCAGACATTTGTAGGTGGCGGTAGTTGTCTAGGGAAGGTTTTGATTTGTTGGTTATATGTTGATACCAGAGTTTGTCTCTTTGTTTTAGTAACTGTTTGGTTTCTTTAGAGAGCCATGACAGTTAGTTTTTGTTCTTGTGTCTTATGGGGCAAGTGTGTTTAGAACATCAAGAAATATGTTATTGAAATAATCATCTACTGCATCTAGTAGAAGGTATTTTAATGGGGACCAGTTGCAGCTTAGTAGTATTTGTTTAAAGGTGTCTATGGAGAAATTTTTTGTATTACTTATTTGTTTATATGTTTGTGGTTTTGTGGGTAAGCTTACGGTGTCTTAGAAAGAAGGTTAGTAGGTGGTCATTTAGGCTGTAGACAGCTTGAGAGGTGAATTAGAGGTTTGTTAATCAGGGTCCAGTTGAGAATGGATTGGTTGTTGCTGGTTTTGTCAATTCTAGTGGGTGAATTAATCAGTTGGGTGAAACCATGTAGGTTGATATGATTTGAGGGGTTATCTGATGAGTAGGTTTGCCAATTGGTATTGAAATCACCAACTAGTATAGTTTCTTGGCTAAATGTGGTTGAGGCCCATGAGAGAAGGTTTTATATTGTGGCAGGGTTGCTATTTGGTGGTGTGTATACAATAATAAGGCAATATGTTTGCTGTTGTTTGCATATTAGAATTTGTGTGTCGGGCAGAGTATGTTGCTGTGCAGAATGAGTCTACTGTTCTTTACTATTCAGTTTCAGTGCTAAATCATGGCTGTAGTCCCTGGGTGAGAGTGACCAATGAATGTCTGAATGAGAGAAGCGTCGGACCATCTTTACACTACATGAGACTTGCATTTCTTGTATGCTTAGTAGTCTGTTTTATTAACAGGGAGACAAATGGGTCAGTATAGTTTTCTGAGACATGCTAGAATTGCACTGAAATGGGTAGTGGCAACATTTTGTCTATTCCATAGATTCCGTTTTATGAAATAGGTAGCCTTGAGACAAAGCTAGTAATTGTCTGCTGACTGTTCTTCATTCAGCTATTACATGAGCATGTTATAATCCACTGTATCAGCTGTTTAAAATAGTGTAAGTACATTGCAGCAATATGATGTCCATTGCCCGTATGTGTAGCTGCACAATTCGTCAGCATAGTTGTGCAGGTCTCAGTGCCATTATTCCCCCTATGGGTGTAGGAAGGACTTTTGGTGTACTTCCAAATCCTGGATTATTTACCACTGTGCAGGCTTTTGTATATGATTATGATGGTTAGTGGGCGAGTGACATAAGACATGAATTGTTTAAAAGAATGCATCAGAGAGAGTGGCAGTCAGTCAAATACACTGGCTCTTTAGTTTGGAAAGGAAAGTTTTGTTATCTTTATTAATGTTGATCAAAAACTAAATTTGTAATCCACATGCTGCCTTAGGGCAAAGCTAAAATAATATTTTTGCTGAGTTTCTCTGCTGTAGTAGAAGGTAACCCCTGAAGTTGTTTTATCCTGATGTAATTAAAAATAATTTCCCTTTCATATTAAGCAGGTTAAGTTCTAGAAATTGGTACGGTTTATGAGATTCTTACGCTGAAAATATATGTAAAATTTCTGCTTATTGGTAATTATCTTCACTGCATTCTTCCTTTCAGCAGTAAAATGCTTGATGGAGGTGTTAGTCCAATGCAAGAGGGTGTTTTTGCTGTGTTGTTCCATCTAAGAACATTCTTGGGCAGTATATTAAATAGAAGTTTATGTGTTTATTGATATTTTATTACTAGGAAAACCTTCCTGGGTAGGAGCTCATTTTCAGTGGAGGCCTGGGGAAGAAAAGCTCCAAAGTATTACAAAACATTTTGAGAACAATATTTACAATCTTCAAAAATAACACAAAACATCTGCAGTTTAAATACTTAACCAATGTTTTATATTGTGCTAATTTGGTATAAGAGTAGATGCAAGTTATATGACAATTTAATATTTAGAGAGATTTTAGCCAGTTTATAGAAAAATTAAAGGAAATTAGTGAATACTAACAGGAATTGCAATATGAAGTGAGAAAAATGCAGGTTTATGGTACATTTCGAGAGAAGGCCAGGGAAGAGAAATTGATAGAAGTGAGTGAAGAAAGGAGAGTAAGGAGATGTAAGAGATGAAGAGGTAGTTCACATTTAGGGATGTAGTTTATCCTGGTGTTGAGAAAGAGCAGAGAGAGCTTCTGGATAGGAAGTCTTTTAGAATGGTTTTGAAGGATGGGAGGGTATTGATCTGATGGATACAGGTAAGGTTACAGAAGTCATCTGCCTCTTTGAAATGAATATGAATCAACTAAATGAACACAATTCTCCACTGGCTTTATTAGATTTTTTTTTAGGTTTCTGTCTCTTTCCATTACTGTTGGAGAAATTATATGTGCATACGTTCAAGTAGAAAAGTGATCACTTAGTACATCCACGAAAGCATCCAGGTTAGTGAAATGGTTTGGTATTTTTGTAAGGATACAGTCTAGGCTGTCTTCATTTGTATTTACGCTTTTAAAGCATATAGGTGATTTTAGATGGCAGTAACCAACAGAGTGTAGTGCTTCATTTAAGGGGTCCGAAAGCTGACGGTTAATTCCTAGGATATTAATCTACCACTGTAATTAACTCTTAATGCTGAAGGTTTCCAGCCAGGAAGGAATGTCACCAGACAGATTCTTAGTATTTTCTCCAGCCTAACTCTACCTGCACTGGGATTGCAATCATCTCACTGCCCTACAGCATCAAATAGTTGGTTTTCATCAGCATTGTAAAGGATATCATGTTATTCACAAAAGATGCAACACCAACTGCCCTCTTTCTAGTTCTTTCTTTTCTGTCAGTTTGTGTAAGTTGTGACAACTTTGACTCAATATTAGGATGAACAACATCTGAAAAACTTTCAGAATGTGTATGTTCATTGTGAGTAGTCATATCTCACTTGTGTGCATTCAGCTGCAGCAGTTTTAAGACTGTTCCTCTGTGAAGTGCAGTACAGGCTTTTTATGTGTTTGATGGGAGTGAATCCGTTCAAAGCCTGTTAAGCTACATATTCCTTGAACATATAGCAGTTTTCTTTGAGTTTTATTAAAAAATATTTTGAAGAAATGCTTACATAAGAAAATGTGATTGCATCTTCAGACCACAATTGTTTTTGGCTGAAGAGGTTTTGTATAGATGTGTTTGACAAAGAATGGCATGAAACAGCAATATACAGGGTATTAAACGTTGGAAACGAAGCTAGCCAGCGAATATTTAAAATTTGAAAGCATAAGCAGGAAATTCTGATTGACTTTGACTTATAATACTCTTCAGTCAATAAAAAAAGCTAGAGACCACCTTTGAGTGTGAGGACAGTATGAATCCAAAGTGCTGCAGCATAAGTGTGTCTTCTTCTATGGTGTTTTAACCTTATCCAAGAGGAAGGGCCAAACACAGGGCCAAAGCTGTTCCTGACCCGAAGTTGAGAATCTGCACGTGCCAGTTTGCTGCTGTGAATTAGCTTTTCTACAGAACGAGAATAAAATGGAGAGTGAACAATTTTGGTTGATAATACACAGCTTTGTCTCTTGAGTTTATAGGCTTTGACTGTAGATTCATAAGAATGTGGTTCAATTGTGTGCTGTGCAGGCAGCAGAGGGGCATGGCCAGCCTTAGGCATAGGCGAACTAGGCGACCACCTAGGGCATCGTACAACCGGCCTTGTAAAGGGTGGCATTTTATGTATTTATATATTTATTTTAACAAATGTACTTTTGGTATTTTGTGATCTTCTCGGCGCCCTGTCTCTGAGTGAAGGGCGCCGAGAAGATTGCAAAATAACAAAACCATAGGGCGAAGGGAAGGGGGAAGCACCGTCCCACTTTTATAGCATCAGGCTGGCTTCAACAAGTTAAAAAATATATATATTCTGCCGTCACACGTCGGTGAAGAGAGGGGTTAAGGTCATCATGCGTGCAGGTGTGGCCGTTCAGATTCAAAACAAAGTAAGTGGAAGTCTGTGTAAATTAAGCCGTTCGTTTTTGTATGCGAGAGAAAGTGTGTGCGGGTATGTGTTTGTATGTAATTTAAATTAGTTGTTCTGTTACTATGAGTGTGTGTGTGTTACTTTGTGGGAGTGTAGGTGTATATATGAGTGCGTCTGTGTGTTCTTGCTTGTTGTAACTTGTTTTGAGCCATCACAGTTAGGAAGAATAAATTGGCAAACAAAAAAAAAAGTTCCAGAGAATTTAGTAGCTTACAAGAAAGCAGCAATAATATCCAAAATACGACAAGAAAGGCACAAACACAGCTAAAGCTGTGGTAATTTATTCAGAGTATACAGAGTAAGTGCTTTCACTTCCATTTAAATGGAAGTTGAGATGGAATGCTTATGAAGTCTGAAGAAGCGTCATTTGGACATGAAAGTGCTTACTCTATATACTGTGAATAAACTACCACAGCTTTAGCTGTATTTGTGCCTTTCTTGTCATATTTTGGATGTAAATTAGACAAACAATCTGCTGTCTAGGTGGCATGGAGTATGCAAAAGTTTTAGTCTTAAGTTAAATTCAGCTAGTATGACTAGGTATCAGAGGTACCAACTAGAGAGATGTGTGTAAGTGGTCAAACCCAATTCACCCATCTTGATGAAAGGAGTGAGGTGCAGTCTGCTTGTTTATTGCCTCTTAGAAGAGGTAAAGTAGAAAAACAACCCCAAAAGGTGATCCAGGGAATGGTAATTATGCACAAAGTAGGTAGGCACTACAGAATCCCCCAGTATACTTCAATGAATAAGAAAATCCTCTCTCTCTCTCTCTCTCTCTTGTCTTTTCTCAGTTAGGGGCCGCCACAGCAGATCTCCTTGTCCACTCATAATTGGCAGTGGAGTTTTACAGTGTCGAGTTGCAGCCCGGCGCCCAACTTTCCATGGAAGGCACACACACACACACACACACCTAGGGCCAATTTTAGCGTGTCCAATCCACTTGCAGCATATCTTTGGGGATGTGGGAGGAAACCGGAGCACCCGGAGGAAACCCACAAGACCCGAGGGAGGACATGCAGACTCTGCACAGAAGACACCCCAGCCAAAGATCGAACCGGAGATCTGCTTGCTGTGAGGCGACAACACTAACTGCTGCACCACCGCGGCCGTCCAATGAATACGAAAGTCCTAAAAACTAAAATACCTGCAGCACAATATCCCCAATCAAATATATACAAATCATTAACAATGACACATAACACTGCAATGGTGCTGACATATTAACTAATACAAACATCTGAGCACATATTTAGGCAGGCTAACAAACCTTTCTGCACCCTATCCCACCACACACAACTGTTAGCAAATTAGTCTGTCTCTATGGTTACACAAAATCAGAGATTAGTATACTATGAGGTTAACTCTGCTGAGAGTCCCTTCTATATATCATTTTTTTTTGTTTTTTACAGTCTGTGTGAATCTTTGCAAGACATTCAGTCCTCTTTCCTAAAAAACATTCTGGTTTGGGCTCATGCCTGACAGATGGGAAAATCCTAGTGCCCTGGTTGTTTAGGATATGCTATGAAAAAGTAAAAGTTTACAATGTACAGTGGAATAAAGATTTCTGTAATTTGGTTAAGTATATTATTCCAGAGGAATCTTGAATTTTATTACCTATGCAATTTCTGATAAAAAGGTGACAGTTCTATCATGTGCATTTAGTTTTGCTGGCCTTTACTCCCTTAAGTTTTATAGTGTTTTAAGTATATAATTTGTGTTCGATTTTTAAATAATATTTTTCTCTTGGGTACTGAGAATGCTGCTGCTATTGTCTTCCTTAATAACATTTAAGACTGTGTCACCGAACAATGGGCTGTTTTCTTAGTGGCTAAAACCTTGTGTTAGAGGTGCAGTGTTCAAGAGTCACTCCAAATTTCTTGTCACTGCCAGTGTGGATTTACATATTCTCCTTTTGTCTGCGGTGGTTTTCGCTAGCCCCTCAAAAATGTATTTACTGTTTTTATGGTAACAGTAAATACATTTTGAGATGTGTGTGTGTGTGAACTTAGTGTGTGCTAGTGATGCTAACTGGTTCATTCTGATATCCAGTCTTGTGTTTTACAATTTGTAGCAAAATGGAGTGAGACGTTTGTTGTCGTGTATGGCAGCTGGAACTTGAATTGAACCAATGTTTTGACTATAATTTCAGCAATGAACATGGTCTACTGAGCTCTGCTTTTCCCAAAACTGTCATACCCAGAGAGTTATTATTGCCTGCATTCTTTTCAAGAATTTTGGATGTATAAGCAATATTTTGTTTTGTGTTTTTATTGTAAATTCATCAGTTTGCTTTTTGTTTTCTGTATAATATTGCTATTTGGGATCCCCTCCCCATGTTTTCTTTGTATAAAATGACTTTTGGTCAGTGGAATGATCTGCTTGGCAACACTGAGCTAAATGTTGAGAATGTGGAGTTGATTTGTAGGGCATGTATCCGATGAAGTCTTTTCTTCCGTTTTGACCCATGCAAGGGTAGCTTTGGATTCTTGAAGAGGAATTGCACTAGACATCTTTTTATATGTGTCAGTGAAGCAGCAGGTAGCAGGCTCATCATTGGTGCTAGAAGACACAGCACCTATTGAAAATAGTAAGGGAAGAAGTTTTGCTCTGCCAAATTTCCACTAGTAGTAATGCCACTCCTGGTGTCCCCTGAAAAGAGGCCACTAGCCTAGTAGGACTAAAGGTAAACAATTAAAATGTTTACATGTGGTCTTTGTACTTGATGTCAATGAAACTGTAACCTTTTCACTATACATGGCTTTAATATTTGTTTGGTGGATGTTTAGAATTTATTTTTATAAAGAATTTTTTTTTCCTGTTGGTACATAATTCAAGTGCATTTCTACTGGCATATAGCTTTACACGTGTTGAAGGTGTGGTTTTAATGTAGTAGGTATGTCACTAGTAGGTGTGGAGTATCATTTAATTACCAAGGAGAGATCTGGTGTGTTTAACATTCTTCTGGAGTGATGTTGACTTTTTTAAATCCCCTTTTGCATTTATTTCTGATTCTTTTATTATTGTGCAGAATTGTGTGTGTTTTGTCTGTCTCACTGTTATGGTTTTGTATTACTTGCATTCCCCTTCAAGTTATTATAGATTAGACTTTGGTTCTCACTGTAGTAACATAACATCATGGCATGGTTGTTAAGGTTTCTGCTACACATCTCCAAGGTCTGTGGTTAGTTTCTGATCTCTGTTCCCTTCTCTGTGCAGATTTCCATGTAGCTAGAGAAGAATTTTGGACTGTCGTCAGCTTTATCTAAGGGAGGGTTGTGTGTGTGTGTGTGTGTGTGTGTGTGTGTGTGTGTGTGTGTGTGTGTGTGTGTGTGTGTGTGCAGTAATATTGGTGAATTTATTTATTTTTTATTTATTTTACATTTGTTGACTGGGCTAGTCTATCTGGATATATGTCCATTTTCAGTAGAGGCCCAGGGAGAAAAGCTCCAATGAGTATTACATGGTTTCAGAAGGTGTTACAAAAGAAGTAATAACAAGTATAAAACTAACAGTAAACAACTAGTAAATGAAAATTTGTTTTTTGTGTTTTTTTTTTTTTTTTTTAATCAGGAGATTGCATATTACAATCTGAGAACCAAAAAATACATAAACTACAACCTATGTAAGGTGCTTCACAAAGAACATTACAATACAAAAAATTAATACATATATTTTATAAGAGGAATGCTGAATTGTAATGAGAGGTAAAGAAAAGCTGAAAGGAGTGTAGAGAGAGAAAAAAATAGGGAAGAAGGAAAGTAAAGAAAAAAGGAGAACAGAGTAAGTCTCGTTATGTTTCCAACAGAGTTTGAGAATAGGCAGTCACCTGTAGAGTTATTAGGACATAGACTTTTTAAAGAAGTACTGTGTAGATGGGTCTAAAAAGTGGGGGAGAGGTCTGGGATCAGATATCTGAGGGTTGATTATAGCATATTTTCCACCAAAGTTGGAGAACAGGCAGTGTGTGTTGAGTTATAGGGTGTAGTAGGGAAAAAAAAGGCAGAAGACAAGAATTGTAATGACAGAAGTCTTGAGTGGACTTTTATTTTTGACATTTTTTTGAAATGGGTAGTTATTGGTTCATACATTTTGTTTCATTGCTTATTAAACGGATGTTTAAAACTACAAATTTAAAACATACTCTAACAAGCGGTACTGTATTATACAAGGAATATAATTCAGTACTAGTCGCCTCACAGACGTTGCCCGTTCGATTCTCAGTAAGAGCGTCTTCTGTGTGGTGACATGTGTGAATAGGCGTTCCTTTGTTGAAGGTTGTGCATTAAGCCCGGCAAGCCAGCACGTAAAAATCTACTGCCAATCATTAGCGGACTGGAGTTCCGCTGTGCTGACCCCTAACCGGGAAAAGCCGAAAGACACAACAACAATCAGGAAAGTGAATCAAAGAATAAATACGTGTATGCATGGCCCTAAAATGTGTGCAAGGAGTCTGTTTTGAAAACAGCCCAAAGGTAAACTCAGTTCTGCACTAGCCAGATGCATTTCTGTGAATGTGGGTTTTCATGCCGTTTCAATGAATTTGAGTGTTGCCATTTCAATGAATGTGAGTTTCAAGGGCAGAAAAGTTTACTGCTCATGCTAAGTTGCTCTTCATTGTGAGACTGTATTGTTTATTTAGCAAATGTCTGTCTGTGTTTGTGCTATTTTATTTCAATATCTGTAATCACTGTAGAAGTGAATAAGAGAACAGTATGCATGGTAACTGGTGAGAAATAATCAAATAATGGAACATTGTGTGGCTGAGGAGGGGGTTGCTGCTGGAGGGGCTGCTGGGGGGAGGGGGTGCTCTGGGGGGTAGTCTAGTACCCTGCTAGGGCCCTATTTGACAATGATCTGGCTCTGGTATTTAAAGCAGAAAATATGTATGCAAAGGTAGTTGCAATTTAACTACATTACAAGGTATCTTTTTTTTCCGTATGCATTTAAATAATTTAAGGAAATGACTGGAGTGGCTTTCTTGGGGAATGACTCTGTGGGTGTGGCTCAAATAGGGGTGTTTCATGAGAGTGGTGTGGGTGGGGCTTAAGGGGTGTTAGAGCACTACTTCGCCTAGGGCGCCATTTCAAATAAGGCCAGCCCTGCTGAAGGGTGCTCCTCAACTTCTGCAATCTGTGCAGAGCTCTTACTTGACACCTATACTGTTGAAGAATTACCACGCAGCATCTATGTGACCTTTGAAGTGCTTTCAATGAGATATCTACTTATCTCCTATAAGAGCAAAAGTCAGGAGGCCAATATATGCATTCTGAGAAAACTCCTTTGGGTGAAAAGTGACAAAAAAGTGTTAAAACTTAAGACACAGGTATTTTCTTATAGTACTCAAACTGTTAATGGCCTAGGCTCAGTTGCATTCAAGAATATGAGGATGTCACTTTGTCATGTAGTAATTTTGGAAGGATTTTATTCTTTAAGCTAGCTTCACACTCAGAAGTGCATATAATGTGACTTTGAAAGATTGATGGCCTTTACAGTAGTTTTCTCAGGGAAGTATATGCAGTGCAGTTTTTGTGGTTTATTATCACATGAGCGCCCATTGCTCTGTAACATTTGTGCAGTTTATTTTTGTTCAACTTATGAGACCATATCCCATTGCTTGCTATTACGTAGAACTGAATGGTAAATCTATACCATTGTTATTTAGAGTGGGGCCCTGTACATGACACAAATTCATTAGCTTGATACAGAAAATCATTAGCACTGACTGCACATATTTCTTCTCAGCCTATAAACTATAGATTTGACAAACTTAGCAAGAAATATTGCCACAGTGAAATTCTGAAGAGGTTATCTGACATGAAGTACACAATGGCAGCTATTTCAAAGGAAAGATAGCACATGAAGCCAAATTATTTTTAAAATTATACAAAAAAAACTGATTGATATTCAAAAACTCGATTAATGATTCGCTGCACTTCCATAAGTGCTTGTAAATCAAGCATTACATCACGTTGGACTCCAAAAGTCCTTTATTATAAGAAGCAGTTTGGCAGCCATTTGCAGTGATCTGTAATTTAGATCTGCGAGCAGCAACTAAAACACAAACATAACGACCACCATTACTTTCTGCACCCTTATATAAGCACTATGTTTTTAATACATTTGCTGTAAAGGAAGAAGAAGACAGAAATGCAGTCAAACTCATCTAACTTAATAAATAAGAATGCTGTGCTGGTGTATTAGAAGGCTTCTTAGTGCTTTCAGAACTGAATTATAATTCCTACTATAATGAAGTGTTAGAAGCTGCTGCAATAAAACAATATACTGTGTTAGAGTCATCACATGTAAACACGTGTAGTTTATCTCTAGTGTCAAGCTGTCTAAGAAACATGCATCAGCAGCAGGAGATAATTCTGTTAAGTAGTGACATTACACATACCTGAACACGATTTGTTGCTTAACTACCCAACAGCTCCAAGAACTACCATGTAGCGTATAAAAAAACCAGAGCAGTTCTTATCAATGGTGAGTAAATGCATGCAGACTTGTGAATATTAATTTCTTAAAAACTGTAGAGGTTTTACTTGTGTTTTACAGAACTTACTTAAAACATACTTTGAGTTACTTTGCCATTTGTTGATTTAGATGATTGAAACTACTAGAGCAACTTTATATTTTATAAACAATATCATACGTATTTGTATCTCTAACCTGGATAAACTGGCTGATGTGCATATGTTTACATTTGGCCACTGTTGTCTGTTAACTGTCTGACATCATTAGAGCAGTACACTTAAATTTATATTTAACCTAAACACATGCAAGATTAATTTTTTTTCATTTTGCCCCTAGGGAGTGTGCTGTGTATGTGTGTTCTGAAATAGACTGACGTCCTAGTCGAGATTAATTTCCTGCATTACATCCAGCATTGGGATAGGCTCTGGCTTTGCCATGGTCCTAATGTAGATAAAATAGGTGTTCAAGGTATGAATTAATTAAATGAATGAATGCCTTTTACCATTCAACTGTGTAATACAGAGAGACATGGCCTCTAATGTGATACTGAATTTCCTAGTGCATAAACTGATCAGCATTGCTTGTCAGGATAAAAAGGAAAAACATACATCTATACAAAACTGCACATAGCTTACACTGTACGCAGTACCACAATGCCTAAAAAGTAACTGTTTTAACTTGGTATGTTATATGCTTGCAGGAATAGGACTGAAGCTTTTAATTCCTTTAATTTTTTTTTCTGAGAAAAAGGCTAATAGGCAGATAATCAAAAGTTGAAACTATTGCAGAACTGTTAGCTTTGTTGTGTGTGAATGAGCATTAAGGATGTTAGCATGGTCATGGAATAAATTGGTTTGTCGGCTAGTAATAAATTGCAAAGGATATTGAATACATTTCTTTTGAATATGCCATTGAGAGATGCCCATAAAAGTTTCCTGTTTAAAGCCAGTTTTAGAAGCCGCCCTTTTACATCATCTGGTAAAAACTGGATTCTGAATCGTATGAATTGCCTACATCTCCCTCCTGTTTTTGCAGTAGGAAGACCAGAGGATAATAGGATGGGCACCAGAGCTGGAAGAACGGTTAAGTCACTATTCTGATATTTTTCTAGTCTACACTAAAGATGAACAATGCAGATGGACTCTTGACCATTCCAAGCACATCTTCTTCCAAGTTGAAGGTGTTCACCCTAAAGTCACTCCTCCTTCCTCAGACCTTTCTGGTTACGTTGGACCTGAAAAATGGTCATTTGCACATATCCATTCACAAGGACCACAGGACATTTCTAAGTATCAGGTCCAGATTCTAGCATTACCAGTTTACTTCCTTGCCCTGTGGGCTGTCTGCTATGCTGAGGATAGTCACAATGTGCCTAAACCCACGTAGCAACTTTCCTCATAGTAAAAGGATTCACATCTGCCCATAATTCGAAGAATGTTTGTTACAGGTACAGTTGCATCGCCAGTTCATGAAGAGTCACAGTATCAACACAGTCTGCCTCTAATATCTTGGATTTTTAGTCACCCTGCCTAAGTCAAGATAAGCCCTGAACAGTTTCAAGAGCTTTCCATGGATGACTGTGAGCATGGAAAAGTGCAAGGTCTACCTCTAGAAAGATAACCTCTTCTCCATACGATCCTGCTTTCTCTTGCAGACTAGCAGGTGCCACATGATGATCAGGAACTTTTTGAAGGCTTTGGGCTACAACGGTTCAATCAGATTGAATGTGCAAAGGTTCTGTGAAGACCTTTTGGAGTCCGTACTTGCCCTGGATGTGGCACTCCTGGTGTTGTCTAGTATCCAAATGAGTATGTGATGTGTAGACCAGATGTGAAGGAACCAAGGGAGTACTTTCTCTTTGTTGGCGCCTGCCCAGTCTCTTATGCTATGTCAAATGAGCTAGATTTTGGATGGAGTGCCCACACAGAGACCCTCTCAGTTCAGAGACCTTGGTCCCCCACTCACAAAAGTGTCTACATATCTAGCTTAAAGATATATTAGCCTTCAAAGCCTTGAAGAGTCAGTGAAAGTCAGGTTTTCTGTTGCTCAACATGAACAGAATAATGGTCATGGGTTTCATAAGTATGAAGGCATAGGATAATATCCACTTAGTAAATTTGTGATGCAGATCTGCATGATGATCTTCATGTTTCACTGTTGCAGTCATCACATTTGGGTTATCTGCCTGCAGGTAGCCCTCAGTCGGCCTGAATACCAGAGTCTTGGGATTTCTGCGTCGGATGTTGTCGCTTCTTCCATGACGTCAGGTCGTCAGGGGTATAAAACATGCAGCCAATGCCATTACACCAGTCTTTCTTGCTGTGCGGTGCCCGAAACAGAAGCAGTTCGCAAGTGCCAGTCGGCCACATCCTGAAATTTTCATTTTTGGAGTTTCAGACCTGAAGTCTTCTAAAAGATAAGTACCCTGTTGGGGATCCTTTTTTCTTGCTCTAACCGATGTCAGAAAAAAGTTATAATTGTCTTGCCTGTGGAAAGCAAATACCTCATAGAGATTTTCATTCTTACTGCATCACCTGTTTAGGCCCAGACCACAACGTCCCTTGCTCTCGGTTTTGTGCCTTGTTCAACGTCCGAACTATTCGTCGTCAGGCAATTTTTGTAGCTAAATTCTTTCGCTCTCAATCTCCGTACTCCGAAAGGGCTTCGATAAGCCATCTGACTACCGGTCTTCTGAAAAAATGCAAGGATAACAGACCGCATAGGTCCAAAACTGTCGATGACACTACCTTTAAGCTAATCGTCAGTCCGCCGGTACTCAGTGAGGTGCTTTTGCAGCCCCTGATACCCGCTTCTGCAGATTCGCAGGCCTCTACTGAGACCCATTCAGAGTCAGGTATGCCACGAGATGCTACTTTGACTGTGGAACCTGAGGATGTCTCTACCTTGGATGGGTCTGGAGCTGCTGTGCAGGCATCGGCTTCTGAGGGTGTATTCAGGCCTTCCGATTTACATATTAAACCGACTTCATTTCAGACCAAAAATATGAATTTCTCAGGCCTAGATTTCGCACTACGCTTAGGAAACCGGCAACCAAAGCGCGTTTTCAGGCCCACATGCCACAAAAACAAATGCTTAGAATGGCTGAAGACCTCATTACCTTAATTAGGAGAAGTCAACCTTCCCCCCTCAGAGACCAAGAACTGATTTTCCTTCTGATTCTTCTGATCAGGAATCTGATAACTCTGATCTTTCGGACTACCAGGACATACCATTATCTACCTATGAGGATTCTGATGCAGAGGATTCCATTCCCTCTGCTTCCCCTCCAGGAGATTTTACTTTTGGTGAAACCCTGCATACCCTTAGAGAGCATTACGTCTGGGAGAGCTAGGACTACTCTCAGTCCAGAAAGAGACTCGGGGAATTTTTAAACTTGCCTCCGCGCAGGCCTCTAGCTATCCCTCCTGTTCTGAAAATTGTAGATGTCTTCTTGGAATCCAGACTTACCACTGATACCTTGCCTCCATCTCCCAGGAAACCTGACAGGTACTATAGAATACCTGACTCTCTCAGATTCCTTTTTAAGAATCCTACTGCTGATCCAGAGACCATTTCCCAGGGGCCTAAAGGCATTAAGGCTACAACTGCCAAAAATCTTACCCCTTTGGACAGGGATTCTAGGGCTTTAGACAGATGGGGTAAGAAGTTCTACACCTCTGCTACTCTTGCCATTAGGGCCTTAAATTGACAGTTTCATATGTTAAAGTATCAGCAGCATATTATGGAGCTAATTAAACAGAAAATGATGTTGATTCCTGACTGTGCAGAACACAAAGATTTACAAGAGTTAATGCATTCTGCTAACGAAGTTGGTAAACATACTTTGCAATGTGGGTTTGATGCCTTGGTAGTATCTTGCAGGGCTGCTGTCACTGGGTCTGTTCTTAGAAGTCATGCTTGGCTTAAGGAACAAAACTTGCCAGATCACGTTAAAGCAAAATTACTGGATGCACCATTAAACCAAGAGCGTTTATTTGGTAATAAAGCAGAAGTCGTCCTCAAAAGAATGGAGGAGAAAGCTAAATCTATGCACACTGTTAAAGATTTCTTACAAGAACAGCCACCTAGATTCAGTAGGCAGTGGACTTCAAAAAACTGGTCTTTTCCAGTCCCTTCCAGGCCTTCTCAGTCCAAGTCCAGGGACAGCAGACCACCAAGACTTCAGTCTCAATTTATGCACAGATCTAAGCAATGGCATGTTCCAGTGTCAAAAACAGGGAGTAGTAAGCCACCATCCTATGGTAAAATGGCACAATGACTTATCCTTACCTCTTCCAAGCCTTGCCCAAGTACTTGCACCTTTAGGAGGGAAACTTTCCCTGCATGCCAAACACTGGGAATACATTACCCAAGACAGATCTTAAACATTGTTTCCCAGGGATACAGATTCCACTTCCACTCACTCCCAACCCTAAGCAGATGGCCAGACCGCCCCCCAAGCCAGTGAGCAGAGGCCCAAAAGCAAGTACATTCTCTTCATAGCATCAAGGCTATTCAATCTGTCCCAGCATGACAAAGGGGACAAGGTTTTTATTCCAGACTGTTTCTGGTTCCCAGAAAAGAAAACTCTTGGCGCCCTATCCTGGATCTGTCTATTCTCAACACCTTTCTGGTGGTTCCAAGATTCAAAATGCTAACTCTCCGACAGCTGCTTCCTATGCTAGCCAAGATCTCCTGGCTAGCAGCCCTAGACTTAAAAGAAGCCTATCTGCACATCCCCTTAAGGGAATCTTGCAGAGGAAGTACCTATGCTTCAGAGCAGGATCTATGCACTATCAGCTCTCTACACTTCCCTTTGTCTTATCTACTGTGCCCAGGGTATTTACAAAGTGCCTAGCTCCAGCCATTGCATATTGCAGGCAGAAAAGCATTCAGATTTACCCATACTTGGATGATTGCCTGATTCCGACGGACAGTCAGGACTTGCTACTACAGCACCTGTTATTTGTAAAGAGACTTCTAACTTCACTAGGGTACACCATCAACGAAAATAAATCACAGCTGGTACCCAGCCGACAGATTGTATTCCTGGGAGCAAACTTGAACACACCTTGCCAGATGGCATTCCTCATTCCAGAGAAACAAATTTATTTGACAAACTACTTCAATCTGCTGGCCACCAAAACCCGCTTATCTGCAAGAAAAATACTGCAAGACCTGGGGTTCATAGCCTCTTGTATTCTATTAATTCCATATGCAGGACTGCACATGAGGAAACTTCAGTGGTACCTAAAAAGTCTTTGGTGTCAACATTCTCAGGACCTGGAAACAATACTTCCTATCATTCCTTGCTTAAGGACAGAGTTCCTTTGGTGGGCAGAGGCCTGCAACCACAACAAGGGACTCCCTTTCACTCTACCCCCTGCCGCCCAAACCCTAACAACAGACTCATCAGACTATGCATGGGGGGCTCACATGGCATTGCAGTGCATTCAGGGCAAATGGAATCCAAAGCAAATGCACCTGCATATCAATCAAAAAGAAATGTTAGCTGTACAGAATGCTCTGACAGCCTTCAAAGGATTTTTCTTCCAGGACAACAATCAGTAAAGACAGACAACACCACAGTTATGTGGTACATAAACATGTAAGGGGGTACCCATTCCTACCCACTCTACAGATTAGCCATGGCTCTGTGGAACACAGCCTTGAGCACCCAAGTGCACCTGCAAGCTCAATTCCTGCCAAGCAAACTAAATTCACTGGCAGATGACTTGAGCAGAAATCTCATGGACCCACACGAGTGGAAACTGGAACCCAAAATATTCAAGTTTTTGAGACACAGGTGGGGGACACCAGAGGTGAACCTTTTTGCTTCCCCTCAAAACTATCAATTGAGCAAATATTGCATCAGAACTCCCCACAGCCAAGCTTGGAAAGTGGATGCCTTGTCCTTCACCTGGGAAAACCTCTCAATCTATGCCCTTCCCCCTCTGCCCCTCCTCTCGAAGGTTCTACTAAAGATCAAACAGGACAAGCCAAGAACTGTCTTGATGGCACTAGACTGGCCATGCCAGCACTGGTGTACCCTCTTTTGTGCAGCCTGATAGTGCTGCCACCATGGCACCTGCCTCAGACTCCCTTCCTTGCTGTCCCAGCAGGCGGGCCAGATTCTGCACCCTCAGCTACAGACCCTGAACCTAGCAGCCTGGCTCATCCTCTGAATTTTTTTCCAGCAGCTCTCAGTAAGCAGGTGCTGGATGTCATTCTTGAGGCAATAAGGCCTAGTATGAAAAAATCCTATTCGGAAAAGTGGAAAAGATACTGCTCCTGGAGCCAGTCTCAGGGAATGGACACAACTGTGCCCAACTTACCTCATATACTAGATTACTTAGCAGAAATGCTCCACAAAGGCCTATCCTGCTCTTCAATTAAGATCCATGCCTCTGGCATCTCCACTCATTATAATACGGAGCCACTCCTTTTTTCTCATCCTCTGCTCAAACAGTTCCTGAGAGGAGCCCAGAGTTTAAGACCCCCCTCAGGAGAGCTCCCGCTCCTGCCTGGGACCTTAACTTTGTATTGGAAAAGCTCACGCTTCCGTCCTTTGAACCTGCTGCCACAACTGAGTTAAAATTCCTATAATGGAAAACGGCTTTACTTCTAGCCATCACTTCAGCAAGAAGTGTCTGAATTGCAGGCCCTTATGGCCGTGGAACCCTTCATTATCTTCCATGCAGACAGGGTCTCCCTCAGGACTAACCCATCATTTATTCCCAAGGTGGTATCTAGTGTGGCTTTAAACCAATCCATTAATTTGCCTACTTTTTCCCCTAATCCTCAGAATAAAGGGGAAAGGATCCTGCACTCCCTGGACATGCACAGGCAGCTCAGGTTCTATCTGGACAGGACTAAGCCTTTCAGAAAATCTGACCAGCTGCTAGTCAGCTTTGCTCTAGGGGCAGAGGGCAAGGCCATTTCAAAGCAAACCATTTCTAAATGGATAGCACACTGCATCCATTTCTGCTACAAGCACCATGGGAAACCTACCCCACAGGAATCAGAACACATTCCAGTAGGGCTACATCAACCTTCACAGTATTCCTCAGGGGATTCCCTACCAGGGACATCCTGGAAGCTGCAACCTGGAGCTCTGTACACACTTTCACCAAGCATTACAACTTACCTATCTTTTCTAAATCCAGAGCTGGATTTGCCACAGCAGTCTTCCAGGGCCTGATTGCCAGCCCTAATGCTTCTTAACTACCTCCACCCTTTCTTAACTTTGGTAATCAATCCAAATGTGATAACTGCAACAGTGAAACACGAAGAACATAGTACAGTTGTGTACACAAACCATAAATGTAGATGTTTGAGTTTATTCACTGTTGCAGTCCCGGTTACCCTCCCTCCAGCCCCCTGACTTAACTTTACTTCTACCTATCTTTGTTGTTTGGCATTTCTTATATCATGTGTATTTGCTTTTTGCTGGGGGTGTTCCATACCATGTAATTGCTTCCTGTTTTTGGGGGCACCTGACATCTGGGGCAAGAAAAACTGGTGTAATGGTGTCGGCTGCATGTTTTATACCCCTGACGATCTGACATCATGGAAGAAGCAACAGCATCCAATGTAGAAATCCCAAGGCTCTGGTATTCAGGCCGACTGAGGGCTACCTGCAGGCAGATAACGCAAATGTGGTGACTGCAGCAGTGAATACACTCCCACATCTACATTTATGGTAAGCATACACAGCTGTACTTTAGCATCCCTGTCCAATTTGGAAGTCAGGGTAGTGCATCTACCCTCATAGTACAGCAGATTAGTCAATGAACTGAACAAATTGCTGGTGAGGAACCATGAATGCAGGTTGAGCTATTGGGTTTTCTGGCAGTTGACGAACAGATGGTGACTTCCTGAGGTGGGCTTACTTGTCTTTCTCATGAATTGTCAGCTTCCACTTTTCTGCACAAAGGGTACCTTGAAGTGGGTCCTTGGGGTGGATGCCTTTTCATCTGGTAACACTGGTTTCCTCAATGCCTTTCATTTCCCTTATGATGGTAAAGATGCTCAGGGGGACAACCCAGTATCATACTAAGAGTTTCGTTTTGGCCCAGGCTGCACTAAATCTTGATGATGGTACAGATGACCAAGTAAACTCCATTCTTCCTGCCTACAGAAGATAGACTTGTTCATCCAGAGGACTGGACCCTGGTACATCCAAACCTAAAGTATCTCAGGCTGAACGTATGGAAGATATAACACTTATTCCTGACAGGAAATGTTAACTATTCTAAAAATGCCAGGAAGCTTAACACAAGGAAATCATACATGGCAAAATGGAAAAGATTTCCCATTTGACGCATGAAGAAGACATGGCCTCATTGAAAGTAGCGATACCCTTGTTTCTAGCCTGTTTCAGATCTGTTTAGAGCAGGACTCTCTTACTCTATAAATATACATTGTTCAACTCTACCTATTCGCTTGCCTGTGTCCTCAGCAGTGACAGGAGGCATTGGTCAACCAGTTCCTACAGGGAACAGCTGTCTGCCATCTCACAGTAAGTAGTAGTTGTTCCATCTAAAAGGCCTATCCCTCCCCCTTAAATCCCAAACTTCATCATAGAATAGGTGACTGTGGACCCATTTGAGCTTAGCAGTCTCAGTTTTTGTCCTGGAAGACCATTTTCTTGGTGTCAGTTCCATCTGCATCTCAGAGCTGTGAATCTAGATGGTAGAGCAGCCATTTATGATCTTTCACAATGATAGAGTCAGACTAAGGATGAATCCTATGTTTATGCCAGAACTGGTTTCAGAGATGTCCCTAAAACAGTTGACCAACTACTGGTATTCTTTTCAGTCTTCCAGTCGAAAGGTGAAAGGATTCTGCACATGTTGCATGTCAAAGGCAATTACATTGCTACTTGGGTGGGACCAAGTCCATCAGAAAAATATACCAGATGGTAACCTGTGGTAAGGAGAGCATACCAGTTACTGAGCAGGCACCATCCAAGTGGCTAGTGAATTGCATTGTCTTCTGCTGTGAAAGGAAAAGCAGGTCTCTGCAGGAGCATGAGAGCACATTCTGCTAGGGCAGCCTCCACATCAGTAACTTTTTTAAGGCAGGTTTTGACCCACACCATTTGTAGACCTGGTATATAGTTATCCTTTCGTGCATTTTCCAACCACTGTAAGCAGCTTTTCATCCCAGGGGTAGAGCAGGGTCCAGAATAATGATCCTCCAAAGTATTCTTTGAGGATACACTCTAGGGGCAGGGAGTTGTACCCTCCTCTTGTCTTTGGAAAGCTGTGGGAAAGTCTGATTCTCATATGTTGATTACTACTGCAACACTGACCTTAAGATGAACATATATGTTGATTACTACTGCAACACTGACCTTAAGATGAACATAGTGCAGTTGCATAACAATAGATATTCATGTACAGTCACAGCTGCAGTAAAAGCTTCCACCTGCCTACCCCCTCAGAATGACCCCTGTGTTGCCTCTTGTACTGAAGCCTAGCACTGCAGGATTTAAAACCACAAGAATGCTGTCATCCTATAGTTTGTTACGAAGTCTGTCCTTCTACATATGGAAGGAACATGACCACTGTTAATGTTTGCTGGCAAAAAATGAGCCAAAGACATTGTGGGCCTGTACCTTTTTTATTCAGGATGCCAAAATGCATCAGTGCATATGGAAGATATCACTCTGCACTTTGACTTATGTAGAGCTCTTGCAGTAGGACCTTTCAGACCGACATACTTTGTGTGTACTATTTCATCAGTGACCCTACTTTGACCATCTGCTGTTAGTGACTTCTCACATAACTGTACTTATGTAAATATAGTAGGAATTTTCCAACCAGTCATAGGAAGTTATTAGGCTAATGGCCCTAGGACCCTTACAAGCCTAGCCAAGTTCTACCCTTATTTCCTTGGTCAACACATTGCCCCTGTCCAAAAGGGTACAGGTGGAACCCCTGAGGTGAATTTACGGTTACCCATTGTACAGATTGCGTTTGAAGAGAGCCAATGAGGTGCTCTGTTTGACATGAAGTGGAAGTTTGTTCCAAAGGTCTGGTAACCTCTGGGCAAAATAAGAGAAATCAGTAGTAGTCCGGAACCAAGAGCTTCAAGTTAAGTAGTCCAGAACCAAGAGCTTGAAGTTAAGTTTTAATACTTCAAGTAAAACTTTCACATTTACAAATGCTTCTTCAGGCAATACACCTACAACTTTAAAAAGTCATTCCTGAAAAACATACTTAAAATCATATGATATACAAGTCATATGACACAATTGAATAAGATTAAAGAAATAGTTTTATTTTACTCGATTATGTAAATCTTTGAGGTGTGGTTTAATACCAGAAAAACTCATTTAGACCAGGTGGAAAGTGTGCCCTAAGGTGTAAAATCCATTTACTTTATTATTTTCAGTACAATTTTTTATATCACCACCTCCTTGTAAAAAAAATTGTACTAAAAAAATTGTAACAAAAAATGTAATTGTGCTGAAAAAAATTGCGAAAGTTTTACTTGCAGTATTAAAACTTTTAACTTCAAGCTCTTGGTTCTGGACTACTACTTTTTTCTCTTATTTTTATTATTAGGCTGTTAGGTTTTGGACTGGGTTTGTCTGGATTAATAATATCTTAGGTTTGTTTTTTTGCTTGTAACCTCTGGGAGACAAATCTGTCCCTCTAGCAGGTTCTATTAATGTCACATACCAGGTTAAGGTCTTTAGGGTAAGTAACCCATGTACCATTTGACATAAGGATATGCAGCATTTCCAATAAAGCAAGGTCAGAGATTGCCTTGTATGCAAGGTAGAGATCGCCTCTGAGTAATTTGTATGAAATGGAATAAAGTGACAGTGATTTCAGATGATTCACATAGGACAGATGTGAAGACTTTGAATTTTCCTTGTGAGGAACCTTTGTGGTCTCTCCAATTGCTATAGGTGCTTGGAAAGGTACATACCAACGTTGTACTTAATTATTGGCCTGTTGAGGGAAGAGTACAGGGAAGTTATAACTTCTTTTTTTTTTTCTGGAGGCAATGCCTTTACTTAGGAGTTGAGCAATATAGAATGCCCATCTTACCACTGTGGGGACATGGTGGTCAGGATCTGTATCAAAATAACAAATTACCATTACGTCAAGTTGCAAAACGGCGAGATGGAAATCACGAAAGTTTACATTCACGAATGTCCAGATTGTCGTATGTTTTCACCGCAAAAGGAGTCAGTTGGCCAATGTGGTGAACTTTGCCCTTTTCATTACTGTGTTGGTGAATTTGGAGTTTGTATATTTAGTTGAGGGTGGGGGTGCAAACCCCCAGTTTGGATGGGTTTTATTTGCTTCGGTTTATTTTTTAAGTTTTGTTGGGTGATTGTGTACTTGCCAAGGAAAAATTTATGGTGATCTGGACGTTCATGAATATAAACTTTTGTTGTTTCCATCTAGCCATTTTGGTAATTCATTATTTTGGCATAGATCCATACTCAAAGGTAAGGTTGCTGTCAACCTGTGTGCCCAGGTCTCTCACCACTTATTGCATACTTAAGGTGTTGCTGTTGTAGTTAGCAGGAACATTGCCATCAGTGGCCTTTTATAAGAAATAATCCTATGCAGAACAGTTTAAAGTAATGAAGACTTTTGAAAATGCCAGTGAAAAGGAGATGGAGATAGACATACAACAGAGCACTGGCATGGCAAATGGCCCTCTCCCCCACTTGTTTTGATTATCCATCTCTTTCTGCCACCTTTGTGTAAGAAGACAAATTCACATCAGAGGCAAGTAGTTTGACCTGACCACAGATCTTTAGATAAGAGAGTCAATCGCTTCTGAATACAAATTCAAGTTCAGAACATTCCTTCTGTCTTGTATGGAATACTTTCATGTTCCCAGACCATGTGGTGTTAGCAGGTCCTGTCTCAGGGCAAATCAATAACTCATATTCAGCAAATATGCAGTCAAATTCTTATTCTGGACAACTCATTTCCAATAGCAGTTACTTCAACAAAAAGAATATCAGAACTGTAGGCATTGATGTGTAAAGAACCCTAGCTGGTCTTCTGCCAAAAGCCTCAAAATAGTGTTTTGCACCTGAGGAAGGTACATATGCCGTTGATGCTAAAGATCTTGGGTAAATAGATTAGGTCTTTGTTTCTGTTAGGCCAGTGAAGCAGGTGAAGGCAAACACATTCTAAATGGCTAATTAAATGTATTGTTTTGTTATGACCAGCGTAGAGAAGCCTTGCAGGAGCAGGTTAAGGCCCACTTGGCTGATAGTTAAAACAGCTGACATTTTCAGAAGTGTGTCAAAGCAAAACATTTGTGAAGCCACCACTTAATGCCTTTCTAAGCATTATAAAATTGATGTAAACTTTACGAATAAAGAAGTACTTGCACTGCAGTCTTTCAGGGAATGTGTGTCATTTATCATAGGGCCATTGTTGCAGAGTACATCATCTCAAGAGGAAATTGGCTACAGATGCTAGCTGTGTATGGTTGCATTGTTCCTTTCAAGCTGATGGTGCTTGAAAAGTAGAATACACATAGTGCTTTTGTCTTGCTGTAACTTAACTGCAGTACTGAGTCTGTGGTATTAACTATTGTGGTTAAGCACATTAAATGTGAGAATATCATATCTGATGTCTATTTTCATCTGATTCGACATGTGAGATGTTGAATCTAGTTGGATCTGAATTCTGTGTCTTATACCAGAGTATTGGATCTGAGAGCACTGACTCCTTCCATACCTACAATTCCTGTGTCCTGTCCAAATTACGTCATATCCCGTTTGCCACCTCCCAAACCAGACATGTTTGTCAAGAGCTCCATCTTTTTTTCATAATAAGTGAAAATTATTGTTTTTTTCTTGTTCCTTAAGGGACGTCTTCCCCTTCAGACAAGGGTCCAGGATGTTCACCGATTCAAAAAGACCTTCCACTGCTCCTCCTCCTGACAAAAAAAGAGGGAATGATCTATGGAAAAAGAAAGAGTGAGACAGACAGGCTGAGAGAAAAACATAAAGAAAAACAATTAAAAAGAGCAGACAAAGAAGGTAGACAAAGCAAAGAACAGGTCTGTGGATTCCAGCACTATTCTGGGTCTGGCACCTAAGTTACCAAGGCAGTCTGATCAGACTGTGACTAAGATCCAAATTTCCTCTCCAAAATCTTCCTTTTCCCCAGGGTCAATCAGTCCCAGGCTTCATTTCCAATACTTCAAAAGCCACCATCTAGACCTCTGTCAATAGCTTTGTCTTTGAAGTCCAGTTGATCCACAAGACGCCTAACAAAAAGAATGTTGACTGGATGGTGAAGTTTCTGAAAACACAGATTCAGCTGGGAGACTTCCCGGCCACATCCCCAAGGAGAGGACTGGGATCAGGCCCGTCAACCCTATCTGTACTTGTCCTGCTGCTATCTCACTTCTTGGAGCTAATCCACATAGGTTTGAACCCCTCCACCGTACCAACATCAGACCCGATACCCTTGGAAACTTTGGTTATGACTTTTTCCCCTCACCTTCTCAACACCCCTGCATTCAGGTTGAGTAGAGTCCCTGAGTCAGAGCCCCGATGGTGGAGTTGACTCTGAAGTTTTCAGAGCTTTCCCTGCCCCTCGGTGCTTCAGTTCTGGATAGCTCAGCTCAGAGGTCCTCCTTGGAACCATCTGCTTTTGGAGCCGAAAAGGCTACCAAGACTGCTTCATAAATGTTTGGACCAAAATTTAAACAAACA
The DNA here is from genome assembly GCF_019279795.1 of Protopterus annectens. Lineage (NCBI taxonomy): Eukaryota > Metazoa > Chordata > Ceratodontiformes > Protopteridae > Protopterus > Protopterus annectens. The sequence continues at coordinate 258,954,217 of NC_056750.1, read as the reverse complement.
CTTACCGGGTTCTTCCTTGGCTTGATTAGTTGGTTCAGCTTGAGGCTGTGAATAAGGTTTTGGCTGGACCAAGAAGACTTGTGCATGCACATGGTTTGAGCCATCCCAACTCCCACTGGAACCTGTACCTTCATCCTGTCATTTGGGTCAACAGGGGCAGGCATACTCAGCTTTGAAACTGCTTGACATTTGAGCTCCATGTCTGATTCTGAGGTGTCTCCTTCAGAGACCAAGAGACATGTTCCTTGGAAAAGGACTTGCAAGCAATACCATATAGACCCCTCCCCTGAGTCTGTGACCAAGGACACCAACTTAGATGATGGAGAAAGTTCCCCAAGATCCCTTCCAATGATGTCTCATTTGGAGACATTCTGAAATTGAAATCAAGGGGGAAGGATGGTCCACAAAAGCTCCTCCTGATGAGTCGGTGTTTCTTGAAGCTTTTAGGTATGGCCTTTGATTCCTTGTATGGTACGACCTCCTGACACCTTAATAGATCTTGTTGCTCAGAAGGCTTGGAAGGAACCTGATTGTGTCAGAGCCTATCCCAAAAAAGCTGGACAAGATTTTAGTTGCACCTAAAGACAGGAAACATTGGTCCAAGGTTCCCCGCTAGATGGTATAATGGTAGCAGCAGTCATGAAGAAGGAACTGTCAGAAGAAAGTTCCTTTGTCCATCCCCCTGAATAGGGAGTCAGTGATGTCGGACAGACTGGGGAAATGGACATAATGCGTCAGCAACGTTTGCAGTCTGAGCACTGAACTATGTGGCACACCCGACATGTTTCAAAAGAGAAGATCAAGGAGCTTTCCAAGTCTCTCTTAGTAGCTTACTTACAGATGTCCAGAAGACAGCGGATGCCCAAATGTCTACCCTACAATTTTTCTCCAATGTGCCCATGAGACTGTTATGTAATGCAGCTGATGCACATTAAGGGCAGCCAGTGCAGATATTACCATATAACATCATGCCTGGATGCAGTTATATGATTTCATAGAATGTTTTAAGACATCTTTCATAAATTACCCTAGGATGGTTCCATCTTGTTTGGATCAAAAGTTAAATAAACAGTTACCAGGAATGGACCGAGATGGTAAGACCTTGTCTGCTGTAGGAATTCATTTATTAGCTCCTCAGAGATCTTTTTCCAGGAATCAGAGGAGGTAGGAAAATGTGGTTCATAAAGTCCTAAGGTTTTCACCAGGATATTCCTGGGAATAGTCCTCCATGAAGCAGACGAAGAAGCAATCCGACTGGATGTTTCCCATGAGACAGAGACTGACGGCAAAATCAAAGTTTTTGTTGGCCTTTCACTAAGAAACTGTATCAACATCCCGGAACATTTGCCTGACTGCTTACTCTGCAGTCTTAGGATGCTTTTCCACACACCCTTTAACTTGGCAAATCACAACTTCTGCTTTGTTGGTGTTAAGGATTTTCAGTAGAGGTTATACAGTACCCTTTTTGGATTCCCCAAGGACAAGACTAAAGATTCCCAATACTCCAGCCAGTCAGTTGGAATCTGCAGCAACAGAGGTTTCAAAGTTGCTAAACAAATGTCATCCAAACAATCCACCCAGACCAACTAGGATCCGGAGTCTATTCCAGTTTCTCTAGTTCTAAAAAAGATAGAAGACCTTAGACCAATACTGGATCTCAGCAGTCTAAATCAATATGTCAAACAGACAAAATTCCGGATGGTCACAGTACAGTCCATATTACCTGTATTAAGGAAGGACAATTGAATATGCTGTATTGATCTCTAGGGCACCTACTATCATATCAGGATCCTGAGATAATCCATGCGATTTCTCCATTTCCTGCTGGGGCCTAGTCACTATCAATTCAGGATGCTGCCATTCATTGTCACCACAGCCATCCCAGGAGATGTTCATCGTGCATTACAGCTGCAGTAATTACATATGGGTTTTCAGCCGGCAGGCGGTCCCTCGATCGGCCGAATTCCAAAGTCTTGGTCCGGCGTCGGTTGTTGTCGCGTACTCTTCTGACGTCAGGAAGGCTAGAGTATAAAAGACACAGCCGACGCCATCTTCTTCAGTCTTTTTTGCCGCGCGGTGCCCGAAGCAGAAGCAGTTCGCAAGTGCCGGTCGGCCAGCTCCTGAATTACGAAAAAATTTTGGAACCGAAGTCTTCATTAAAGCTAAGTACCCCGTTGGGGAACCTTTTCTTGCCTCAGACCGATGTCAGAAAAAGTTAATAATTGTATTTCTTGTGGGAAGCAAATACCGCATAAGGATTTCCATTCCCTTTGCATACCTTGTTTGGGCCCAGACCACGACGCCTCGGCTGCCGCTTTGTGCTACCTTCAATAAACGCACTATCAAGCGTCGGGCGGAGTTCGCCCAACACTATTTTGGCAAAGCGTTTAATTATAAAATGTCGTCGGATACTCCGACTACCGCTATGTCCAGAAAACGCAAAGAAAAGGACCGTCATTCGAGAACTGCGGTCTCCACCGACACCACGCCGAAACAAGCTCCACGTGGGCCGGTTCTCAGTGAGACGCCTTTGCAGTCCCTGACTACCGACGACACTACCTCGGCGGGGCCTTCTGTACCGGAGACCGCTGGTTCTTCGGTCCCTTCCCAAACTACAACCGAAGCCCCTGCTCATGTCGAACCCACCAATGTGGATAGATCTACATCCGCCCATGGTGTATTTAGGCCTTCATCTTCATTCTCCATCAAGGCCTTTACAAAAGCCAAATCAGCCAAGCAACTTTCTAGGCCTGCCTCACAAGGCCCAAGACCTGGGCCCACGCCTAAGAAGCACATGCTTAAAATGGCTGAAGACCTGATCACTCTTATCAGAGGCTCACAGGCCCCTCCGGACAAGAGACCCAGAGTAGAGGAGGATTCTCCTCCTTCTGACCAAGAATCCATCTTATCAGAACATTCTGATGCTGAAGAACAATCTTATTCACCCTTTGAGGATTCGGATGCAGAGCAGTCTATTCCTTCTGTATCCCCCCCTGAGGATTTTTCCTTTGGGGAAACTTTACACTCCTTGAGAGAACACTTCCATTGGGAAGGCCAAGACTTTTCAGACTCCAAGAAAAGACTTAGGGAATTCCTCTGGTTACCTCAGCATAGACCTCTGGCTATTCCTCCTGTTTTGGAGGTTTTGGATGATGTATACTCGGAGGCCTGTCTAAATCCTGATTCTCTGCCTCCTGCACCAGTTAAGCCGGATAGGTATTACAGAGTTCCTAATTCTCATCAGTTCCTCTATAAAGGCCATAATGCAGACCCTGAAACTATTTCTCAAGGCCCTAAAGGAATTAAGGCTTCCACGGCCAAGAATCCACTACCTACGGAAAGGGAATCTAGATCACTAGAAAGGTGGGGTAAGAAGGTTTACACCTCGGCCACCCTTGCCATGAGGGCCTTAAACTGCCAGTTTCATATGATTAAGTTATCAGCAATTTCTGTTATCACAATTAAAAACAAAAATGTCACAACCTGAACAACCAGATTTAAAAGAGTTGCAGGATATGATGCAGAGTGCTGAACAAGTGGGCAAGCACACCTTACAATGTGGTTATGATGCACTAGAGGCCTCCAGCAGATCAGCCGCCACTGGAGCAGTCATTCGCAGACATGCATGGCTAAGGGAACAAAATCTTCCAGACCAGGTGAAAGCAAAAATTCTGGATGCACCGTTACATAAGGATGTTCTTTTTGGTGGTAATGCTGAGGATATTTTACGTAAAATGGAAGAAAAGGCAAAATCTATGCAAACTGTCAAAGCTTTCTTACAGGTTCAGCCACCAAGGTTCAGCAGGAATTGGCCGTCAAAAAACTGGTCCTTTCCAACCACTGACAAAGCCCAAAGAGGCAGATACAGACGTGGAAGGGGCAGAGGACAACCCCAAGGGTCCTACAGAGGCAGACAATGGCAATCACCAACACCAAGAAGTGGTGACGACAGTGCACAGCAATACAGAAAGCAGACTCAATGACTCCCTCATTTCCATGCCAAGCAGAATTCAACTGGCAGCACCTTTGGGAGGAAAACTGGCACTATTTGCAAACAATTGGCATATTGTCACAACAGACAAATGGATTCTGGACATAATAAACAGAGGCTACAAATTTCATTTCCACACTCTTCCAAAAATGAGAGGCATGCCAAACCAACCACAAAATCAAAGGGTAGAGGCACAACTACAAATCGCAAAGCTCCTAAACATGAGGGCTATACAAAAGGTACCTACGCACCAACAAGCACAAGGTTTTTATTCAAGGCTTTTCCTGGTGCCAAGAAAAGGAAGCGACTGGAGACCCATTCTGGACTTATCCATTCTCAACACATTTCTTCTAGTACCAAAATTCAAGATGCTCACATTACAGCAACTCCTTCCCATGCTGGGCAACGGCTTTTGGCTGGTAACATTGGACCTCAAGGAGGCATACCTGCATGTCCCAATCAGACAAAGTTGCAGAAGATACCTCAGATTTCTTGCAGGTTCAAATCACTATCAATTCTCTGCATTGCCCTTTGGCTTATCTACTGCGCCCAGAGTATTCACCAAGTGCCTGGCATCAGTGATTGCATACTGCAGACTTCAAGGGATACAAATTTACCCTTATCTGGACGACTGCCTGATCCAAGCGGACAGCAAACACGTACTTCTCAAACATCTGGCATATGTGACACGCTTACTGCTTTCTCTGGGATACACCATCAACAAGGAGAAATCAAAGCTAACACCCTCTCAGAAAATTACCTTCCTGGGTGCCAACTTGGACACAAACACCCAGATGGCTTACCTAACAACAGAAAAACAAGGGCAACTATCTCATTACTTCCAAATGCTTGCAAAAAGTACCAGGCTTACTGCAAGGAAAATCCTGTAGGCTCTGGGATTCATGGCATCTTGCATTCTTCTAATCCCTTGTGCAAAGCTGCACATGAGGAAACTTCAATGGTACCTAAAAAATTTATGGTCTCAACACAGTCACAGCCTAGAAGTGGAGATTCCAATAATTCCCTGTCTACAAAAGGAATTCATATGGTGGGCCCAAGCATGCCAAGTAAACAAAGGCCTCCCATTCTGCAAGCCTCAAGCTACTCAAGTCATAACCACAGACGCCTCAGATTACGCCTGGGGGGCGCACATGAAGGACAGGCGCATTCAGGGCAGATGGCACAAAACAGAAAAACACCTTCACATCAATCAAAAAGAAATGCTGGCAGTAATAAATGCAATGTCAGCGTTCAGAGAATTCCTGCATCCAGGACAACTGCTCATAAGAACAGACAACACCACGGTAATGTGGTACATAAACAAACAAGGAGGGACTCATTCATACCCCTTGTGCAGATTAACCATGACTCTCTGGAATCTAGCTCTGGAAAGACAAATAGAACTCCAGGCTCAGTACCTGCCAGGAATGGAAAACACACTGGCAGACACTCTGAGCAGGCATATGACAGATCCTCACGAATGGAAGCTACATCCACACGTATTCATGAAGATTGTTCAAGCGTGGGGAAGGCCAGACATAGACCTATTTGCCTCCCACAAAAATCATCAATTAAAAAAGTTTTGCTCAAGGACCTCCCACCCAAAGGCTTGGAAAGTGGACGCCCTCTCATTCACATGGACAACTTGGTCAGTTTATGCATTCCCACCACTACCTCTGCTGCCCAAGGTGCTTTTGAAAGCAAGAACAGACAAGCCAAGGATGATACTGATTGCTCCAGATTGGCCGAGACAACATTGGTACCCACTATTGAGGAGCCTAACACACACTCCTCCGTGGCCCCTGCCTCTAACACCTCTACTGCTGACGCAGAACAATTTCAAAACTCTTCACAGTCAGCTGAAAACTCTCAATCTAGCTGCATGGAAAATTCCTTAACTTCACATCAGGCACTACTCTCCAAAGAAGTGCAGGATGTCATTTTGGAGGCTAGAAGACCATCTACAAGAAAAGCTTACTCCATAAAATGGAAGCGGTTTTGCTGTTGGAATGAAGAACGAGGACAGGATCCTAGAAAATTAAACCTGCCTCAGATTTTACAGTACCTAACTGAACTTTTGAGCAAGGGACTTTCCTTTTCCTCAATCAAGATACATGCCTCAGCAATCTCTGCAGAATTCAATATGGATCCTCCTTTATTCTCACACCCACTACTACGACAGTTCCTCAGAGGGGCTAAGAACATAAGGCCTCCAAGGAAACAACCAGTACCAGCTTGGGACCTTAACTATGTACTGGAAAAATTGACATTGCCTCCCTTTGAACCAGCTGCTTCAGCAGAATTACAATATTTGTCCTGGAAAACAGCTTTTCTCCTGGCCATCACTTCAGCTCGTAGGGTATCTGAGTTACAGGCCCTCATGGCGGTGCAGCCATTCCTCATATTCCATCAGGACAGGGTTTCCCGCGTACTAACCCTTCCTTTATGCCTAAAGTAGTATCTAGGGTAGCCCTAAACCAGGCCATACACCTTCCTACCTTCTACTCTAATCCTCAAAACAAAGGGGAGAGGCTGCTTCATTCTTTAGATATCCATAAGCAGCTACGTTACTACTTGGACAGAACCAAGCCATTCAGAAAATCAGAGCAACTCCTAGTTTCCTATGCTGTGGGGGGTCAAGGGAAACCTGTAACTAAACAGACCATTTCCAAGTGGATTGGTCACTGCATACGCTTCTGTTATTCCTATCATGGAAAGCCTGCACTACTGGTATCAGATCACACTCCACTAGGGCCACAGCCACCTCTACAGCCTTCCTCAGAGGAGTGCCTACCAAAGATATCTTGGAGGCAGCCACTTGGAGTTCTGTACATACCTTCACAAAGCATTACCATCTGCCTTTATACTCCAGAACAAGAGCAGGCTTTGCCACTGCAGTGTTGCAGGGCATTCTAGCTCAACCCAGTTCCGTATAGTACCTACCACCCTATACATAGCTTTGGGATTCTACCCATATGTAATTACTGCAGCTGTAATGCACGATGAACATAGTACAGTTTTGTACCTACCATAAATGTAGATGTTCGAGGGCTATTACAGCTGCAGTACAGGTTTCCCACCCTCCATCCCCTCTTGGTAATACCTTGGGGTTTGAATACCTATTCATACCTGCTGACTGGGTTATCCTACTATGTTTTATTTGCTTACTTTTGTGTATTACACTAATTTATGTATTGCCTTCCTTTTGGGGGCACCTGACATCTGGGGCAAGAAAGACTGAAGAAGATGGCGTCGGCTGTGTCTTTTATACTCTAGCCTTCCTGACGTCAGAAGAGTACGCGACAACAACCGACGCCGGACCAAGACTTTGGAATTCGGCCGACCGAGGGACCGCCTGCCGGCTGAAAACCCATATGTAATTACTGCAGCTGTAATAGCCCTCGAACATCTACATTTATGGTAGGTACAAAACTGTACTTTCACCAAGATGATGGCAGTTGTAACCGATTATCTCTGGCTGCAAGGGATCCAGGTCATTTTGTATTTAGACAAGTTAGCTTCTAACTGCTGCCTGCAAGGACCTACAATTACAGTGCCAGTCAGTCCTCCTATCTCTGGCAATTCACTTGGCAGTTTCAATCAGCTGTAATAAAAGCAAATTATCTCCTTCTCACAACACAGAGTTTATAGGTTGCCAAATAGACACTGTCAAATTGCTAAACTCCCCATGGCAAGAGTCAACTCATTAAAGTCCATGGCCCTTCAAGTTTTGCATCACCCTCAAACACAAGTAAAACTCATTCTGTGCCCATTAGGACTGATGCCCTCTTACATTTCTCTGGTTCCTTTGGCCAGATATCACATGAGAGGCCTTCAGTGGATGTTAGCAGTACAGTGGTCATATAAATTTCACCCTCTTCACAACAGAATGCATCTTGCACGTGTATGCAGGGATCATATAAAATGGATTTTGTCCCAGTCTGTTCAGGTCTGAACTTTTTGTCCTCTTACTCATGGACACCTTCAATAGGGTGGGGGTGGGGTGGATTATGAAGGGAAGACTGTTCAAATGATTTGGTCATCAACAGAGTCCTAACTTCACATCAGCATCTTGGAAATGAGAGCATTTCTTGCAACGTTGCAGGATTTTCAGGACAGTCTACCCAAGGATGTGATCATCATCCACTCAGGCAGTGATCTGGTATTTGAATAATTCATACCTTCTTTGCTGGGAAGCCATGTGAGTTTGGCAGTGAGCAATGTCTTCAAGACTCTTTCTAGTAGCAATGCACAATCCTGGGGCATCTAATGTGCTAGCAGACAAGCTGAACAGAACTGTGTATTGCCTCATGAATGGTCTTTCAAACAAACAATGGAAATGGAGATTTTTGGCTGCTGGAGCCAACCTTACTACGACCACTTTACTTCATACCTCAGCAACAAATACAGCAATTACTTCTCCCTCATCCCTTCACAAGGACAGTCACAGAGAGATGTTGTAGTCCATTTTTGGCCCTCAGGTCTCCTTTATGCTTTTCCATCAGTTTCCGTCATCATCAAGTTCATTCAGAAAGCCAAGGAATGCAAGACCAGGGTAATCCTCATTGCACCCCTTTTGGCCTCGGCAGGTTTAGTTTACCTTTCTTTGACCTAATCTTCTGCGTCCAACATGGGTTCTGGATCCCACTACAGATCTTCCTCAGTCACTCATTCAGGATGCCTCTACCACATCTCCAGTCCCTTAAACTAATCGCACGGTTTCTCCAAATTTAACAATAGCCAGAAATGTTAGGCTTTCTGCCCCAGTAGTCCACATCATCTCCTGTCAGAATGAATCACTTAAAAAGACTTACAAAAGCAAATGGAATGGAAACGTTTTTCTGTACGGGTATCTTCAATGGGATTAGACCCCTTTTCAACCCCTTTACCAGTGAAGCTAGAGTTCCTTTTAGAACTGTTTAGAGTAGTAGAGCCTCCCATACAATTCCAGATGGTCTCCATTTCAAACTTTCACATAGGATATAATTATTCATCTATCGCATCTCTTAAAGTGACCAAGTCCTTTCTTAGAGGAAAATGTTTAATGTGACCTACAGTACATGATCCAGTCCTTCCTTTGGATATTACAATTTTACTTCAGTCTTTGACCCAGAAACGCGTTGAATCAGAAGATTCATCAGATGTGAAGTGCCTTTCTTGAAAAACTTTTTATTTGCCATTATGTCAGCAGAACATGATCAGAATTACAAGCACTTTCATGCAAACTGCCTATCCTTATTTTTTATATGGACAGAGTTTCGCTGAGGGCAAATCCATCTTTCCTTCTTAAGATATCTTTGGAATCTAACCTGAACCGAAAATTGATTTGCCAGTGTTCATTTCAAATTTTGCTAATAAAGGTGACTATACTGTACATACCTTATACATCCATAGGCAACTGAGGTTCTATTTGCACCATACTAAGGACTTCACACAGTCAGACCAATTATTTATATCCTTTTCCAAGACAAAGGTTTGACAACACGTGTCTAAAGTTGCACTTTCAAAATGGCTAGCAGATTGCATTTTCTTTTTTGTAAGTCTAAAGAGCTGTCCTTACATTCTAAACCTAAAGCTCACGCTACCAGAGCAATGGCAACTTCTACTGCATTTGCAAAAAGAGTACCCATCAGTGGTATATGTGCGGCAGTGACTTGGTCTACACCTCATATTGTCATATCTCGTGTATTAGATGTGCAGTCTAGGACTCGTAAATACTTTGGCTTTGCTGTACTCAGGAATATCTTTCCTTGACTCTACCCAGGTCCTTTTTGGGTAGCTTTTGATTCTGTCCCACATGTTAAATCAGGTGAAAATGGACAACATTGGATACGAAAGTTATGTACATAACTATATATCAGCGCCATCTTATTTTCATCTGGTTCAACCCTCCCTCCTTCCCCCTTCCAAATTGTCATTTTTCTCTTCTGTGAATCAATCAGACTTTGGATCCTGTCTGTTTCTTGTTCCCCTTCCCTGTGTAGTGGAGAAATTTTCAAATTTCCCTCTGTTATCCTTTCCCTCCTACATTATTGTAGACCATTTGGAGTCATTCAGCAAACTCAGTCCAAAGTAATTCAGACAGGAGAAGGGGAATTGTGGATAGGGGAGGAGTCAGCTCTTGGATGCAGTGCTTTGATATAAGACGCTGAGGTTAGATCTGACAATCCCACATGTTGAACCAGATGAAAATAAGGCAACATGGATCTATCGTTCTGGTAAGTACAGAACTTTAATTTCAGCTGAACGAGAAATCCAAAAACTTGCTTTTCTTGTTCAGCAGAAAATATTTTCTCACATTTAATTTTCTTTTTCTGCTTCAGAAATGTAGGCACTTGTGATCCAGACTGCCTGCAGTTAGGAAATTCACACACTATCTGATTGCTGTAGGCATTAGTAAGTTATGTTCTGTGTAAGAGTGTTTTTTTTTGTTTACTCTGCTCCTTCTGTTTGCCTTTAGTGCAGGTACTCTAGGTATATTTCAGTTGATTATAGCACTCAACCAGTGCAACTCAGAGACTTGTGTGCATTACCTCTTGACATTGAGGGACCTGTAGGTAAGCCCTTTTCTGTCAAGGAAAGAGATTATCACATCCATTAACAATTGCATATTTAAAAAAATATTGCTATGTGAGCCAGAGACCACCAGAAGCTTCTGACTTTTAAGTGGGTATTTGTCCTTTCTGCTACTTTATCAGGCAGAGAGTGGGCGTACTCCAATAGCTCTAAGAAGCATATAAATACCAATGAAGGATGGATAAACAAAGCATAGGAAGCTAGCTGTCATAGCATCAGTGGATAGAGTGCATAAAGCTTAAATGACTCTGTCAGTCATGAAAGGGCCTCAGGTTCCTTGTCCTAGTGAGATACACACTTGCCTACTCCTGGATATGGGGCATATTTCTCATGTTTCTCTAACTTTTGATGTACCTTTGGAGGCTTACAGGAGTTCAATATCTTTAGTGTTCTTCCAAGGCTTGGTAGAAGACTGGCTGCATCATGACAGGCCATGTAGTTACAGATGACTCAGTCCAGGCGATGAAAGAAAGCCCTTTTTTTAAACTCTGAAGTCCATCATTCCTTGATAATAACTTGCCATTTTGTCCATGAACACAAAAAAAAAAAAAGGCTAGGCCTACCTAACATCTTTCTCCCACATTGCCTTATTTGGGAAGAGCAACCCTCATCAGGTTGTCCCCCACCCAATTTGCCCTGGCATTATTTTATTACAGGCATTCCATAGAAAGGTGTTTTGTTGCCTACTGATGTGCTAATACACTGACACTTCCCTTGATGAGCCAACTAGTAAGTATCATGCCTCCTCCTGAAGGAAAAAGGGAGCTTTATCAGGAAGTGTTTGACTTTAATATCAGTAAAGAACAAGATGTGATATAGTGTAGTCAGCTTTGCACCCCCCCCCCCCACACACACACACAAACACTTTGTTGTGTCATGGATGAAAATAAATGTCTTTCAAGCATTCCCCAAATTTAATGATGGGAGATTTACTGAAATAAAAAGTGCTTGAAGTTCATATGAATTGTGGAAACACAGCCTACTGTAATATCACTGGTATTACAGGCATTCAAGGATGCTTTCTGTAGTGCCTACCTAGAGCCAGATTATCAGCCACTAGCCTCTAGGAAACCAGCCATATTTTACAAAGTAGAGGAAAGGTCACAGTACCACCACAAAATCATACAGGTAACCTAAGTGGTCAGATCTTTGGGATTCTACTTGGGGATTTAAGCTAGCTCTTGATAATAGCTTGTCCATGATAAAATAAGATATTCAGTGTATCTATTTAGTAAGATTTTCTGCTACTAGGTGCAAGAGCCATTAAGTGCTAGAGCCATAACACTGCAGCACCAAGGTGATATCTTAAGGCAGATAGGGAGTATGCTAGAGGGCATACCAGATACAGGCCTAAAACATGGACTGCAGAAAATTGTCAGGCTGCAGGAAAATGTAAAATAACATGCTATTAAGTGTGAATATGATGCAATAGATTATTTATTCTAGGGCAGCTGCCTTGAGTACAGTTATTGGGAGATGTGTGGTTAGGAATCCAGTTTCTGATAGAGGATTTTAGGAGGCAGATCCTGTATGCTGCCAGGAGAAATATTAGTTGTTATTATAGCAAAAACCCACCTGGGTGTGGGTAATGCTGGATTTACCCACGGTTGGCATGGTTTGGTCACGAGGGCGAAGCCCGAGTGGGCAAACAAAGCCAACCGTGGGTAAATCCAGCATTACCCACACCCAGACGTGGGTTATTGCTGTTATACAATGACATTATTTAAGAAAAAAAATAATTACTTTTTTTAAGTAATGGCATTGTATAATGCCTCCATGCTGCCCTTCCACAGCTGTCTGGTATTCTGCGGCAGTTCTGATGTACTGGGCATGCATATGCCTATGCAGTACATCAGAACTGTGGGCAAAAGCAATGGAGAAAGCAAGATCTCCGTTGCTTTTTACAAACTGTTTTCGCTATGTTAAATGGGTTTAACATAGCGAGACAGCTTTAAAAAAAGCAACAGAGAATCTCCGTTGCTTTTTTTAAAGCTGTATCGGTATGTTAAAGGAGTTTAACATAGCGAGACAGCTTTAAAAAAGCAACAGAGAATCGCCGTTGCTTTTTTAAAGTTCTGCATGTTAAACCCATTTAACATAGCGAGACAGTTTTGAAAAAAGCAACAGAGAAAGCAAGATCTCCGTTGCTTTTTACAAACTGTCTCGCTATGTTAAACTCGTTTAACATAGTGAAACAGTGTGAAAAAAGAGTTATAGTAATGGAAAAAGTCCGAGCAACCGGACCTTTTTCCATTACTATAACTCTGATTGGTCAGCGTGCACGTTTTTGAATAGTTAATGGGGGGGGGGGGTTGTTGTATAATTGAGTTTTTGTCCCAGTAAGATATTCATCATTCTCACTGCTGCAGTAGCCTGTCAGTTGTGTCTTGCTGTAGCTCCCTCCCACACTTTCACATTGACAGCTGATTGGACAGCCCTGATGGGGGTGGTGGATCAGCAGCCAGAGTGGACCCCCCCCCCCCAAGTACTTTCTTGCCTTATCATGAAGAAGCAGCTTAGATGCTCCACAACAACTGCAGCTAGCATTTCAGCTCCTTTTCCTTGCAGGTAAGTCCCCATTGGAAACACTTCCACACAGAATTTGTTTATTAAAAAAAGGTGTATTGTATTATATTTTAGTGGCTCTGTCCCTTTAAGAAACCCAGCATTTCTGAACTGCCATCTGTTTCCTGTCTTGGACCGCTATATCTAGCCTCAGCTGGAGTTGGGTAGTCATCTGATCCTGAAATGTACTGCTTATGCAAACTTAATTTTTTCATAAATGTTTGTGTGGGCAGTGTTTTATTTTGATAGAAACAACAACAGTGTGTATAGTAGTTATGTTAATGTAATGACAGCTTACTTTTTATTTTCATAATTTTTTATTTATTTTTTTTTACTTCTAAGGAGTACAGACATGATTTTATTGTACTGTCTATACATTTAAGGCTTATGTACTGTTTGTGTTCACTTGGTGACAGTTTACTCATTGATGTTTACTTTTAAGAGGCTCTGACAGGATTTTAGCATATGAATTTTACTTTTGGGGTATGTACGACTTTTGTCAATACGGTGACAACTTACCTGTCATTTTGTTCTGTCTAATTTTCCTTCAAAAGGGTTCTGACACTATTTAATGTGTTGCTTGTGTTCATGCTGTGACAACTTATCAACTGTTTGTTTCTGTCAGACTAATTTTTCTTTGCAAAGGAATTTAAAGTAGTGCTTGTGCATTTATTGGGTATGTAGTGCTCATGTTCACATGGTGACAATTTCCGTACCATTTATTTTGCTGGATTTTTTTTACTTTTAAAGGGCTTCTGACAGGATTTTAGTGTTCTGCTTGTGCATTAGTGTTTTGGGGACTTTATGGGTAAGTGTGCTGTTTCTGTAAACTTTGGACAACTTACATTATAATTGACTTGTTCCATCGATTCTAACTGCTTCCAATGCAGCCTCAGTCACAGCGAGGAGACTTACCATGTTTCTGCTGGTCTGACTTCTGTAATTTCTAGAAAGAAAGAAAAATACCTTACCTAAGAATACTTGATGACAATGCTGACTAAATCTGTACCTCAGCTGATGGTGGATGCGCCTGCAGTGATCATTTGTTCCTCAATGTCATTCACTCGCTTTTTCTTTTCCTCTAGTGTAGTTCCTTTGGCCATCATGAGCTAGGGGTCAGGAACATCCTGTTTGGCTGTTTCCAGTGTTTGAGTCTGGGCATGGGAGCACCATCTTTAATGGTACACAGAGGTTCTCTAGGGGATGCTACTGATTACTTCTAAGGAGGGTACATTCTGAAGGGGTACAGACTCCTCTTCTGTTTGGTTACAGAAGATATCCATTAAAAAAATCAAAAAGTTTAACTTTTTTCCCCTGAAATCTTGGTATCTCAAAGAAAAGATGATTTTCTTACTTTTGCTAAGTAGCTGTTACAGTCAGTCCTGGTACATATCCTTTACTACTTGTTAAGACACTCAGTATTTCCTGACTTTTTTAGTTGGTGTATAATAAATATTCAGGGGATTGTACTAGTGGTGTTCGAACATTTTTGCAAGTTATTAGCCTCTGGCATTTGTACTATTTTGCCAAGGTATATCTTGCAGCCACTTAATTATGTCTACCCAAAGATCCTTCTGTTTTCTCTATGTTTTCTTACTAAAACAGTTTCTGGTAGGAATTTCTCATCTGTGATCACCTTGCAAACAGGTTGCTCCATCTAGGGATCTTAACTTTCTGCTGAAAAAGTTAACCACATTTCCAGCTTAACCTGCACATCAGGAATATTAAAGGTTCACTGCATGGAAAACTCTTGTTTGCTCAGACACCTGCAAGATCAGTGTCTTTGTGGCAGTTGCTTTTGGTATGCAAACCCTATGGTCAGAGTTGGGATAGCGTATGCGTAAGAATAAATCACTCACTCATCCCCAAAGTTATTTCAGAGTTGAATCTAGCCATCTGTCTCCCATTGTTGTATCCTGTCAGAATCATGGGGAAAAGATTACTCATACTCAGGACATACATTAGCAGCTCAGCTACTGTCTTGACAAACCCAAGACCTTTAGAAAAGCTTATTGGCTATTTATGCCTTATGCGGGGCTTAGGAAAGGACAATCGCAGTCAGTCAGACAATTGATTGTCCTCTATTGTCTTTTGTACCAGGCAGTATTAAAGGCTTACTGTCTGAGCTCCTTTTTGAACGCATATGTTTAGGTTTTTACTAAGCATAGATTCAAAGGAGACTACCAAGAAGCTTCGCTACATCACCCATTTCTATGACAGACTAACAATGTCTGCAGTTAAGTAGAGTTTCTCTACATAAACCATTTGAAAATTTGCATTTACAAATCCAGTCACGCAGACTGTTTGCTAATGGGGTATGCACTTGGTTAGGTATCTGTGATATCATTTAGTGGTGTTAATCTGGTGTTATAGGCTTAGGTCTCTAGGGACATGTGTTTGCTTTAATTCTGGTTTGATTTAGGTGAAGGAGTTCAAAGATTGCTTGTTCTTCATAGCACAGAAGGCTAAGCAGAAATCACCCCTATGGAGTCTGACTGCAGCAAGGTCATACATGAGAACTGTAGAAATGCTAAAAACCCTAAGATACATGTCCATTTCCCTACTTCACATTGACAAAAAAATTTGGAAAAATCTTTTGGTGTTTCACAAAATAATAGCAATGACACCTGCATCCAGTGGAATAGGTGTTGTCTGTTACCTTTTCAGAAGTTGTTCAAATGGTGTAACTACCCTTTGTTCCATTCTGCAGCCAAGGAAGCCAAACCCTGACCACATATGTGTCAGAGTTTGTCTTTGGAGTGGACTCAGATTCCCCCAAAGGTCCTGTGAGAATAGAGTTCACAGGATAGGAACAAATTTATCGGTATTAAGAAAATGTTCCTAATCAACACACACCAGATTTTTAGTAGTGTCCAAAAACCAAGGGCCCTAAGGACTGTCACACTCAACACCATGGTCTTGTGCTATATATATATGGAATGCATTTTTATCAGTTATGGAGATTAGGTAGTCTGGAATCTTGCTATCCAGCAAAACCTTTATATCCAGGCTTTTTACACCACATTGAGCATAAAATACATTAGTAAACCAGTCAAGCAGATCTTCCCCCTACCTCTATAAACAGAAGCTGGATCCACATGTGTTCCCCTACCTCACTATTTGATGGGGAATTGCAGGGAAGTTTTTCTTCATCTCTCAACCACCAGTTAAGAAAATCCTGTTACAAAGTACCCTTGCAAAGAGGCCTGAGCAGAGAATGCATTTTTCCAGAGCTGGAATACTGGGTTAGTATGTAGATCCCCTTCGTTCTACTCCCGAAGGTATTGCTAAAAGCAAGAGAGGATGGAGCATATCTAATTCTAATACCTTTCTAGTCAAGATACCTCAGTTTTTTCCTGGCTTATTGAGATTGGGAGGGTAGCCACACAGATCCTTCCATTATCATGTACTTTGTTGACACAACAGCAAAGGCTCACTCTGATGTGCAAACCACAAAAGCCGAAGCTAATATTTTGTAGGCTAGGATCTTAATCTGTTACCAGGACTGATTCCTCCCAGAGGTTCTGGTCATACTGCAAGAATGGAAGATTGTAAGTAGAAAATCGTGTATGAACAAATGGAGGAAATTATGCCAAGCTTGTTTGATATTCAGTCTGAGGTAGCCTCAGTACAACAGGTCCTAAATTATCTTCCAACTTTTTACTACAAAGGACTTACTTATGCTTCTGTTATAATCCACCTTTTAGCCATATATGCTTGCCTACCTATAACGTTTCCTTTGACAGACAACCCATGGAGATACTGCTTCCAAAAGAAATACTTCATTTGAGAACCTCCAGGAGGAACAGTTACATCTCCTTAGGCTTTCACTTTTGTTACTGAAAAACTAACCAGCACTAACTGTAGGAATGTCGCAGACCTGATCAGAAGAGAGGGCAATAAATAGAGCACTTCAGAGGTCTGCCATGGGGTGGCCCACCAGGGCAACCACATTGATGAATGTAGAGATGTTTCTGGTGCCCCTGGGTGGGAAAACTGATAAAGTGACAGTTCGTAGATGTCTGGACATTAGTGCCAGGATGGTCCAATGCTTGTGCATCTCTGCGGATAATGTGCCAGTTTATAGTACTACAGCATTTTCTTATATCTTAATCAGCATAAAATGAGCATTAGTTATGAGCATATGTATTTATATATACATAAATTCATGAGGGGTATCAGCATTTTTGTCAGGTGGCTGAGGGCTCAAGCCTACCCAGTTCTTTTTCTGACACTCCATTACAGCCTGCACTGAGCTGAGCACTGCAGGCATGCAGCTTACCCAAACTGTTCATAGGTGTGTACTAGGCTAATGGCCCTGGAACCTTTATAAGCCTAGCCCATAGAAGTGCCCTGGCATTGTGCCACCCGACATTAGTTTCCAGTGCCTCTATCAAGTAGAGCCACTGGAGTGATCCCCAGGGTGAACTTTCTATTTCCCATCCACTCATCAAGATTTCTATTGAAGGGGGCTGGTGAGGTTCTCTGCTTGACATGTATGGAAAGTCTATTCCAGAGCATGGGCAGTCTTTGGGTTATGAACCTATCCCTCCAGCATGTTCTGTTGTTTCTGTTAATGAGGTTGAGGTCTCTGGAGCGTGTGGTGCAGAGGGATTGGGATTTCTTTAGATATAGCATTTCTAACAGAGCTGGGTCAGACATGGCTTTGTAAATGAAGCAGAGATAGCCTCTTAGTAGATGATATGAGACAAAGAATAGCTGGTGTTTTTTTGAGTCTGTTTATGTAGGACATGTGTTTAAGGCCTAGGATCCTCTTTGTGGGGTACTTTTGTGGCCATTCCAGCTGTTGCATGTGTCTAATGAGGTACATGGCAATGGTGCATTATAATTGATTGGTGTAAAGAGGGAAGAATAGAGAGAGATGATGACCTCTTTCTTCCTGGATCCAAAACCCTTGGTAATGAGATGTGCCACATAGAGGGACTTTCTGACCACAGTGGCAGTGTGGTGGTCGAAGGAGAGGTTGCTGTCAACCTGTGTCCCCATATCTCTAATAACGTCTTCAATGTTCAGTGGGCTCCCATCGATGTGGTAATTAGTAGGAACTGAGTTTTTCCCAAAGGGGATGACTACGCATTTTTTGGCATTAAGCTTAAGGCCATGGTTTCAACACTAGTCATTGGTCTCAGTGAGGCCTTTCTGTAGGATGTCTACATCATTTGGGGAGTTAATAATGGCTCCCAGCTTGCAGTCTGCGAATTTGGTCAGCCAGAGTCCCTCCGTGTTGGCCTGGACTTCTGAGAAGTAGATGCCAAACAGGAGAGGACCCAAGACCGATCCCTGTGGGACTCCACTCATGACTGGTCGGCAGTCTGACTTGGAGTCCGCTATTTTCACACTGTGGGTTCTATCTGAGAGTCCGTTTGCAGCCTACTTAGTGATATAGGGGTTGATGCCTAGTTTGACGAGTTTATCAATAATTCCTTACTGTGGAATGGCCAGATCGAGGTAGGCTGTATGAACTGCCTTGCCTTCATACACAGCTCTGGTGACTGACTCAAAGCAGTTAACCAAGTTGAGCAGGCATGATCTACCTTTTACAAAACCAAATTGCATGGGATCTAGAGTTTGGAGATTCCCTATATCCTTGTTAATTAGGTCCATGGTGATGTGCTCCATAGCCTTACATATCAGACTTGTCAGGCTAATGGGCGATAATTCCCAGGGTCTGTAGTTGTTCCCCCTTTATGGAGAAGGATGACTGTAGCAGTGCACCATTCAGTAGGGTCAAAGCCTGAGGTGAGGCTGTGATTGAACAGGGCACACATGTGGTGCCAGTTCACTTTGTAATTCATGAAGAACACATCCAGGGATATTGTCGGGTCCCATGGAAGCTGTATTCTTGGCCTTGGACAATGTAGGTTTAACTTGTGCTGCAGTAATGCTGGGTGCCTGGCATTCCTCCAGTATTATGATTTGGTCCTTTGTGGGGAGATGTGTAAAGTTATAAAGTTTCTTGTGTACATTCTAGAGAGTGTCCTTATATGGACATCATATTTTGCTTGATAAGGTTGGAAAGGAGAGGGTAGGAAGGGCAGAAGTAAGGGTGAAAGAAGAATGAAGCACAAAAGGAACACATTGAGTGAATTGTGCTGGAGGAAGTGAGAAAGGAGGAGCACTATATTTTTTGTGGGGATAGAAATCCTGTGTCCTATGTATTTTTAATAGGACAAGTTGGGGAAGGACTAAGGTTAGAGGGTTTAGGAGAGATAGTTAGGAAAGAGTTGAGGAATTTATATAGACGTAAACTAAAAGACAGACAAGACAAATGGGGACGCTGTTGGTGGACTTACGTTTGGTGGAGACAAAACATACAGATGGTAGACAACCACAAAGGAAGGAAGAGGAAATCCATGACACAGCCACCACACCAATCTGGAGAACCTCAATTACCCTCCCTCCCTGTGGACCTGAGGGGGGCCCCAATTTTGTGGTGCTGGAGGTCTCCTGTACTTCGATGGATGGAGTCAACAAGGTCAGCAAGTCTTGTACCCAATGAAGGTTAGAATGAATTGGGTACAACTGCCTCTCCATGACCCTCTCATCTGCAGCCTGAACCAAGTCCTGAAGCTCACAGTGCTGGATTACCGTGCTTTGTCATGTAGGGATCTCATGGGAATGGAGTCCCCATCCCCATCCTGTGAAGAAGTCCCTAGGTGTGCAGGGAGAGGGGGAGATCTTTTCTGCACCTCAGAGGCTTTTTACTGTGCAGGTCCAAGCACTGTTGGACCTGCAGAAAAAAAATAGCATAAAAGGGAAAGAGAATAAAAGAGAGCACGGAGGAAACGGACAACAAATGAACTCATAATTGTTAGGAAGCAATTGCATTTATTTTAATAACAGTAAAGTAAGCATTTCATTGTTGAGTCAGAAAGTGCAGTTAAGCAGTGTTACATATCTTACAGGTAGTAATTAAATGAATGAATTCTGATAAAGGCTTCTTGATGTTAATTCTTATTATCACTTCTTGTGTGAGATGGATGTATAACTGTTTTTCAAAATTGTGAAATGACATATAACCAGTCTGCAATGAAGTAATGCAGCAGTTAATAGTGAGGAGTACTGTTTCACTGACAAGTAACACTTTCAGTATAAGAGTAATCATTATTGACATGGTATTTCCTTCTACTTCACTGGTTCAGTATAATACATTTCTGTAAGCATTACTGATTTTATGTACTGACTACTTGCTGTTGCTCTGGCTATGATAACCTAACAAATTAAAATGTGCTATTGCATTAATCAGTGTTACTGTATTTTTATTGTTGTATAATTTATATTATTTTATTGAGTATTTGTCAAGTTATGAGGTCATTGCACTACCTGGCCCATTCTCCTCTGTTGCTTCTCACGATTTTAGTTAATTTCCTCTGGGGATGTTAATTTATAAAGAAAGGAGAAACAGGTGTTTACTTATTTCTTGTGTGTGCATTCTTGCTAAAAGGAATGCAATAGTTCCAACGTCTGTTATCTTTATCAGTGAAGCTTGATTCATGTCAACACCTGCCAGACCTTCTATGCTTCATTTTCTAAAGCAGTCTAGTATCATGTTCTGAGGAAATGCAGCTTGTTACTGTGGAGATGTATAGCTGGGCCTTGTGGTAGTATTTATGATAACACTGTGACTGTTACATTGGGGAGGTGGAAAGAATAGGATACCACAGGATCACAAAGGCAGCCGCTGCTCAAAAAAAAAAAAAAAAAAAAAAAAAAGTAGCCACTTAGTGACAGCACAAAAACTGTTCTGAAGAATTTTATTAAACAAGTTAAAAATAAGCTCTTTCATCTTGTCTTTACAGAACTTTATCAAATTACTCATCCTTATATAAAACCAATATTTAAATATTCTTACATCACATGATTTAGCCCACCAAAGCAGACATGTCAAAATCCCTTAAAGAAATAGGGTCTTTAAAACCAAAATTTTGTAAACATGAATACATGATTATAAAAGTATATTGGTAAAAACTTTTTTCATATATTCAGTCAAAAACAGTAGTAAATCTCATTTTAAATTGTTAAATGACTAATCAGACTCAAGAAACAACCAAAAGAGCAATGTTCGTTTAGCCCCTGGTAACTGCACGCATTAAGATGCAGTTGCCAGTTTAACTCCCTCTTTTCAAGCTTTTGTGCCTGTGGTCCTCCCCTCTCATTCAAAGGAACCTTTTCTAAAATTTTAACAATGTCCAAGATTATGTTGGATATGATTAAACAATGCATTTGTGTTTTTCTTTTTTTTTTATGTATTATAAAGGTGCTCATATATGCGTTCTTTTATTTTCCTGTCAGTTTTTCCACTGTAAAATCCTGGACTTGTTTGGCATAGAGCAATGTAGATTTCACCTCTTACTTCACAGTTAAATCTCCCTGCCATTCACTTCAAAAGTGTTTCCAGTTTTTATATGCTTACAATAGTTGCCATTGACCATATTGTTTTCATATCACCATTCCCCTTCCTACTATTTTTAATAGATTCTTTTTCTAATATAGTCTTCAAATTAGTACACCTCCTGTATACTGTGATGGGGTTTCCTACTTTTTATTCTGTTAGGGCTTACTCCTCATTCAAAATCACCCAGTTCCTTTTTATAATTGTCTTAATTATGTCACTATCCAAATTGAAAGTAGTAATGAGAGCATGCCTGTAGCCTACCTGGTTCACAGTGTTTACTCTCTCATTGTTCATAGAAGTCATTCACTCCTGGTGCTCAATATTTTGGATTTCATTAGGTAGGATAGGGATGAAGTGTATACTGTATCTCTTTTGTTGATCACTTCTTATGCAGTGGTGCAGCGGTAGTGTTGTCGCTTAACAGCAAGTGGTTCTCCGGTTTGATTCTTGGCTGGGGTGCCTTCTGTGTAGAGTCTGCATGTCCTCCCTGCTTTCGTGTGGGTTTCCCCTAGGTGCTCTGGTTTCCTCCCGTGTCACAAATACATGTGTCTGGAGTGTTTCTCCCTGGGCCTCCTTTGAAAATTGGCTTTGTTTCAAGTCGGACTTTCCCCAGTAAACAAATGTTAAGTAAATAAATAAAGCCTTCAGGGTAACCTCTCCTTAGGCACATGCTCTTTAAATTGTTGCATTCTTCTGTAAAGTGCACATCCTGGGTGATCATATGTGCAGCCATCACAAAATTGGCTCTTGACCACTGCTCTTTTTTTGTGTTATAGGGTATGCAGTCTCAGAATGTGGGAGGGTGCTGGAATATAGGTAGCTTTATGGTAGATACAGGAGTTGAATCTCCTGTTAGTCCTATCTTTTTCTAGTAAAACATCTAGGTAAGCTATATATGCCTCCCCTGTTTCATGTGAAAATTTCAGAAAAGTAGTAGTATTAATATATTCTAAGGAGGAATGTTTTCTTTTTTGTCCTTCCAGACTATTAGAATGTCATCCAAATATCTGATGTGCAACCTGCTGTAATTTTTGAATTCTTCTTTCAACAGAAATTGTTTCTTCCTTTGAACCATGACTTTGTTTGCAAAAAGGTAGCCACATGAAGATCCCATAGCCAACCCCCTTTTTTTGTTTACAAATAATAGTTTCCTTCAAACAAAATATAGTTGATCTTTCAGAAGTTCCTCATACAAGTTTATTTTACTTTGTTCTATTCCCCTATTAAACAGGTAATCACAGAACCATTGAGTGGCTCTGTTGTGTGGAATGACTGTATAAAAATCTTTCACATCCACTGAAATAAGAATGTCAGACTTGTGACATTCCAACTCCTTAACTTTACCAATAAATTCCCAGGAGTCCCTGCATATATGGTTGTCTTGTTCCAGTAGATGCTTCGATTTTGTATCTAAATGTTTGGCATACACAGGAGTTATGGAGCCCTTCACTTCTACAATAGGTCACATGGATGGATTATAGATGTTCTTGAGGACTCCAAAAATAGTGAGTGTCATAGGGGAAACTATGTGCAAAAAGTTAAATTTGGCAAGATCTTTTATTTTATCTATAAACATATCCTTGATTTGAATACTAATATCCCTATATCCTCTATTAAGCTCATTCATTGATACAGTATCAGAGGTGTGCTCATGTAAGATGTTCAATATAATCATTGTGTTGCATAATCTTCAGTCCTCCCCCTTATCAGGTTTCATAAACCTACATCCACTGTTCTTAATTTCATTAAAAAAATCTATCTGATTGGGAAATATTAATATAATCTGCCATTTTTTGAGGGTATAGCTTTTTTCAGATAGTTGTAATAGTGGATGCAGGGGGGATTAAATGTAAAAATGTCATATAAAATGAAAAGAGGAGCTGTACTGGCAAGCACATCTTAACTTTTTGCACATGGTTTCTGCTATGGCACCCACTATTTTTGGAGTCCCCATGATTCACGAGAACATTTATGATCCACCCATGTGACCTATTGTAGAAGCGAGGGGCTCCATAACTAGTGCATGTGCTAAATATTTAGATGCAAAATTGAAGCATCTACTGGAATAAGAGAACCATATATGTAGGAGCTCCTGAGACTTTCTTGATAAAGTCAAGTAGTTGGAACACCACAATTCTTATTTTCTTATTTCAGTGGATGTGAAAGATTTGTATACGTTCCTTCAACATGACATGGGTACTCAATGGTTCTGTGATTACCTGTTTAATAGGGGAATAGAACAAACTAAAATCAACTTATATGAGGAACGTCTGACAATACTTCTGAAGAACAACTATATTTTGTTTGAAGGAAACGATTTCCAAAAAAAAAGGTGGATATGGGAACTTCATGTGGCTCCCTTTATGCAAACATAGTTATAGTTCAATGATAGAACCAATTTCTGTTCACAGAAGAATTCAAAAATTACAGCAGGTTGCACATCCGATATTTGGACGACATTCTAATAGTCTGGAAGGACAAAAAAGAAAACTTTCCCCCTTTCTTAGAATATATTAATACTAGTACTACTTTTGTGAAATTTTCACATGAAACGGGAGGAATATATAGCTTACCTGGATGTTTTGCTAGAAAAAGATAGGGCTAATAGGAGATACAACTCCCATGTATACCATAAAGTTACCTATTCCAACACCCTCCTACTTTTTGAGAGTGCACACCTTGTAATACAAAAAAGTGCAGTGGTCAAGGGCCAATTTTTGATGGCTACACATATGATCACCCAGGATATGTACTTTATAGAAGAATGTAATGATTTTTAAAGCATCTTCTTAAGCAGAGGTTACCCTGAAGGCTTTGTTAATAATTTGATGTACAAAATGATCAACAAATGATAATAAATGCTTCCTCCCTATCCTGCCTAATGGAATCCAATATATTGAGCACCAGGAAGGAATGACTTCAATAAACAATGAGAGGGTAAATACTATGGATCAGGTAGGTTATAGACATGTTCTCATTACTACTTTCAGTTTGGATAGTGACATAATTAGGACAATTGTAAAAAAGAACGGTGTGATTTTTGAATGAGGAGCAAGCCCTAATAGAAAAAATTTGGAGGAAACCCCATCATAGTATACAGGAGGGGTACCAATTTGAAGGCTATATTAGAAATGGGATCCATTAAAAATAATAATAGGAAGAGGAATGAATATGAAGAAATATTTACGATGCAACTATTTTAAGCATATAAAAACGAGAAACACTTTTGAAGTGAAAGAAAATTAATAGAACTTGACAGGGAGATTTGAGTGTGAAGTAAAATGTGTAATCTACACTGCCCTGTCAAACATGTCCAGGATTTTAAACTGTTAAAGCTGAGAGGAAAATAAAACAACATGCATATGAATACATTTATGATATGTGAAAAAAGAAAAAAGCACAAATACGTTGTTTAAACATTTCCAACATAATCCTGGACATGGTTTTAAATTTAGTAGTAGAAAATGTTCCTTTGAATGAGAGGGGGACCATGGGCACTAACTCATGAAAAGAGGAGCTGTACTGGCAAGCACATCTAAATGCGTGCAGTTACCCGGAGCTAAACAAAAATTGCCCTTTTGGTTGTCGCTTGAGACTGAAGGCATTAACTAAATTAATTTTCAGTCTGATTATTCATTATTTAATATTTAACAATTTAAAATGAGAATTACTACTGTTTTTGATTGAATGTATGAAAAAGTTTTTACCAATATTTTTGAAGTGTTGGTGTCACATATTGTATAGGGAGCTGTTAAGATGTGTTAATAGTTTTATTGGTTGTTTGATGGTGGCATAATGGTAGGATGTCCTTCAATTCACTGTTGCAGTATTCATAACATTGGGATCCCTTGCCTAGGGCAGCCCAATGTCTGGCTAGTATACCAAAGCCTTGAGTTGCTTTAAGCTACACCATACGTCAGATGTATGCTCCTTATGTAGCATGGGACATAAAGGTGGTGCCCAGACACACCATCTTCAGAACTTTTGCCTCCAGTCCAAACGCCATATCTTGATCTTTGGTCTGAATGTCTATGTTCCGTTGCTGCTTTCACCAAGCCATTGCAGGTAAGTGCACCATTGGGGTTCCTTTTTACTTGTCTTTTTGTTGCTTGTAGGGCTTCATGTCATCCAAGTAGAGTAAATACCAGTGTGGGAGACAGATTCCCCATAAAGACTGCCAAAAGAACAGTGTCTGTTTTGCCTTGGCACCTCGCAGGACCATGCATCCTGTTCCATCTGTCAGGCTTGTGTACCTAAAATCTTGTATAGTAGACATCTTAAACTCCTAGCAAAAGATACCATTGAAGGAACTTCTCGCCTGAGGGACAGCCATCAGGGAAGAAGAAAGACAAGAAGTCTAGGCCAGAATCATCTGCTGTTCAGCCTCTGCTGGACATCTCTCCCAAGGTGGGTGAATGCCTGGAGGTTCACCCAGCTTTGTCGCCAGATTCCTCTGTCACAACTGGGTTGGAGGCCCGTGGAGATCCGGCTTTAAGCACGTTCGAGGAGGCCTTGCAGACATCCATTTCGGAAGTGCCAGACTAGAGTCAGGTTTAACAGGGTCTTCTTTCCCCGCTGATTCTGCCAAGCCCATTCCCTTGGCTGTGGTTTCACTAGATAGGTTGGACAGTGAAAATCTCGTTCATCCATGTCACTAATTAGATGACAAGGCATTAGGGTACCTTAAGAGAATCACAGTTACTCCCACTGTTTACTTGTACTTCATTGAATTTCTTCACTTTGAGATTCAGAGCACTGGGCAGATCAACATGGTTGATCATTTCCGAGGGTTCTAGGGGTATTCCTCAGATTTTAGTCAGAGATGTCCCTACTACCATTATTGAATGCCACTCAGGTTTAGAGCTTTCCAAGTTTTATAAGGCAGGCATCCCACTGAAGAAGAAGCAAATTGCTAAACATGATGTTCTTCGTGTTTCACTGTTGCAGTCATCATGTTTGGGTTATCCCTGTCAGGTTAGCCCTCAGCCGGCCCGAATACCAGAGACTTAGTATTTCTGCTTCGGTTGCTGTTGCTTGAAGACTGATGTCAGGTCGTCAGTGGTATAAAGTAAGACAGCTGATGCCATTACATCAGTCTTTCTTGCCATGGAGCCCGAAGCAGGATCAGTTCACATGAGTGCCAGTTGGCCACTACCTGAGTTTTTATTTCTGAACTGAAGTTGAAGTCTTCAGAAGCTAAGTACCCCATTTGGGATCCTTTTTTCTTGCACTAACAGATGTCAGAAAAAGTTAATGGTCTCGCCTGTGGAAAGCAAATTCCACACTGGGACTTCCACTCTTACTGCGTCACTTGTCTAGGCCCAGACCACAATGTCCCTTGTTGTCTCTTCTGTGCTTTAAAGCCAGAACTGTCCATTGTTGGGCCCTTATTGTAGCCAGATACTTCAGTTTGCATTCTCCGAATTCCGATACGGCTTCGGTAAGCCATCTGACAGCAGATGTTCTGAAAAAGTGTAAAGACAGATACAGACCACACAGGACCAAACCTTCCGACGATGCTTCCGTTAAGCTAGTCATCAGTCCTCCGGAGTTCAGTGAGGTGCTTTCGCAGCCCCTGATGCCTGCTTCAGTTAATTTGCAGGCCGCTATTGAGACCCTTTCAGAGTCCAGTATGCCACAGAACTCTTCTCTGTCTAAGCATCCTGTGGTTGTCTCTACCTTGGATGGGTCCATAGCCACTGTGCAGGCACCGGCTTTCGAGGAAGTCCTTTGCAATACCAAATCCCGACATAAACTGATGCCTTCTTTCGCGACTACCATTCTTTCAAAAACTACCGAATTCCTTAGGCCCAGGGTTGGAACCACACCCAAGATACTGACTACCCACTCTCAGGTGCCTGCTCCCTTGCCTCTGTCTCAAATGCATAACATTGCAGAAGGCCTTATCATGCTGATTAGGGGAAGCCAAGCTACCCCCTCAAAAAGGAAGAGAGATCCGTCTCCAATAGTTTTTTCTGAACAAGTCAGATGAATCCGATGCTGCTGACTATGAAGACATGCAGCCCCTCTCCACATACGAGGATTCGGATGCAGAGGAATCCATTCCTTCAGCCTCTCCCCCAGAGGACTTTTCCTTTGGGGAAACCCTACATACCTTAAGGGAGCATTTCCAATTGGAGAGTCAAGACTACCCTCAGTCTAAAAGAGACTCAGGGAATTTCTGGATCTTCCACAGCACAGACCCTTAGCCATCCCCCCTGTCCTGGATGTGGTGGATGATTTCCTTGAATTCAGCTCGACTCCAGATGCCCTCCCTCCTGCTCCCAGAAAATCAGACAGGTACTACAGAGTCCCTGACTCCCACAAATATTTGTTTAAAAATCCAACAGCTGACCCCGAGATCATTTCTCAAGGGCCAAAAGGGATTAAAGCAACCTCTGCTAAGAATCCCACCACCTTGGACAGGGATTCCCAAGCACTGAACAGATTGAGTAAAAAAGTATACACCTCAGCTACTCTTGTTATCAGGGCACTAGGTTGTCAGTGCCATATGCTTAAATATCAGCAACTTACCTTGGAACTCCTTAAACAAAAAATGTCCTCCTTTTCTGGTTGGGCAGAATCAAAAGATTTACAAGACTTGATGCATTCTGCAAGTCAAGTAACTAAACACACTTTGCACTGTAGTATTGATGCCCTAGAAGCTTCTTGAAGGTAAGCAGTCACTAGATCTGTCATTAGAAGACATGCATGGCTTAAGGAACAACCCCTGCCAAAACATGTCAAATCTAAATTGTTGGATGTGCCCTTACACAAAGATAACTTACTTGGCACTAAAACAGAAGAGGTCTTAAAAAAGATGGAAGAAAAAGCTAAATTTATGCATGCAGTTAAAGATTTCTTATAGGCATTTTTCCCTCCAAGCACTGGTTCTTTCCTGCTCTGAGTAAACAGGCTCAGCCCAGGCCCCATGGAAACAACCCCCCCCCCCCCCCCCAGACAGCAGCCCCAGGGGTTGCAGAGATCTAAGCAGTGTACTACCTCAACTATAAAACCAGGGAGTTTTAAGCCACCCCCTTTTGGTAAGAACTCACAATGACTCGCCTTCTCCCGACCTTCATATACCCCTAGGAGGGAAACTCTCCTTTCACTCAAGCACCTGTGCCACCATTACCAAGGACCAATGGGGTCTGAACAATGTGTCTCAGAGGTACAAATTCTCCTTCCACAGCCTTCCAACTCCAAAAGGGTTCCCAGATCTACCACCAAATCAGTGGACAGATGCTTAAAAGCAAATCCATTCCCTGCTCTCCTTGGGGGCAGTAGAGCACGGTCCTGCAAAGCAGATAGGCCAAGGGTTCTACAGACTTTTTCTGGTACCCAGAAAAGATGGCACCTGGCAACCCATCCTCAATCTTTCCATTCTAAACACCTTCCTGGTGATCCAAAAATTCAAAATACTCACCCTCCAGCAGCTGCTACCCATGGTCTCCAAGAACACTTGGCTAGCCACCGCAGACCTAAAAGAGGCCTACCTCCACATTCCTGTCAGGGAGTCCTGCAGAAAATATCTCCGCTTCAGAGCAGGATCTCAACACTTTCAGTTCTCTGCGCTTCTCTTTGGCTTATCTGCTGCTTCCAGAGTTTTCGCAAAATGCCTGTTTCCAGCCATTGCCTTTTGCAGACAAAGAAATATTCAAATTTACCCCTACTTAGGTGACTGCCTTATTCAGGCAGACAGCCAGGGAAAGCTGCTCAAAGACCTGGCCTTTGTAAAGAACCTACTAACCCCCCTAGGGTACACAATCAACAAAAAGAAATCCAAACAGGTACCCACCCAAAGGATAATCTTCCTGGGAGGAAGTCTGGACTCAGCATCCCAGATGGCATACCTTACACCAGCATCCCAGATGGCATACCTTACACCAGAGAAACAAATTTTCTTTGTCAGCTTACTTCTCTCAACTGACCACCAGGCCCCAGCTGTCTGCAAGGAAAATCCTGCAAGCCTGGGGGTTCATGGCATCTTGCATACTCCTCATTCCATATGCCAGACTGCATATGAGGAAACTTCAGTGGTACCTAAAGAGCCTTTGGTGTCAGCACTGTCAAGATCTGAAAACTCTTCTACCCATTATTCCTTGCCTGAGAAAGGTATTTTTTAGGTGGGCAACAGCCTGATCCCGCAAAAATGGATTGCCTTTCTCTCCACACCCTGCCACCCAGACCCTCACCACAGACTTATCAGACTATGCTTGGGGTGCATACAGGGCCAATGGAGCCCACAGCAAATACCCCTGCACATAAGTCAAAAAGAGATGATGGCTATGCAGCAGGCATTGATAGTTTTCAAACCCCTTCTCTCTCCAGGGGTTCTCTTGATCAAAACAGACAACACCACTGTGATGTGGTACATCAACAAGCAGAGAGGGACTCACTCCTGCCCTCTTGGCTCACAGCCTCTTCCATGCAACTACCCTTGTTAGCATAATACCTACCAGGCTCTCTCAACTCCCTAGCAGACCAATTAAGCAGAAAGCTTTTGGACCCACACGAGTGGAAGCTAAACAGAAGTACCTTCTTCCTAATAACTCAGAAATGGGAAACCCCAAAGGTTGACCTCTTTGCCTCCCACACCAACCACCAGCTCAGCAAATTCTGCATCAGGGATCATCACTGCATGGCTTGGAAAATGAATGCCCTGTCCTTACCCTGGGTAAACCTCTCTGTCTATGCCTTTCCTCCCCCCTACCTCTCATCCCCAGGGTACTGCGCAAAATAAGGGAGGAAAAATCAAGGACCATTCTCATAGCTCCAGACTGGCCCAGACAGCACTGGTACCCATTGCTGCACAACCTGTTCCCGCTGCCTCCATGGCATCTTCCTCAGATTCCAAACCTCCTCACCCAGAGGGAAGGGATATTCATGCACCTCCAATTATAGACACTCAATTTGGCAGCTTGGCTTATTCCCTAACCCTGGACCAATCTTCCATCCTCCGTAAACAGGTTCTAGAGGTTATCCGAGAGGCCAGACACCCTAGCACCAGAAAGTCTTGTGCAGATAAATGAAAAAGGTTCTGCACCTGGATCCAGGTGGAGGCCAATACGGCACAGCTCTCCATCCCTCTCATCCTGGATTACTTAGCTAACCTACTACACAGTGGTCTGTCTTTCTCCTCTATACAAATTCATGCCTCTGCTATTTCTGCACATTTTCACACTGAGCAGCCTCTTTTCTTACACCCTCTGATTAAACAGCTCCTCAGAGGGGCTAGTAACTTGAGGCCCCCCAGAAGGGCACCAACACCAGCTTGGGACCTTAACTTTGTCTTAGAAAAGCTCTCCCTGCCTCCTTTTGAACCAGCTTCTTCTGCAGAGCTAAAATTTCTCCCCTGGAAGACAGCCTTCCTTCTGGCCATCACTTCAGCCAGAGGCGTCTCTGAGCTGCAAGCACTCATGGCTGTGGAACCATACATCATTTTCCATGCAGACAGGATATCCCTCAGAACTAATCCATCCTTCATGCCCAAGGTAGTGTCCAGTGTGGATCTCAACCAATCCATTCATTTTCCCACCTTCTTTCCATTCTGCACTCTCTCTCTAGATATATACAGGCAGCTCAGATACTATCTGGACAGGACTAAACCCTTCAGAAAGTCTGATCAATTGCTGGTTAGTTTTGCTACAGGGGCAGAAGGCAAAGCCATCTCCAAACAAACCATTTCCAAATGTATAGCACACTGCATCCATTTCTGCTACAAACAGCATGGCAAGCCTCCCCCCAAGGCGATCAGGACGCACTCTGCCAGAGCAGCCTCCACCTCAGCAGCTTTCCTCAGAGGGGTCCCCACCAGAGACATCCTGGAGGCTGCCACCTGGACATCTGTTGCAAACAAGAAAATAACCAGTGTGTACTGAATGTCCAGGTAAAAAACAAACTTCAGAAAAAACCTATACCAACTGGACAACCACAACTGAAGACACGGCTTTAATAAAAATGATGATAAAAATAACAGCAAACAAATTCCATGCAAAAATAAGATAAAAAAAGGACAAGCACTTTTGCATACAGCTTCTTCAGGTCCTATAAGAGACTAAAAAACATGAACATTTTTAAACTAACACTTGACCTATCAAAACAAGAGAAAATTGTGCCAAAAAAAAAAAAACAATGACATCATTTCCTCATACAGTCAATGCAACTTCCTATGTACCTTAAGCCTCCACCCACTCAAAATGGGTTTCATATTAACCTGACTTTTCAATCCTGAATGCTTATAGGCTTGCATCCTAAGAATCCATTTTAGCTCCATCTGCTCCAAATAGTTGTTAGTCACCACCGCTCACATTTTTAAAAACATGTAACACCCTAAAGGAAAAATTCATGTCCAGGGCATTCAGATTGATGTTTAGCAAGGGCATTGTTTGTATCACCCTTCCTCATATCTGACAAATGTTTGTATACCCTGTCCCTCAATCGTTGGATGGTTTTACCCACATAAAGGCAGGAGCATACATCACATGTTGCTAAGTACACTATAAAGCGGGTAGTGCAGTCTGTATAGAATTTGGGAATAAATTAAAACGCTAAAGTGGAGTGTTTATATATTTGTTGTTTAGTCAAAACCCTACACACACTACAAGACCTGCAGGGATAAGTCCCAGTGCATTGACTTGACTGTCCAGGGCATTTAGTATCATTGCACAACAACCGTTTAGGATTGTTGCTGCTTTGATAGATGAAATATGGTGTGGGGCCCCTACCAAGTCAGTCATTGCAGTGTCCAATGATAAGATAGCCCAATGTTTCTGTATGAAACTTTTTATAACATTGTTATTGCTGGAAAAATTATTTATAAATGAAGTATGATGTTTTGTCTTCCTTCTAATTGTCATGTTATCATCCCTAACTCTCAAAATCGGAGCATTGACTATCAGTGCCTGATCTTGAGTGATGCTAGGTGTGGTAATATTCTGTTCAACAGAGGAGGGTTGACAATAACCCAGCCCATCAACTTCAAGGCTATCACGTATTTCCCTAACAGTAATGCCATTATATCCCCTATCAATAAACATTGCCTCCAGAGTATCAAATTCCCATTGCATGTCACCCTCATTGTTACAAATCCTGGACACTCTAGTGAATTGACTTTTCACTATACTTGAAAACACATATCCAGGGTGCATACTATCTCATTTTCACACTAAGCAGCCTCTTTTCTTACACCCTCTGATTAAACAGCTCCTCAGTGGGGCTAGCAACTTGAGGCCCCCCAGAAGGGCACCAACACCAGCTTGGGACCTTAACTTTGTCTTAGAAAAGCTCTCCCTGCCTCCTTTCGAACCAGCTTCTTCTGCAGAGCTAAAATTTCTCCCCTGGAAGACAGCCTTCCTTCTGGCCATCACGTTGGCTAGAAGAGTCTCTCAGCTGCAAGCACCCATGGCTGTGGAACCCTTCATTTTCCATGCAGACAGGGTATCCCTCAGAACTAATCCATCCTTCATGCCCAAGGTAGTGTCCAGTCTGGATCTCAACCAATCCATTCATTTGCCCACCTTCTTTCCATTCTGCACTGTCTAGATATGCACAGGCAGCTCATATCCTATCTGGACAGGACTAAACCCTTCAAAAAGTCTGATCAATTGCTGGTTAGTTTTCCTACAGGGGCAGAAGACAAAGCCATCTCCAAGCAAACCATTTCCAAATGTATAGCAGACTGCATCCATTTCTGCTACAAACAGCATGGCAAGCCTCCTCCCAAGGCAGTCAGGACACACTCCACCAGAGCAGCCTCCACCTCTGCAGCTTTCCTCAGAGGGGTCCCCACCAGGGACATCCTGGAGGCTGCTACCTGGACATCTGTTCACACTTTTAGCAAACATTACCACCTGCCTCTCTTCTCTAAATCCAGGGCAGGGTTTGCCTCTGCAGTCTTGCAGGGCATCCTAGCCAGCTCCTAGCTTCCTTGACTAACTCCACCCTTTTCCTCAGTTTTGGGAATCTACCCAAATGTGGTGACTACAACAGTGGAACATGAAGAACATAGTACATTTGTGTACACGTACCATAAATGTAGATGTTCGAGTGTCTTCACTGTTGCATCCTGGTTTTCTTCAATCCTTTCCCCTTTGCTTTTTGTTACCTTTCTTCCTTGTTGTTCTCCTTTTCTTTCAAGGGACAAATTGGTATTTATTTTCCACTGGTGGGGTTCTTCCACCAGAACCTGGCCTCCTACTTTGGGGGCTCCTTGACAGGTTAGGGCAAGAAAAATTGATGTAATGGCATCGGCTGCATTACTTTATACCACTGACGACCTGACGTCAGTCTTCAAGCGACAACAACCGATGCAGAAATACTAAGTCTCTGGTATTTGGGCCGGCCGAGGGTTACCCTGACAGGGATAACCCAAATGTGATGACTCCAACAGTGTAGACACTCAAGCATCTACATTTATGGTAAGTGTACACAACTGTACTTTTCTTCTGCTCCTAATGATCCACAGAGTGAATGGCAGGCCTTCAGTCAGGGTTTGTTTAGTGTTTTGATAAGATTGAAACCTCCTCAGGGGGTTTCAGTTCTATCTCCCCGTTGGTTCTCTACTCCCCTTAAAAAGACCCAGGAAAAAGAACTACTCAGAGGAGGAGTTGGATTTGAATGAGGAATTCCTTGCTTTACTGTTCTCATATTCCCTCTCCTTTGGACTATGGATCAGAGGAAGAGGAATCTACCAATCCTGATACTCCCTTTGAAGGGATTTCTTTTGGGGACACAATCTCCAGGACGATGGATTTTTAAAATGGGATTGTGCTTAGGTCTCTGAGATTCATAAGAGTTACTATGAGTTGCTGCACATGGAATCTCCTAAACCTTCTGCTGTTTGTCCTGATGTTCATCGTGTTTCACTGTTGCAGTCACTACACTTGGGTTATCCTGCTGGCAGGTGACCTGCAGTCAGCCCGAGTTCCAAAGTCTTGGTCCGGCATCGGTTGCTGTCGCCTCTTCCCTGACGTCAGTGTGCCAGGGATATAAAAGTTGCAACCAACGCCATTTTCTTCAGGCTTTCTTGCAGCACGGTGCCCAAAGCAAAAGCAGTTTGCAAGTGCCGGTCGGCAGACTCCTGAGATTTTCGAAATTGAGTTTCAGAACCGAAGTCTTCAATAAAGCTAAGTACCCCGTTGGGAAACTTTTTGTTGCTCCAGACCGATGTCAGTAAAAGTTAGTAATTGTATTTCTTGTGGGAAGCAAATACCTCATAAAGTCTTTCACTCTTATTGTATTCCTTGCCTAGGCCCTGACCACGACGTTACTAGTTGTCGGTTTTGTGCTAGATTCAATGAACGCACTATTAAACGTCTGTTTGATTTTGCTTTACATTATTTTGGCCAAAGGTTTAATTACATAATGCCGTCGGAACAAGCTTCGACCAGAATTTATAAAAAATGCAAAGACAAAGAAAAAGACAGGCATCCGAGGTCCAAAACCGACAACAAAGCCTCTTCTGGGCCAGTCGCCGGTTCTCAGTGAGGCGCTTTCACAGCCCCTGACACTCGCTACCTCAGAGCCACAGGCTGTAACCAACAGCCACATGGAGACACCGAGGCCTGTGGAAACTCAAGGTATTGGGCCTACAGAAACTATACCCTCAGATGGGTCTGGAGCCGCTGAGCAGGCATCGGCTTCTGAGGGTGTTTTCAGACCTTCACAGCTTACTATCAAGTCCACTTCAGCAGCCAATGCAAAGTCTAAAACACCATTAAAGACAAAGAAACAAGTACAGCATTCTCCAGAACAGTCATCCATGCCAAAGAAACAGATACTTAAAATGGCCGAAGACCTAATTACTTTAATCAGGGGTTCCCATCCCCTCCTGACAAAAGGCCTAGGCAAGACACTGATTATGATTCCTCTGACCAGGTTTCCATTTCCTCTGATTCCTCTTCTGATCAGGGATATTCTCTCCCTCCCTATGAGGACTCTGATGCAGAAGAGTCCATACCTTCAGCATCTCTGAGGATTATTCTTTTGGGGAAACCCTGCACACCATGAGGGAGCATTTCCATTGGTAGAGCCAGGATTATTCAGAATCCAAGAAAAGGCTCAGAGACTTCCTTTTATTGCCTCAGAACAGGCCCCTGTCTATCCCCCCTGTGCTTGATATTGTTGATTATGTTTTTTCTGAATCCAGTCTGTCTCCTGATTCTTTACCCCTTGCACCAGTCAAGCCAGACAGGTACTACAGGGTCCCTGACTCTCATAAATTTTTTTACAAAAACCCCGCTGCAGACCCAGGAACAATTTCTCAGGGTCCTAAAGGGGTTAAGGCTTCCACTGCTAAAAATCCTGTCCCTTCGGATGGGGATTCCAGAGCTCTGAACAGATGGGGGAAAAAAGTTTACACTTCTGCTACTTTAGCTGTAAGAGCTTTAAACTGTCAGTTTCACATGCTTAAATATCAACAGTACCTCATGTAATTGTTAAAACAGAAAATGGTTTAAAATACAGAAAGTCCTGACAGTAAGGAAATGCAGGATTTATTGCATGCAGTTGAACAAGTGCGAAAGCATACTCTGCAATGTGGTTTTGATTCATTAGAGGCTTCTTGTAGAGCCACAGTTACAGGCTCTGTTATTCGAAGGCATGCTTGGTTGAAAGAACAAAGTTTACCTGACCATGTTAAAGTAAACGTATTGGATGCTCCATTACAGCATGATACTTTGTTTGGTGTTAAGGCAGAAGAGGTGTTAAAAAAATATAGGATAAAGCAAAGTCAATGCAGACAGTGAAAGATTTCTTACAGGTTCAACCACCTAGATTTAGCAGAAACTGGCCTTCAAAAAATTGGTCCTTTCCAGTGTCAGACAGGCCACAAAGAGGCAGATACAGATGCCCAAGGGGCAGATCTCAGCCCCAAGGCTCCTGCAGACCTAAACAATGGGGTGCTTCAGCCCCCAAAGGAGGGGAAGACAAATTACAACCTTATAGGAAACCGTCCCAATGACTTCCCTCTGCAAATGCCAAGCACTTACCTTTTGACAGCACCCCTAGGGGGGGAAGCTAGCACTTTTCTCAAAAAACTGGCACATGATCACCCAGGACCAATGGGTGCTGAATATTATTTCTCAGGGTTACAGGTTCCACTTCCACACGCTTACAAAACCAAAAGGTATGTCAGACCTGCCACAAAACCAATGGGCAGAGGCACAAAAACAGATTGCTGCTCTTATGGACATGGGAGCTATTCAAAAAGTTCCACAGCAAGAACAGGGACAAGGATTTTACTCAAGACTTCTCTTAGTACCCAGAAAGGACAAAGCCTGGAGACCAATACTGGACTTGTCAATTCTAAATACTTTCCTGGATGTTCCAAAATTCAAAATGTTACCACTACAGCAACTTCTGCCCATGCTGGGCAAGAAGGCTTGGCTAGTTACTTTGGACCTCAAGGAGGCATACCTGCATGTCCCAATCAGACAATCTTGCAGAAGATACCTCAGATACATAGCAGGCTCAATGCATTACCAATTCTCTGCACTGCCCTTTGGCTTATCTACTGTGCCCAGGGTCTTCACAAAATGCTTGGCACCAGTAATTGCATTTTGCAGACAAGAAATTCAAATATGGCCCTACTTGGACGACTGCCTTATTCAAGCAGAGAGCAAGGACATTCTTCTAAAGCATCTGGCATTTGTAAAAAGACTGCTAATTTGCCTAGGGTACACAGTAAACAAAAAGAAATCAAAACTAGTGCCCTCTCAAAAGATAATATTCCTAGGTGCAAGCTTAAATACAACTGCCCAGATGGCTTATCTCACGCCAGACAAGCAAAGGCAACTGACTCATTACTTTCAAATGATGGCAACAAAAACCCAGCTCCCTGTAAGAAAAATTCTACAGGCCCTGGGCTTCATGGCATCCTGCATTCTACTAATTCCATATGCAAAACTGCATATGAGGAAACTACAATGGTATCTAAAAAGTGTTTGGACTCAGCATTGTCACAGCCTGGAGACAATCATAACTTTAATTCCCTGCCTACAACAGGAGTTTCGATGGTGGTCCCAGACCTGTCACCACAACAAGGGACAGCCTTTCACCTTACCCACAGCCAGGCAGACAATAACAATGGATGCATTGGATTATGCCTGGGGGGCACATATGGCAGGAAAATGTATTCAGGGCACGTGACCCAAGTAACAAATGCATCTTCACATCAATCAAAAAGAGATGCTAGCTGTACAGAAGGCCCTGACAGCTTTCAAGGACCTAATACATCCAGGGCAACTATTAATAAAGACGGACAATACCACAGTTATGTGGTACATAAACAAGCAAGGGGGCACACATTCCTACCCCCTATGCAGACAAAACATGACTTTGTGGAACACAACACTGATCTATCAAGTACATCTGCAGGCACAATTCCTGCCAGGAACAAAAAATACACAGGCAGATGAACTAAGCAGAAATCTCATGGATCCTCGCGAATGGAAGCTAAATCCACAAGTGTTCAGCATGATAACGAAGAAATGGGGACGCCCAGACATAGATCTATTTGCCTCCCCTCACAATTACCAAATACAGAAATTTTGCACAAGAACTTGTCACTCTCAAGCATGGAAAGCGGATGCTCTATCATTCAGCTGGAAAGGTCTGACAGTCTATGCCTTCCCTCCGATGCCTCTTCTCACCAAGGCGCTACTAAACGTCAGACAAGAAAGGCCAAAAATGATCCTGATTACACCAGACTGGCCACGCCAGCACTGGTACCCAATACTAAAGAGTTTGTCTCAAGGCCCAGCTTGGCTTCTACCTCAAGTTCCTCATCTTCTGACACAACAAAACAATCAGATTCTGCACAGTCAACTCAGAACCTTAAACCTGGCAGCATGGCAGATAATGCAGCCACTCAGACTGCACCTCTCTCTAAAGCTGTTATGGATGTCATTTTAGAAGCTAGGAGGCCCAACACTAGGGAATCTCATGCAGAAAAATGGAAGAGATTCTGTGCTTGGAACCAGGCACAAGGGCTCGAACCACTTGTCCCTAATATACCTCAGATTTTACAATACCTAACCGAGATGCTGGACAAAGGCTTATCTTTCTCATCTATTAAAATCCATGCCTCTGCCATTTCAGCTCATTACAATACGGAAACTCCTATTTTTTTCACATCCTCTACTACGACAGTACCTCAGAGGAGCAAAAAAATATAAGACCCCCAAGGAGAGCACCAGTACCTACTTGGGACCTCAATTTTGTTTTAGAAAAACTCACACTGCCTCCTTTTGAACCAGCCAGCACAGCTGATCTAAAATTCTTGTCGTGGAAAACTGCTCTGCTCCTAGCAATTACTTCAGCAAAAAGAGTCTCAGAGTTACAGGCATTAATGGCTGTGGAACCTTTCCTCATTTTTCATCAGGACAGGGTTTCTCTTAGGACAAACCCAACATTCATGCCAAAAGTGGTCTCCAATGTGGCCTTAAACCAAACCATTCATTTACCTACTTTTTACCCAAATCCCCAGAATAAAGGGGAGAGACTTCTGCACGCTTTGGATATACACAGATGGCTACGATTCTACTTGGACAAAACAAAAGCTTTCAGAAAAACTGAGCAACTGTTTGTAGCATATGCTGCAGGATCACAAGGAAAGCCTATTACAAAGCAGACAATCTCGAAATGGATAGGACACTGCATCCGCTTCTGTTATGCACAACATGGCAAATCCGTGCCTAAGGGCATTAGGCCTCATTCTACCAGAGCAGTAGCCACTTCAGCAGCTTTCCTCAGAGGAGTACCAACCAAAGACATTTTAGAAGCTGCAACCTGGAGCTCAGTGCACACTTTCACCAAGCACTAACACTTACCTCTCTACTCTAAATCCAGAGCAGGCTTTGCCACTGCAGTTCTGCAGGGCTTGTTAGCCTCTCCAAATCCAATTTAGGCCCAACCACCCAACCTCAGCTTTGGGATTCTACCCAAGTGTAATGACTGCAACAGTGAAACACAATGAACATAGTACAGTTGTGTACCTACCATAAATGTAGATGTTTGAGTGTATTCACTGTTGCAGTCCAGGTTACCCACCCACCATCCCCCTTTATTTTTCATTGCTGGGACTTTTGTAATATATGCATGTTTTTATGGCATCATTTTATCTTTCCAGCCTTCCTATCTGGGGGCACCTGACATCCGGGGCAAGAAAAACTGAAGACAATGGTGTCTATTGCAACTTTTATACCCCTGGCGCACTGACGTCAGGGAAGAGGTGACAGCAACTGACGCCGGACCAAGACTTTGGAACTCGGGCCGACTGTGGGTCACCTGCCAGCAGGATAACCCAAGTGTAATGACTGCAACAGTGAATACACTCGAACATCTATATTTATGGTAGGTACACAACTGTACTTTTTGGCTTCTCTGTTGGATGCGTTTTCCAATGCCTCTAAAGCTCCTAATTCTCAGCCCCATTCTCCCTCCCAAGAAACTTAATAGGTTCTATAGGGTGCCTGAGGACTGTAAATGTACAAGCGTCCTGCTCCTGACCCCTGTCTGTAGCCTCTGACAAGCCCTCTCAATTGCTGCCTTCACCCAAATTATTGCCCTCTGATAGCAGAACCATTGAAAGATTAGGTAAGAAGGTTTCGACCTCGGCTACCTTGGCATTTAGGGCTGTTAATTATCAGACCGATATGTCCAGGTGTCTGTTGGCTCTCCTATCCCAGGCTTGTCAGGTTATATCTGATCTTCCAGGCTCTGAGGGTAAAACATCTGCACTTTCTCTTTTAGGGACTTCCTCTGGGGTGGCTTGTCATTCCATAAAGTGTAGTTATGATGCAGCAGATACTTCTTCTAGGGCTGCTGCTTTGGGGTCAGTGATGAGGAGTTATTCGCTTCAGCTTCAACCTTTGCCTAATGATATCAAGGCTAAGTTGGTGGATGCCCCTCTTGATAATAGACATTTGTTTGGTGAAGCTGCAGCTGATTTATGTCCCTTCAGAATAAGGGTAAGACTTTACAGGAACTTAAACATGTGTTTGTTTTTCCTGTTCCTAAATTTCAGAGGAACTACCCCAGTAAGCCAGCGTTGGATCACAGGCTCCTCCTGCTAAGGGTACTCAGACTTCAGTGCCTCAGAAGTCCCTTTCCAGGTAAACCAGGTGCTGTCTGACTGTCCTATTCTTCCCAGCCACTTTCCTTTTTCTCCTCACCTCTCTTTCTCTGTTGCTGTTTGGCTACAGATTACTCAGGATTCCTGGGTTCTGTCCATTATTCGCCAGGGTATTTCTTGGTGTGGAAATCCTTTCAACCTTTTGTGGGTATTCCTCGGCCCCCTCTGGAACAACTCTCCTTTTTTTCCCAGAGGTGGTTCAGGACCTTTTGAGTCTGGGTACTATTCAAAAGATGCTTGTGTCCCAAAGGGGGAGGGGTTTTTACTCCAGGATGTTTCTAGTACCTAGATGCCAATTCTAGACCTATCTCATTTAAACACTTTTCTGAAGGTGCCCACTTTTTGAAGGTTGTCCTTTCAGACTTTGTTCCTCTTTTGCTTCATCGGGCTTATATGGTGTCTGTGGATCTCATGGATGCTTATCTCCATGTTCAGATCCATCACCTTTGCAAGAAGTTTTTATATTTCTCTGTTGCTTTCTGGCATTTTCAGTTCTCTGCCCTTTGGCCTTTCTGCTGCCTCAAGGTTATATCCTCTCCAGAGATCCTGTTGCTAAATCTCCATTTTTCTGTATGAAATCAGAGTTCTGTTGCCATAGATTGCCTAAGAATAGTTTATTGTAGTGAGTAACCTGAAAATGTCACAGCAGCATAATTAAATGATGTGTAGCAGCATATTCCATCAAATAACTGAAAGCACAATAGTAGTATAAAAACTACATCTGAACAAGTCACGTCTCAGACATCAACTGACTTCCCTTTCCTGAGCCTACATTATATTACTTCAGTCCAGTGATTTTCCTCTGGAAACCCTATCCACTCCCCCTAACCTTGGTTCTCAAGCCTTGTCTTGTTTTGCAGTCTTGCATGCGTTTAGCATAGCCTAATTGTCATTATCTAGCATTCCATTGCATGTACATATATCTTTCCCCTGAGAAAGGAACATTCTGTATTTCTGCACGTCATGCTTAGCCAGCAAGATTGTTTCTCTTCTACTGAAATGTCTTTCCCTGAACTGTATGCATAGATGAAACAAGTCTGACACTATATTTTAGGCCTATTCTACTTGTATTCTACATTATGCCTAACATTTATTTTAAAGTGAAAGCCCTAAATCTAACATTTGCCATTTCTCTTTTTCAGAGCCTGGAGTTTACAATAAACTTCAAAAAGTCTTCTCTGACTCCTTTTCAGGACCATGTTTTTCTGGGTTGCAGGATTGAGACAGTGGCTTTGCTGGCATCCCTGCCTCCTTCTAAGGCCTTGACCCTCATCTCTTTCTTTCAAACTCTTCTTCCTCTGGCTTCCATTACAGCCAGGGGAATTTCTGAGAGCTCTGTGTTTCATGGCATCCACCATCCCTATTCTCCCTCTGGCCAAACTTCACATGAGGAAGTTTCAATGGTTCCTTTAGTTAGTTTGGCTTCAACATGCTCATCCCCAAAATTTGTAGTTCGTCTTCTACCTTGTCGAGCTCCACTCGTGGATCCAGCAGTTTGTCCCTAAATCCAAGACTCTCTTTTCATCCCCCTCTTCCCTCTCAGGAGCTGTTCACATATGCTTCAGATGTGGGATGGGGAGCAGCTTTTGGCTCCCTAAAATTGCAGGGGGGGAGGGGTGGTCTCCTCTTCAACAGAAGCAGAACATCAGTATCTGATATGAGAGCCCTTCTGCTGGCTCTTCAGACTTTTCATCGTCTTTTCTCTCTGTGACCTCTCAAGGTGTTTACAGACAACATCACAGTGATGTGGTATGTAAACAAACAGGGAGAACAAGATCTTACCTTATTTGACGGATGGCCCTCCTGGTATGGGATCTTGCTGTCCAGTTTACATTCCCTCAGGTCAAAACATTGTGGCAGACACTCTGACCAGATCCTTAACTCAATCCCATGAATAGATGCTTCACAGAGATGTGTTTCTGGACATTGTCCACCAGTGGATTACTCCTCAAATAGACTTGTTTGCCTCCCTCTTGAACAGGCAACTTCCTCTATTTTGTGCTAGAGTCCTCAGTCCTGTGGTGTGGAAGATGGATGCCCTGTCTTTTTTTTTTTTTTTGGAAGGGGATCTTTCTTTATGATTTCCCTGCCCTTCCCCTCATTCCAAAAGTTGGTTCAGAATTCAACAGGGCTTGTCCAGTATTTTGTTAGTGGCTCCCTTTTGTCCAAGATAGCATTGGTTCCCTCTTCTTCTGCATTTAGCCAAGGGCAGTCATCATAAATTACTTCACAGGGTGGACCTTCTCACCCAAGAAAAGGGATCTCTCATCCATCCCCACCTGTCCATTCTTTAACTGACTCGGTGGGTGATAGGAATTTGATTCGACATGCACATTTTTTCTGAGGGCACATTTAGGGTCCTGCAGGAGGCCAGGAAACCCAATACTAGAAAATCCTACCTATCGAAATGGAAGAGATTTTCTGTTTGGTGTCTCATAACCTGCATCCACTTTCTGTGGATGTTCTTTGGTTCTCTTTTATCTGTGTGAAGTGCTCAATGCTGGGTTGGCTTATTCTTCAGTTAAGACCCACTTATTTGCTATCTTTGCTTGTCTGCCTTTATCACCTCCTTTAGCTTCTAGATTTGAAGCTAAACAATTGCTCAAATGCATCCTTCATATTAGGCCTCCCAGGAAGCCTGTTTCTCCTCCTTTGGATCTTAATTTTGTTTTGGAGAAACTGACTCAGTCTCCTTTTGAGCCTG
Organism: Protopterus annectens; assembly: GCF_019279795.1. Lineage (NCBI taxonomy): Eukaryota > Metazoa > Chordata > Ceratodontiformes > Protopteridae > Protopterus > Protopterus annectens. The sequence continues at coordinate 258,910,830 of NC_056750.1, read as the reverse complement.
CAGCTTCCAGCTTCCTTGTAACATTGCTCTTGGAAGACTTTTCTTTTGTTAGCCCTTCCTTCTGCCAGATGGGTATCGTCCTCCTTTTTTGGTGTTTCTTAATAACAGTGTGTCCTTGCATTCTAGTTCTTTTATGCCCAAGGTGGTGAATGAATTGCCCCTTAATCAGTCTATTCATTTGCCCACATTTTTCCCTTCTCAGCAATCTGCCAGTGAAAAGGTGCAGCATACGTTGGATGTGCACAGACAACTCAGATTTTATCTGGATAAGACTAAGATTATTAGGAAATCTGATCAGCTCTTTGTTTCTTTTCTTCCCAGCTCCTTGGGCTTAGCTTTATCCAAGCAGACTATTTCTTCTTGGATCTCAAATGCTATTTGTTTATTTTTTTAATTCTTTTCATGTGAAGAACCTTCCTTATTCTGTTAAGGCTTATTTTTCTAGAACCGTGGCTTCTTCTGATGTTTTTTTTTTTTCAAGGGTTTGGATACTAACTCTATTCTTCAGGCAGCTATCTGGACTTCTGTGCATACTTTTACTTACCAAGCACTGCAAGTTGGGTGGAATTTCCAGAGCTAGAGCTGGTTTTGCTAGGGCCATTCTTCATGGATGTTCTTCTTGTTTCACTGTTGCAGTCATTCCTTTTGGGTTATCTGCTTGCAGGTAGCCCTCAGTCAGCCTGATTATCAAAGTATTGAGTCCTGCGTCGGTTGCTGTCTCACCTTCCATGACATCAGGTAGGGGTATAAAGCATGCGGCCGACGCCATTACATCAGTCTTTCTTGCCGTGCGGTGCCTGAAGCAGAAGTTGTTCGCAAGTGCCAGTCGGCTGACTCCTGAAATTTTCATTTTCAAGTTTCAGATCTGAAATCTTCAGCTAAGCTAAGTACCTCGTTGGGGATCCTTTTTCTTGCTCTAAACCGATGTCAGTAAAAGTTAACAATTGTATTTTTTGTGGAAAGCAAATATCTCATAACGATTTTCATTCGTACTGCATTCTTTGCTTAGGCCCAGACCATGACGTACCTCTCTGTCGGTTTTGTGCCTTATTCAAACCTCAAACTATTTGTCATCGGTTCATTTTCGCATCTAAATATTTTGATACTCGGTTCAATTATCCACAAATGGCTTCAGTAACCCTCCTGACTACCGACATTCTGAAAAAAACGCAAAGATAAAGACAGAGACAGACTGCATAGGTCCAAAGCTGCCGACGATGCTTCTCCTAAGCTAGTCACCAGTTTGCCGGTACTCAGTGAGGCATTTTTGCAGCTCCTGATATCCACTACTTCAGATTTGCAAGCCTGTACTTAGACCCATTCGGAGTCCGGTATGCCGCGTGATGCTTCTTCGACTGCGAAACCTACGGATGTCTCTACCTTGGATGGGTCCAAAGCCACTGTGCAGGCACTGGCTTCTGAGGGTGTATTCAGGCCTACTGACTTGCATATTAAACCGGCGCCATCTTCTTCTTCAAGGTCTAAAACTCGATCCATGCCTAGAAAACTGACGCCCAGACCGCATGGTCAGGCCCCTATACCTTAAAAACAAATTATAAGAATGGCTGAAAGACCTTATTACTCTAATCAGGGGAAGCCACCCTTCTCCCTCTAAGAGACCTAGAACTGATTTTCCTTTTGATTCTTCTGATCAGGATTCTGACATTTCTGTTTTCTCTGATGACCAGGTGTTGCCCTTATCTGCCTATGAGGAATCTGATGCAGAGTACTCCATTCCCTCTGCTTCCCATCTAGAAGATTTCTCTTTTGGTGAAACCTTGCATACACGTAGGGAGCATTTCCCCTGGGAAAGCCAGGATTACTCTGACTCCAAAAAGAGGCTTAGGGAATTCTTACTCCTACCTTAACACAGGCCTGTAGCTATCCCTCCTGTACTGAACATTGTAGATGATGCCTTCTCGGAATCTAGCCTGGCCCCTGACTACCTCTGGCTCCCCGAAAACTTGACAGGTATTATAAGGTACCTGACTCTCACAAGTTCCTCTTTTAAAATCCTACTTCGGATCCTGAGACCATTTCCCAGGGACCCAAAGGCATTAAGGCTACTACTGCCAAAAACCCTACCCCCTCTGATAGAAATTCCAGGGTCCTGGACAGATGGGGTCAGAAGGTATACACTTCTGCAACTTGGGCCACTAGGGCCTTAAACTGCCAGTTTCATATGTTAAAGTATCGGCAGCATATTATTGGATTGCTTAAACAGAAAATGATGTTGATTCCTGACTGTGCTGAAAATAAAGAATTACGGGATTTAATGCATTCTGCTGAACAAGTTGGAAAACATACTTTGCACTGTGGTTTTTATTCATTAGAGTCATCTTGCAGGGCTGCTGTCACTGGGTCTGTACTTAGAAGGCATGCTTGGCGTAAGGAGCAATCTTTGCCAAATCACGTTAAAGCTAAATTACTGGATGCTCCCTTAAACCAAGACCGCATGTTTGTCAACAAAGTAGTAGTAGTACTTAAAAAGATGGAGGAAAAAGCTAAATCTATGCAAACTGTTAAAGATTTCCTGCAAGTACAGCCTCCCAGATTTAGTAGGCACTGGCCTTCTAAGAATTGGTCCTTTCCTGCCTCTTCCAGGCCTTCTCAGTCCAAACCCAGAACCATCAGAACACCCACACTTCAGTCCCAAGGTACTCACAGGCCTAAGCAGTGGGGGGCTCCCACTTCCAAAGCTGGGAGTAGTAAGACACCCCCTATAGTAAACTGTCACAATGACTTAACTTTAAACCTTCCAAGCCCTGCTCAACTGACTGTTCCTTTAGGGGAAAAGATCACCCTGCATGCAAAAAAACTGGGAACTCATTACCCAAGACAAATGGGTTTTAAATATAGTTTCCCAAAGATACAGATTTCACTTCCACTCCTTACCAACACCAAACGGTTGGCCAGACCTACCCCCAAATCAGTGGGCAGAGGCTCAAAAGCAAGTTCTCTCACTTCTAAGCATGAGGGCTATTCAGCCTGCCCCAGAAGAATAATGGGGGCAAGGTTTCTACTCAAGACTTTTCCTGGTACCCAGAAAAGACTATTCCTGGCATCCTATCCTGGACCTATCTATCCTAAACACTTTTTTGTTAATCCCAAAATTCAAAATGCTAACTCTTCATCAGCTGCTTCGCATGCTAGGCAAAAATGCCTGGTTGGCAACACTGGATTTAAAGGAAGCCTACCTGCACATCCATATAAGGGAATCTTGCAGAAGATACCTACACTTCAGAGCAGGATACATGCACTGTCAGTTCTCTGCACTGCCCTTTGGCTTATCTACTGCGCTCAGGATATTCACAAACTGCCTAGCTCCAGTCATTGCATTTTGCAGGCAAAGAAATATTCAAATATACCCATACCTGGATGATTGTCTAATTCAGGCAGAAAGCCAGGACATCCTTTTTAACCATCTGGCATTTGTAAAGAAATTACTAACTTCTCTGGGGTACACCATAAACTAAAAGAAATCACATCTAGTACCCTCCTGGGAGCAAGCTTGAATACAACTTCCCAGATGGCATACATCACGCCAGAGAAACAAGTTCGCTTGACAGCCTACTTCAAAAACCTGGCCACAAAGACCCAGCTATCTGCAAGGAAAATACGGCAAGCCCTGGGGTTCATGGCCTCTTGCATTCTACTAATTTCATATGCAAGACTGCATATGAGGAAACTACAATGGTATCTATGCTGTCAACATTATCAGGACCTAGAATCAATGATTCATATCATACCTCGTCTAAAGATAGAGTTCCTTTGGTGGGCAGAGGCCTGTCACCAAAACAAGGGACTGCCATTCACTCTACCCCCTGCCACCCAAAACCTAACAGCAGACACGTCAGACTATGCATGGGGTGCTCACTTGGCAGGGCAATGCATTCAGGGCAAATGGAACCAGAGTCAAATGCACCTGCATATCATATGTTAGCTGTACAGAATGCTCTGACAGCCTTCAAGGACCACATTCTTCCAGGATAATTATTGGTAGACAGACAACACCACTGTTATGTGGTATATAAGCAGGGCGGATCCTGCTCATACCCTCTCTGCAGACTAGCCATGGCTCTGCGGAATACAGCCTTGAGCTACCAAGTGCACCTACAAGCTCAATTCCTGCCAGGCAAGCTAAATACACTGGCAGGCGATCTATGCAGAAATCTCATGGACCCATATGAGTGGAGACTGGATCCAAAGATATTCAACATTTTGAGAAACAAATGGGGGAGCCCAGAGATAGACCTGTTTGCCTCCCCTCAGAACTACCAGTTGGACAGATTCTGTACAAGGACTCTTCACAGACAAGATTGGAAAGTGGATTCCCTGTCCTTCACATGGAAAAACCTATCACTTTATGCCTTTCCCCCTCTGCCTCTCCTCTCCAAAGTGCTTCTAAAGATCAAACAGGACAAACCAAGGACAATACTCATTGCACCAGACTGGGCACGCCAACACTGGTGTACCCCCTCTTGTGCAGTGTTTCACTTCTGGAACCATGGCACCTGCCTCATACCCCTGCCCTGCTGTCCCAGAAGGAGGGCCAGGTTCTGCACCCACAGCTTCAAACCCTGAACCTTGCAGCCTGGCTAATTTCATGATCTCTCCATTACCATCCCTCAGTAAGCAAGTGATGGATGTCATTCTGGAGGCAAGGAGGCCTAGTACTAGAAAATCTTATGCTGAAAAATGGAAAATATTCTGTTCCTGGAACCAAACACAAGGGATGGCCACAACTGTGTCCAATTTACTGCACATTCTTTAATACTTAACTGAGATGCCTCACAAGGACCTTTCCTTTTCTTCCATCAAAATTCATGCCTCGGTCATTTCAGCTCACTATAATACAGAGCCACCCCTCTTATCTCATCCACTGCTGAAGCAATTTCTCAGAGGGGCCAAAAACTTAAGACCACCCAGGAGAACCCCTACTCCAGCCTGGGACCTTAACTTTTTATTGGAAAAACTCACTCTATCCCTTTGAGCCAGCTGCAAATGCAGAGTTGAAATTCCTTTCTTGGAAAACAGCCTTCCTTCTAGCAATCACTTCAGCAAGACTGGTGTCTGAATTACAAGACCCTTTCATGCAGACAGGGTGTCCCTCAAGACCAATCCCTCCTTTATGCCCAAGGTGGTATTCATTGTGGTCTTTAATCAGTCCATTCATTTGCCCAACCTTCTTTTCTAATCCTCAGAACAAAGGGGAATGAATACTGCACTCCTTGGACGTGCACAGACAACTTAGATTTTACTTGGATAGGACTAAGCCTCTCAGGAAATCTGAACAGCTGCTGGTTGCATTTGCTGCAGGGGCAGAGGGGAAGGCCATTTCAAGGCAAACCATTTCTAAGTGGATAGGCCATTGCATTCATTTCTGATATAAGCACCACAGAAAACCTACTCCACAAGGAGATAAGACCACATTCAACCAGGGCTGCATCTACCTCTACAGCCTTTCTCAGAGGTGTCCCTACCAGGGACATCCTAGAAGCTATTACCTGGAGTTCTGTACAAACCTTCAACTAGCATTACCACTTGCCAATTTTTTCTAAATCCAGAGCTGGTTTTGCCACTGCAGTCTTGCAGGGCCTTATAGCTGGTCCTAATGCTATCTAATTGCCTCCTCCCTTCCTTAGCTTTGGGAATCTACCCAAATGTAATGACTGCAACAGTGAAACACAAAGAACATAGTACAGTTGTGTGCACTTACCATAAATGTAGATGTTTGAGTGTATTCACTGTTGCAGTCCTGGTTACCCTCCCTCCATCCCCCCTGTCTTCTATTGACTATACCTCTATTCTTGCCTACTGTGCTTAAAGCTTTCTGGTGTATTTGCTTTTTTGTTGGAGGTGTAGCCTTATAAATAATTGCTTCTCATTATGGGGGCACCTGACATCTGGAGCAAGAAAAACTGATGTAATGGCATCGGCTGCATGCTTTATACCCCTGACTACCTGACGTCATGGAAGATGAGACAGCAACCGAAGCAGGACCCAAGACTTTGATAATCAGGCAGACTGAGGGCTACCTGCTAGCAGATAACCCAAATGTAATGACTGCAACAGTGAATACACTCGAGCATCTACATTTATGGTAAATGTACACAACTGTACTTTTCCTAGAGAGCTCTGCTGTTTTTTTTCTCCTCCCAAGTTTCTTCCTGAGCTTTGACACTCTCCCTAATGTTATGAATACTGTAACAGTGAAATGGAAGGAGACAGTACAATTGTGTAAAATCTTACTATAATGGTAGATGTCCTTCTCTTCACTGTCATAGTATTCACTCCCTCCATCCTTCTCTTGGTCCATTTATCTTCTGGTTGTACTAGTTACCTCTTGGTTTTCCTTGGACTGGCATTCCTACTGGGGCTTTCAGTTCTGAGGCTGGTACATCCGGATGTCACCTTTATGCCATACACTATGCAAGGAGCATACATGTGACGTATGGCATACCTTAAAGCAACCTAAGGCTTTGGTATATTGACTGGACATCACGCTGCCCTAGGCAGGGATCCCTAATGTTATCATTACTTCAACAGTAAAGAAAAGGACATCTACCATTATGGTAAGATTTTACACAACCGTACTCTCCTTTGCACCTTTAGGGTCCTATGTTCAATGCTGACTTCTGTTCATTGGCTGTTAAGTTTGCATAATTTTAGTCTGGTAATTAGTGCAGAGGATTAAAGCTGTGAGCTATCAGTAAGCCATTTCTGTCCATTGTTTCAGTCTTTCAGCCTCCCATTTGCCTACCATGCAACTCTGATCAAGTCACGTAACCTGACAGTGTTCTGAGACAATTGGGGGAATTAGGCTATACTTCTTAGTGGTCTCCTGGACTGCATGCCTTGTAACTGTCTATGAACCTTTGGTGTTATGGTTTTCTTTTTTGCATGTAGTTTAGGTTGTGCTTCTTTTGTTTAATGTCATCATCTGCTGACTATATAAAAGCTTTATTGAGCAACCGTATTATCCAAATGAGACATAATGTTACTTGCCAGCATAGGCAGATTATTACCACCCGTCTGATTTGCTTCTGATTTAGCATGTACATTGCTGAGTTCTGCTTCCACTGAAGGTTAGCCATATCTTCTGAGGGAATGTTCTGTTGTTTCAGCTGACTCGCTAAGCAAGACCCTCTGATCAGAGCAAAATATCAGTCAGTATTCCCTGCTACCAATGAGTCTTTTTCTGCAGTAAAATTAATATTTAAATCTGGATAGCAGCTCACGTATCTGATTTTAAGACCCATTAGTTTGGCTGCTGACATTTAACAGCTGCGCACTTTGAGGTAATTGTAGTTAGACCTAAAAACTCAGCAATATGTGCTCTCCTAGAGAGCCATCTTTTAATGTCTGTAGCTTATTAAAACTGAGTCCAAATAATTTCAGATGCAGAACAGCATTTACAGTTACAAATTTGAAAATCAGTAGTACATGAATCTTAGCGATGCTAGTCATATGATGTTCAGTGAGTCATCTCTTTGAGCTTTGTTTGCAAAGATGTTTTTGTCCTGTTTGAGATGCAAACGTTTGTCATATCCTTAGTTACATGGGTTATACATTGCCAAGGATATAACAGCTGGCCAGCTTACAAAACTTCAGAGCATTTTCCACATGCCCAGACTGTCAGGCAGTTTGAGCTGAGCTGATTAAAAGACAAGTTTGGGCGCAAAGCCCTTCAGAACTTTACTGTCACTAAAGAGTACACTCCCAAGTCACAGAAACAGTTACTCAAGATGGCGGAAGATTTACTTACTATGATTAGGGGTTCACAGCCCCCTCCAGATAAAAGGCCAAGGCAGGATGTTTATTATGATTCCTCTGATCAGGCTTCTGTTTCTTCAGTTTCTTCTTCTGTCCAGGAATATTCTTTCCCTCCTTATGAGGATTCTGATGCTGAGGAATCCATTCCTTCAGCTTCTCCCCCTGAGGATTTCTCTTTTGGGGAAACTTTGCGTGAAATGAGGGAACATTTCCACTGGGAAGGACAGGAGTATTCGGAATCTAAGAAAAGACTAAGGGATTTTCTTCTTCTTCCCCAACATAGACCCCTGGCTATTCATCCTGTTTTGGATATTGTGGATGATGCCTTTTCGGAGGCTAACTTAACCTCTGACTCTTTTCCTCCTGTTCCTGTTAAGCCTGATAGATATTACAGGGTTCCTGATTCCCACCAGTTTTTATACAAGAATCCTTCTGCTGACCCTGAAACCATTTCTCAGGGTCCTAAGGGAGTTAAGGCCGCTTCTGCCAAAAACCCCATTTCCACTGAAAAGGATTCTAGATCTTTAGAAAGATGGGGCAAAAAAGTGTACACTTCTGCTACTTTGTCCATTAGGGCTTTAAACTGTCAGTTTCATATGCTGAAATACCAGCAATTTCTCTTGTCTGTTTTAAAACAAAAGCTTACTTCCATTTCTGCCTGTGCAGATAAGGAATTACATGACTTATTGCATGCCACTGAACAAGTTGGAAAGCATGGTTTACACTGTGGATTTGATGCCTTGGAGGCTTCTTGTAGGGCTGCTGCCTCTGGTACAGTCATTAGAAGGCATGCATGGCTAAAGGAACAAAATTTGCCAGAACAAGTAAAAGCTAAATTATTGGATGCTCCTGTTCAGCATAATGTTTTGTTTGGATCAAAAGCTGAAGAGGTGATTAAAAAGATGGAGGATAAGGCGAAATCCATGCAAACAGTTAAAGATTTCTTACAAGTACAGCCACCAAGATTTAGCAGGAATTGGCCTTCTAAAAATTGGTCCTTTCCCACTTCAGACGGGCCTCAGAGGGGTAGATATAGATGCTCCAGAGGAAGGCCTCAAACACAAGCTTCTTATAGACCAAGACAGTGGACTGCTTCCACCCCTAGGGGAGGAGAGGATAGGTCACAAACTCATAGGAAACAAACTCAATGATTCCCTCTGTTGGGCTGCAGGAACTTCTTGCCTGGAAGCCCCCCTCAGAGGAAAACTCTCTCTTTTTTATCAAAATTGGACTCATATAACCCAAGACAAGTGGGTTCTGGATGTGGTTTTAAGAGGTTACAAATTCCATTTTCATACCCTGCCAAGGCCAAGCGGATGGCCAGACCTTCCAAAACATCAATGGACAGAGGCCTTAAACCAGGTGGAAGCACTTTTGGCTATGAAAGCCATAGAACTGGTTCCACTTTCAGAGCTGGGACAAGGTTTTTACTCAAGGCTCTTTCTGGTTCCCAGGAAGCAAAACTCATGGAGACCCATTCTGGATTTGTCAGTCTTGAACACCTTTCTAGAAATTCCAAAATTCAAGACGCTTACTCTACAGCAGCTACTTCCAATGCTATCCAAAGATGCGTGGATGGTAACTTTGGATTTAAAGGAGGCATATTTACACATTCCCATCAGGCAGGAATGCAGAAAATACCTCAGGTTCAAGGCCGGATCGAGGCACTTTCAATTCTCTGCGCTGCCCTTTGGATTGTCTACTGTGCCCAAGGTCTTCACCAAATGCCTGGCTCCAGTAGTAGCTTACTGCAGACTCGAGGGGATTCAAATTTACCCTTATCTGGACGACTGTCTAATTCAGGCAGACAGCAAGGATGTCTTACTCCAGCATCTAGAGTTTGTACAAAACCTCCTCAAGTTCCTGGGATTTTCTGTAAACATAAAAAAGTCAAATTTGACACCCTCACAGCAGATAACTTTTCTGGGTGCTCTTCTAAACACCACAACCCAGATGGCATTTCTGACATCCGAAAAACAATTACAGCTGGCTTCAACTTTCAAAACCTTGGCAACTTTAACTCAACTATCTGCAAGGAAATTCCTGCAGGCTCTGGGTTACATGGCTTCCTGCATCCTTCTCGTACCATATGCAAGACTACACATGAGGAAAATTCAGTGGTACCTAAAAAGTGTATGGTCTCAGCATTGCCACAGTTTAGACATACTGATCTCCATCCTGCCTTGCCTTCAAAAGGAATTTCTTTGGTGGTCCAGGGCGTGTACTCTAAACAAAGGGAAACCCTTCTGTCTGCCTCCTGCCACTCAGACTCTAACCACGGACGCATCAGATTATGCTTGGAGAACCCATTTTCAGGGCAACTGTCTGCAGGGCCTTTGGACAAAGGATCAGAAGCACCTGCATATAAATTTAAAGGAAATGTTAGCCGTTCAGAAAGCCCTAATGGCCTTCAGGAATCTTCTACAACCAGGACAACTACTAATACGGACAGACAACACCACAGTTATGTGGTACATAAACAAGCAGGGGGGATCTCATTCCTACCCCCTTTGCAGACTAGCCATGGATCTATGGAACACAGCTCTAACTTGCAATCTGGACCTTCAAGCTCAGTTTCTACCAGGAAAGCAAAACTTACTGGCAGACAGTCTGAGCAGAAACCTTTCGGATCCACACGAGTGGATGCTAGACACCAAAATATTCAGGATGATAACAGCAGTCTGGGGATGTCCTCATGTAGACTTCTTTGCATCCCATCTCAATCATCAACTACAGAATTTTTGCACCAGGACTTTCCACAAAGAAGCTTGGAAAGTGGATGCCCTATCATTCAGTTGGAGGAACCTCTCGGGATATGCCTTTCCGCCTCTTCCTCTTCTTTCACAGGTATTATTAAAGATAAAACAGGACAAGCCCAAGATGATAATCTTGCTGGCCCCAAATTGGCCTCGACAGTTTTGGTACCCAACTCTAAAAAAACTATGTCTGGAGCCCCCTTGGATTTTACCTCAGTCTCCGAACCTTCTGTCCCAACATCAGGGTCAGGTTCTACACTCTCATGTCAGAACTCTCAGCCTGGCAGCCTGGTTAATCCAGGGCCTTTGATTTCTTCTTTCCTACCCAAGCAGGTTATGGATGTCATTTTAGAAGCCAGACGTCCTAGCACTAGAAAATCTTATGCAGGAAAATGGAAAAGATTTTTTCCTGGATGCAGGCTCAGGATTCTGATCCTCCTCTTCCGAACATTTCTTCAATTTTACTTTACTTAACAGATCTCTTACATAAGGGTCTCTCTTTCTCTTCTATTAAGATACATGCCTCTGCTATTTCTGCTTGTTATAATACAGACCCTCCAATCTTTTCCCACCAGCTCATGAGACAGTTTCTCAGAGGAGCTAAGAATTTAAGACCTCCTAGATCTTCTCCCATTCCTGCTTGGGATCTCAACTATGTTTTGGAAAAACTAACCTTGCCTCCTTTTGAGCCTGCTGCCTCTTCTGACATCAAGTTTTTATCTTGGAAGACAGCTATCCTGTTAGCCCTAACCTCTGCCAGGAGAGTTTCAGAGTTACAAGCTCTTATGGCTGTGGAACCATATATTATTTCTCATCAAGACAGGGTGTCTTTTGAGGACTAATCCTACCTTCATGCCTAAGATGGTTTCCAAAGTGGCTTTAAATCAAACTATCCACTTGCCAACTTTTTTCCCCACTCCTCAAAATAAAGGGGAAAGCATCTTACATTCCTTGGATGTACACAGACAATTATGTTTTTACCTGGACAGAACCAAGGACATCAGAAAATCAGAACAATTGTTTGTTTCTTATGCTTCAAGTTCCCAAGGTAAAGCCATTTCAAAACAGACCATTTCTAAATGGATTGCTCATGGAATCAGATTTTGTTATTCACACCATGGAAAGCAAATCCCAGGGAGTATACGGACTCATTCCACCAGAGCTGCTGCCACTTCTGCGGCCTTCCTAAGGGGAGTTCCTACCAAAGACATTTTGGAAGCTGCAACTTGGAGTTCAGTGCATACTTTTTCTAAGCACTACAATCTACCCCTCTACTCTAAGTCTAGGGCAGGCTTTGCCTCTGCAGTCTTGCAGGGCCTTTTAGCCGTCCCTTCTTCTTTATGACCACCTCCCTTTCTTTCAGCTTTGGGATTCTACCCTACAATCATGACTGCAACAGTGAAACACGATGAACATAGTACAGTTGTGTACACCTAACATAAATGTAGATGTTTGAGTGTCTTCACTTTTGCAGTCTGGGTTTCCCTCCCTCCTGTCCCCTCTTATTTTTACTTTTTTATGGTTCCTTTTTTCACCATTCTTCTGAGGTGTATTTGCAAAAAGGGTATGGGACCTTTATCATTTTGGGACTCCTGACATCTGGGGCAAGAAAAACTGGAGAAGGTGGCGTTGGCTGTCAGCTTTGTACTCCTGGCGCTCTGACGTCGGGGAGCATGGTTGAACAGCCGACGCCGGACCCAGACCTTGGGATTCTGGTCGACCAAGGGCTGCCTGCCGGCAGGGGAGAACCCTACAGTCATGACTGCAACAGTGAAGACACTCGAACATCTACATTTATGGTAGGTGTACACAACTGTACTTTTTAATGGACTGTCTAGACGCTGTGATGTAATGTTAAATGGAACACTAATTTTTTCTGTCAGTTTAAAAGTTGTGTAAAGGAACTGAAAACATTTTTTTGTGGGGATAAGTTGGTTATTTTACTTTTGTGGGGCTGGTATAGCATTTTAAACTCCTTTTTGCTGTTTTTCTGTCAAAAAAAGTATTTTTTGTGGACTGGTTGTATTTACTGACAATTGCTGCTTGTCTTTCCCAGGAAAGAGGCACCATTTTCGTCTTTATTCTGGAACAGACTATCCAGTCCCATGATCGGTCCTTCCTCTAACCACAAAAAAAAAAAAAAAACAAATAAGCAAATAGCCTTTGCCATCACAGCAAGACTAGCAGTTTGCCTCAGCTGTAGGTGGGTGACTCTGCTGTGGACGTTTGGTGTCTCAGACCACTCATTTTTTTTTATTCCAGATCCCTCTGATCAAACATCTACAGCCATTATGGACCAGGGATTAGCCATGTCCTAAGCAGCTGTTGGGTTCCATCAGTGGGAAAGAGAGAGCCACCCTTGTCACTCCTGGGAGTGGGAACAGAGAAGTTTCTCTTATTTCAGAATACTGTGCCCATCCCTGAGTAAGCTACTTACTACTGCTAATTAGTAACACAGTTTGCACCCATTTTTCCTGTCAAAAACAAGCAGAAAACTGAGCATGGTGTCTACTTCTCCTCTTCAATTTTCTTTGGATAGGATTAGTTTACTGTGTCTGACTCTGGGTGTAATTCAGGCTAGTGAGCCTTCTTGTAAAGTAGTTTGTGGTAAAGGAAAGTGAAGTTCCTCTTTTCTTGAAAAGATTCGAGATGCTGCATCTGAGCAGGAAAATGCAGGGATGGATGCAGTTTTTTTTTTTTCTCCTCAGACTTCTGATTCAGACTCTGAGGAGACCTCAGTTTCTGATTCTGCCTGTGGGCATTTCTGTTTCTTTGAGACTACTGCTGGAATGTGCCAGTGTTTTCAGTAAGAGAACACCAAGGTGTCTCAGTCCATCAGAAAATACTGAGTTGATGTTCTTCGTGTTTCACTGTTGCAGTCATTATATTTGGGTAATCTGTTGGCCATTTGCCCTCAGTCAGCCTGATTAACAAAGTCTTGGGTCCTACGTCGGATGCTGTCCCTTCTTCCATGACGTCAGGTCATCAGGGGTATAAAAAATGCAGCCGACGCCATTACATCAATATTTTTTGCCGTGCGGTGCACGAAGCAGAAGCAGTTCGCAAGTGCTAGTCGGCCAACTCCTGAAATTTTCATTTTCGAGTTTCAGAACCGAAGTCTTCAACTTAAAGCTAAGTACCCCATTGGGGAAACTTTTTGTTTCTCCTTAACAATGTCAGTAAAAGTTAATAATTGCATTACTTGTGGAAGGCAAATACCTCATAAAGATTTTCATTTGTATTGTATTCCTTGCCTAGGCCCTGACGACGACATACCTTGCTGTCGGTTTTATGCTTTATTTAATCAGCACACTATCTATCATCAGTACATTTTTGCCTCTAAATTTTTCGGTTCTCTGTTTAATTACCCAGAAATGTTGTTGGTTAGCCATCTGACTACCGGAATTTCAAAAAAACGCTTCTCCTAAGCCAGTCGCCAGTTCACCAGTACTCAGTGAGGTGCTTTTGCAGCCCCTGATACCCACCATTTCTGATTCGCAGGCCTCTTCTGAGACCCATTTGGAGTCTGGTATGCCGCGTGATGCTTCACCTATAGAACCCGCGGATGTCTCTACCTTGGATGGGTCCGGAGCCACTGTGCAGGCACCGGCTTCTGAGGGTGTATTCAGGCCTACAGACTTGCATATTAAACCGACTCCACCTTCAATTCTAAGGCCTAAATCTCGATCTATGTCTAAGAAACCGACGCCCAGGCCACATGTTCAGGCCCCTATGCATAAAAAGCAAATGATCAAATTGGCTGAAGATCTTATTACTCTAATTAGGGATAGTCAACCCCCCCCCCCCCCTTCTAAGAGGCCTAGGGCTGAGTTTGACTATGAATCTTCTGATCAGGACTCTGTTTCTTCTGACTCTTCTAATGACATGGATTTGTCCATACCTACTTATGAGGATTCTGATGCAGAGGATTCCATTCCCTCTGCTTCCCCCCTGAGGACTTTTCTTTTGGGGAAACTTTACATACTTTAAAGGAGCATTTTCACTGGGAGAGTCAGGAATTTTCTGATTCAAAAAAGAGGCTTAGGGATTTCCTCCTCCTTCCACAGCATAGGTGGTTGATGTGGTTTCGGAATCCAGTATGGCTTCTGATTCCCTGCCTCCGGCCCCTAGTAAACCTGACAGATACTACAGGGTTCCTGAGTCCCACAGGTTCCTTTTCAAAAATCCTGTTGCAGACCCAGAAACCATTTTTCAGGGGCCCAAGGGCATTAAGGGTTGTACTGCTAAAAATCCTACCCCTTCTGATAGAGACTCCAGGGCGCTGAATAGATGGGGTAAAAAGGTTTATACTTCTGCGACCTTGGCAATCAGAGCTTTAAACTGCCAATTTCATATGTTAAAATATGAACAGCATATTACTGGACTGCTTAAACAGAAAATGATACTGATTTCTGACTGTGTGGAAAATAAAGATTTACAGGATTTATTGCATTTTGCTGAACAAGTTGGAAAACTTACTTTGCAATGTGGTTTTGATTCTTTAGAGGCCTCCTGCAGGGTTGCTGTTACTGGGTCTGTGCTTAGAAGGCATGCTTGGCTTAAGGAGCAATCTCTGCCTGATCATGTTAAAGTGAAATTGTTGGATGCTCCTTTAAATCAGGACCGCCTGTTTGGCAATAAGGCTGAAGAAGTTCTAAAAAAGATGGAAGATAAAGCTAAATCTATGCAAACTGTAAAAGATTTCTTATAAGTGCAACCTCCAAGATTTAGTAGGCACTGGCCTACTAAGAATTGGCCCTTTCCAGCTCCTTCCAGATCCTCTCAAGCCAAACCCAGACACTCCAAAAACACTAGGTTTCATCCCAGGCGACTCTCAGAACTAAGCAATAGGAGGTTTCCACTTCCAAATCTGGAAATAACAAGACACCCCCCTATGGTAAACAATCGCAATGACTTTCCTTTAAAATTACCAAGCACTTACCTTTTAGCCGCCCCTTTGGGGGGAAAGATTGCTCTTCATGCAAGAAATTGGGAACTCATAACCCAGGACAAATGGGTTTTAAATATAGTGTCCCAGGGATACAGATTTCATTTCCTCACGTTGCCAACACCAAACAGGTGGCCAGACTTACCCCCAAATCAGTGGGCAGAGGCTCAAAAAGAAATAATTTCCCTCTTAAGCATGGGGGCTATTCAACCGGTACCAGCAGAGGGAAAAGGGACAAGCTTTCCATTCCAGGCTTTTCCTGGTACCCAGAAAAGTCCAATTCTGAACCTGTCTACTCTAAACACCTTTCTGAACATTCCAAAATTCAAGATGCTAACTCTTCACCAGTTACTTCCTATGCTAGGCAAAGATGCCTGGTTGGCAACTCTAGATTTAAAAGAAGCATATCTGCACATCCCAATCAGGGAATCTTGCAGCAGATACCTACGCTTCAAAGCAGGCTACTGGCATTATCAGTTCTCTGCACTGCCCTTTGGCTTGTCTACTGTACCCAGGATATTCACAAAGTGCCTGGTTCCAGTAATTATATTTTGCATGCAAAGAAATATTCAAATATATCCATACCAGGACGATTGTCTAATTCAGGCACAAAACCAGGTAATACTTCTAAATCACCTGGCGTTTGTAAAAAAAAAAAAAAAAGGTTCTAACTTGTCTGGGGTACACCATAAATAAAAAGAAATCTCAACTGGTACCCTCTCAACAGATTACATTCCTGGGTGCAAGCTTGAATACAACTGCCCAGATGGCTTTTCTAACGCCAGAGAAGCAAATTCATTTGGTAACTTACTTCAAACAAGTGGCCACAAAAACCCTACTATCTGCAAGACAAATACTGCAAGCCTTGGGTTCATGGCCTCCTGCATTCTTCTAATTCCATATGCAAGACTGCATATGAGGAAACTACAGTGGTACTTAAAAAGCCTATGGAATCAACATTGCCACAGCCTGGAAACAATGATTCCTGTCATACCTTGCATACGCCTGGAGTTCCTATGGTGGGCAGAGGCCTGCCACCAAAACAAGGGACTGCCATTCACACTACCCCCTGCCACCCAAATCCTAACTACAGATGCATCAGATTATTCATGGGGGGCTCACCTGACAGGGAAGCGCATTCAGGGCAAATGGAACCCAAATCAAATGCACCTACATATCAATCAAAAAGAAATGTTAGCTGTACAGAAAGCTCTGACAGCCTTCAAAGACTACATTCTTCCAGGATAACTAATGGTAAAGACAGACAACACCATGGTCATGTGGTACATAAACAAGCAGGGGGGTACACATTCCTACCCCCTTTGCAGACTAGCCATGGCATTGTGGAACACAGCCTTGAGCTACCAAGTGAACCTACAAGCTCAATTCCTGCCAGGAAAATTGAATATACTGGCAGACGGACTAAGCAGAAATGTCATGGACCCACACGAGTGGAAACTGGAACCACAGATTTTCTTCATGTTGACAAGCAAATGGGGGAGCCTAGACATAGATCTATTTGCCTCCCCCCAGAACTACCAGTTGGACAAGTTTTGCACAAGGACTCCCCACAAAAAAGCATGGAAAATGGATGCTCTGTCCTTCAGCTGGAAAAACCTGTCAGTCTACGCATTTCCCCCTCAGCCTCTGCTCTCCAAAGTTCTGCTAAATGTCAAACAGGACAAACCAAGAATGATTGTGATTGCTCCAGACTGGCCACGCCAGCACTTGTACCCACTCCTGTGCAGTGTGTCACAGATATCACTATGGCATCTGCCTCAGACCCCTTCCTTGCTGTCTCAGCAGGAGAACCAAATTCTGCACCCTCAGCTTCCTACATTGAACCTTACAGCCTGGCTGATCACTTAAATCCACCCTTAGCATCCTTCAGCAAACCTATGATGGATGTCATCCTGGAGGAGAGAAGGCCTAGTACTAGAAAATCTTATGCTGATAAATGGAAAAGATTCTGTGCCTGGAACTGATCTTTAGGGATGAGCACAATTTACCTAAGATTTTGCAATATTTAACTGAGATGCTTCACAAGGGCCTGTCCTTTTCTTCTATTAAAATCCATGCTTCAGCTGTTTCAGCTCACTATAACACAGAACCCCCCCCCCCTCTTCTCTCATCTCTTGCTCAAGCAGTATCTCAGAGGGACAAAGAACTTGAGACCACCCAGGAGAGCTCCTACCCCTGCCTGGGACCTTAACTTTGTTTTGGAGAAGCTCACTCTATCTCCTTTCATGCCAGCTGCTACTGCAGACTTAAACTTCCTTTCTTGGAAAACAGCCTTCCTCTTAGCAGTCACTTCAGCTAGAAGGATAAGTGAATTTGCCTAATGGCGGTGGAGCCTTTCATCATCTTTCATGCAGACAGGGTATCTCTGAGGACCAATCCTTCCTTCATGCCCAAGGTGGTTTCCAGTGTGGCTCTTAATCGGTCCATTACTTTGCCAACCTTCTTTCCCAATCCACAGAACAAAGGGAACGGATCCTGCATTCTTTGCACGTGCACAGACAACTTACATTCTACTTGGACAGAACTAAACTTCAAAGAAAATCTGACCAATTGCTAGTAGCATTTGCTACTGGGGCAGAGGGGAAGGCTATTTCAGAACAAACCATTTCTAAATGGATAATCCATTGCAGTCATTTCTGCTATAACACCATGGAAAACCTATCCCCCAGGGGATCAGATCTCACTCCACCAGGGCTGCTTCTACTTTTGCAGTTTTTCTCAGAGGTGTTCCTACCAGGGATGTTCTAGAAGCTGCTACCTGGAGTTCTGTACATACCTTCACCAAGCATTATCATTTACCATTTTTTTCTAAATCCAGAGCTGGCTTTGCCACTGCTGTCTTGCAGGGCCTTATAGCTAGTCCTATGTTGTATAAATTCCTCCTCCCATCCATAACTTTGGGAATCTACCCAAATGTAATGACTGGAACAGTGAAACACAAAGAACATAGTACAGTTGTGTACACTTTCCATAAATGTAGATGTTCAAGTGTATTCACTGTTGCAGTCCTGGTTACCCTCCCACAGGCCCCCTGTGTTACTCTGACTATACTTCTACTTTCTTTTACTATGCTTAAAAGCTTTTTTGGTGTATTTGCTTTTGGTTGGAGGTATATTTTTGTGTTTTTAATTTTATTTGCTCCCCATTTGGGGGGCACCTGGCATCTGGGGCAAGAAAAACTGATGTAATGGCGTCGGCTGCATGTTTTATACCCCCTGATGACCTGATGTCATGGAAGAAGGGACAGCATCCAATGCAGGACCCAAGACTTTGTTACTCAGGCCGACTGAGGGCAGCCTGCCAGCAGATTAGCCAAAAGTAATGACTGCAACAGTGAATACACTCGAACATCTACATTTATGGTAAGTGTACACAACTGTACTTTGTTGGTGCCTGCAATATTCCAGAAAGTCAGCCAGCTGCCCCTAAAAAGCAGATAGGATGTATAAAATTCCTCAGTCTTTTAAAATTTTATACATTAATCCCAAAGCTGACCCCGGCAGCTGTAGCTTTAGTTGATACCACTGCTGCTAAGCACTTAGTTAATTCCAGCCCTACTCTATCTGATAAGGATGGGAAATTTATTGATAGGTATGGAAGAACGTGTATATCCGCGGTGGTGGTGCTGCGGTAGCATTGTCGCCTCACAGTAAGACGCTGAACGATTCAATTATCAGCTACAGCGTCTTCTGTGTGGAGACATACGTGAATGGGCGTACCTTCATTGAAGGTTGTGCGTCAGGGCTGGCAACTCGGCACGTAAAAATCAACTGCCAATCATTAGCGGACCGGAGTTCCGCTGTGGCGACCCCTAACCGGGAAAAGCCAAAAGACACAACAACAACATGGAAGAAAGTGTATACTTCTGCTGCTTTCATTTTCAGAATTTTAAATTGTCAGGCTCCTTGTTTGAAGTTTGTTCTGACACATTATAAAAGTATGAGGAATGTTTTATATGCAGTTTCTTCTATTGCACTTGGCAGATCACTACTCATTGTTTACAGTGTGTGTGTGTGTGTGTGTGTGTGTGTGTGTGTGTGTGTGTGTATGACATTGTTGATATTTCTTCCAGGACTATAGCCACTGATACTGTTTTGAGGAGGTTTGTATGGCAGCATTTTCAGAACCTCCTAAATTATGTTAAAAATGAGATAGCAACTTCTCCCCTGGATAGAGAATTATTGTTTGGCCCCACTGCTGCAGAGGTGATCCATAAGTGTGATGAAAGGGGCAAGCTGGAAAGTTTCATCTCTCCTTTTCCAGATTTTCTAACTCCTCATTCAGTTTTGGCAAAAACAGTATAAACAGTCTTGACAAAATAAGCTAAAGAAACATTTAAAGAGAATTGACAAAGGGGTTCCAAAAAGAAGTTTCAGACCTCCCAAAACCAAGGACAGTTCAAGTCTGAATGACTATTCAAGAGACCTTGTGAGCCTCTCCCACCTTGGTCCTTTTTTTTTCACTCCAGAAAGTTTGAGTCTACCTTTTTCTTTTTGGCAACAGATAGTTTCAGACAAATGGGTTCTGAAAACCATTCATAAAGGTAACAGATGCCAGTGGGGAGGAAATTCCTCCTTGCCGGGGTCTCATTTTTCATCCTCCAGATCAGATTATTTTATCCAAGACTTGGAGAGGCATGTAACTGTGAATAACTAGCTTTATAAAAAAGGAAAGAAAATTAAATTATTTTAATTGTCAACTCTGCTTATTTTTAAGTTGCACTTATAGTGATCTATGTGGTAATACTACTATGTACTTTTCTGCTCTGTTCCATCTGTTTGCATTTTTTAATTTGTTGTGGGACCTTAATTTTGTATTTTAATTAGTTGTGTTGGGAAGACAGTGTATCTGCATTATTCTGCACTTTTTTCACAAGCAGAGTTACTTGCAAAAGCTATCTTTTTCTGTTTTAAACTCTGTTGGGTTATAGTCTTGTAGTTTAATTCACAGTTGTGGCAGAATGACTAAATCTCAAAATCGTTCTGCCACAACTGTGACTAAAGCTCAAAATCGTTCTGTCACAGTTGTGGCAGAACAATTTTGAGCTTTAGTCATTTATTATTGCATTTTTTCTGTAAACTGTGTTACTGGTAAATTTCTACATAGTCTAGTGACTTAAACTGTAGTAGAAGGTTGGTGGTGAGAGAATTCTCTTCTCCAATTTGTGCTTCATTGCTTTTATATTCTGCTCATCTTTTACCTGCTTAAAGTGGCATTCTGAGTCTGTCTGCTCCCCCACTAACACATTGAGCTTAAGTTTCTGAAAGAGCTCCAATATTGCCTTCATTTAATTGGATGCATTTCTAACTAGCCTACTTGTTCTAGCCAACCCTCCCACCATTTTGATGTTGTTTTATAAGGCTGTATCTCTTGACCTCCACCCCTTTTGATGATCTGATTTCCAAAGTCCCTTGGCCCCCTCTTTCATGGCTATTGAATGTTGGTATATGCTGTTTATGTATTCTTCCCACCCATTGTTTTCCACAGGTCCATGACACTGAGCATGCACCCAGCAAACCAGTATTGATGTTGAGTAAACCTTCTTTACTATATATTGTCTCCTGCTCTTTTTCCAGGAGGTCAGGAGAGTTTGGAGTCCTAGCTTGCATTCCAGAAGTGTTTCACTTGTATCCAGTGCAATCCAGGCAAAGTTATGTACCTTTGATTGTCAAATCGCATGTAAGTTATTTTGAGAGATTGCTTCTGTTTCCTGCTTTTATGTATGCATTTCACTGACTTTTATGTAAAAAGTGGACTTCTGTTACTGCTGTAAGACTATCTTGAAATTGCCTTCAGCGAGTGGTTTTCAGCTAGTTGTTTAAGTGGTTTGTGGTAACATTGCGCATGTGGGTCTCCAACTGTTTTTATATTAGGAGGACTGGGGTCTATTCATCTTGTGGCAGCTGGTGTGTGTCTGGTCTGAGTTGGGAAATAAACAAAAGGAGATGTGGTGTAGTCATTTTATTGGGCAAAGGATCATTAGTTTTTTGTTTTTTCTGTGCTGCTATAAATTTTGTGCATTTGCATAGGTTAATACTGCCCTCTACAGTAGCAAACACGTAGAAAGTAAATTTTCCCAGTAGAACAGTCCATAAAACTGTACACTGTAAAGTGGAAATATAGTGCAAATACCTTGTGCGTTCACATGCTTAGTGCAGCTAGTTGGGAGTCAGGTTGCAACACTTACAGATTTAGTAGAATTCAGTATTGTGTAAACAGTAAAGTTAGTAGAATTTAGTTCTCTTTAGCAGAATCTGCTCAAGTGAAACACCCTTTTTAGTCTGCACCAACAAAGCACCCTTAATAGCTTTCTAACCCCAATACACCCCCCCCCCCTTGTAGCTCACAAATCAAAGAACTGGACAGTATGGATATGCAATATCTTATCTTGTCTGTAACCAGCTTGGTGGATATGAGAATCTTGAGGCAATGTAGAAATTGTTGCATGTTTACTGACAACCACTTATTCCTTGAAGAAGCAGACACAGGATACAAGAGGTGGACTTGCACAATGACACTCACATACAAATGCACATCAGTTTGTTGAAACCATGCACACACACACACAGACTATTGTATGCTGAGGCACTTAAAAGTGATCTTCCTAAACCACAAAAATTGGCAAGACCACTCGTTAGCAAAGCTATGCCTCGGTAAGCCCAAAGGCACTCAGAAAAAACAACACTTAACACCACACATACTGTCACTCTCAGTGGCGCCCCAAACTCTAAGCTGTAAGGCAAGCAAACATATTTCTAAGGACTCTCCTCATAGGGAGCTCCACTGTAAGATATACTGTTGCCCCTCTAACCAGGCTGAACAAGGAGAAGATAATATATTACCAGATGGGTGGCAAACTGGTTCACTGATAGAACCCACCTAATCAAAATAGGGGAAGCCACCTCAAGAAGTAGACTTGTAACGAGCAGCGTACCCCAGGGATCAGTCCTGGGCCCTCTGTTATTTGGGGTATACTTCTCTGAGGTGCAGGCCGAAACCAGTGAGCTGTGGCTGACAAAGTCTGTGGAGACTGCAAGCTGAGTGCAGTCATCAATTCCCCAAGTGATGTGGACATCCTGCAAGAGGGTCTCACCCAAACAAATGACTGGTGGCAGAAACATGTGCTCGAGCTGAATGCCAGAAAATGCATCACCATCCCCTTTGGGAAGAGTGATGTCCCCACATATTATTACATTAATAACGTCCTAAGTACGCAATCATTCGTGAGGGATTTGGGCAACCAGGTTGATAGAAACCTGACTTTTGACCACCATGTTGCTTCTGTTGTACGGAAGGCTTTCTACATGGCCCACCTCCTAAGTAAGGGCATCTCATCCAGGGACAAGGAGGTCATAACATTCATGTATTCTTCCCTTATAAGGCCAATTATTGAGTACAACGCCCCTTCAGCATGTACCTAGAAAAGCACATGCGGCAGTTGGGCAGACCACAGAGGTTCCTCACTAGGAGAGTCCAGGGCCTCAAACCTTTTCCCTACACAGATAGAGTAAAAGCCCTGTCCCTCTACTCAGTTTCACACACACTCCTCAGAGGTGACCTCTGTCTGGCATAGAAAGCAATCTCAGACCCTACCTTGATGGAATTGCTGCATATCTGCAAGTCAAGCTCCACTCGAGTAACCCACACGTGTAACCTCAGCCTGGTCTGTGACATCAGTAAGACTTGTTGGCGGGACAGATTTATGTCCCAGTGACTCCTACATCTGTGGAATAGACTCCCTGTCCACATCAATCAGAGTACCTCATTATCCCTTTTTAAGCGCAACCTGGATAACAGGATGGGAAACAGAAAATGCACCCCTGGGATTCCACGTGTCCCTGGTGGACAGGGGCTTCTGATGCTGACTTGTCTAATCATGGTCTAATCTTTTGGTTAGGCTTATAAGGGCCTCAGGGCCAGTAGCCTACTAACTTCATGTGATCCTATAACTGTTGGTTCTTATCTGGAGCCAGAATCCACCATATCACACACACACACACTCAAGTCATTATGCTACTGGTACCAGTATGATTCCATCCTAGTCCATGTACGTGTAAATGACCAGAGATGTACCTCCCTGGACTATATAAATAGAGACATAATGGAGATTTCAGATTGTATCTCAGGCTGGTATAAGCCTAGCACTGAGCAGCGTATTACCATCACCGAGAATGATCTCAAAATATGTGCAAACAATTATTGATTTCAACAACTGGCTGCCTTTCTTGTCTCATTTTAAGGGGATTAAATGTTTGTCAGCTAGGGGGGGACTTAGTTAACTGACCATGTTACTTTGCCAAGGATGGTCTGCACCTCTCCCCTCTAGGCATTCAAATATTGGCTAAAACTTTATCCATTCCCATAGTGCCTTTTTTAGGCAATGCCAAATTGACACACCTACTGACATAGCAAAATCAACTCAACTGAACCTCAAGGTGTCATTGCTTAATGCCAGGAGCATAAATAAAAATCGACATTCCATCCGAGCCCTCCTCACAGTCAAGAGTGTAGACATCCTTGCAGTTACCGAGACATGATTTAAAGCAGCAGAGAATACCGTGGCAGTACAAGGTTAAAGTGTCTTCCACAGTTTTAGACCAGTAGCTGTACAGTCAAGGGCTAAAGGAGGAGATGTCTCAATATACATCAGTAACAAGCATATCTCTAGAGTGGTCAAAGAGGATGACGTACTGGAGTTCTTCCACATGCAGATCACCATAGACAAAATCCCATACCATATTCTAGCCAGCTGCAGGTCATCCTCCATGTCCCAAGAAGCTCACAATGCAGACACCCTACTCATGGGAGACTTTAATTACCACTTTATAGACTGGGACTCCTACATGGCCTCAAATCTACAGGCAGAGAGATTCCTGGACATAAATATAAACAGCCTTGACCAAATAATGCATATGCCCACTACAGGCAACAACATACTGGACCTCGTGCTTACAAAAGTGTGAGAATGCTGCACCCCCCCCCATATTTCTTCCACCCTGGTAAGGTCCAACCATTAAGCTGTCTCCTTTGAAATCAAAATTAATGCCATAATCCCATTAAAACCAGTAATAGTTAGGAAATATTCCAAAGCAAATTACTTTCTATTTAAGTGACGGTTTGTCAAAATTCAGTGCCCTCCAAACCCAGAGAACACACCAGCCTATGCTAAATTGCTCTCAGAAACTCTGTACAACCATGTCAGTGGCTCCATAGAGGCTGCTGTTACCAACCAGAAGTAAACCTAGGACTAGCCCTAAAAACAGTCCTAGCAGCATCCCAAATTAAACAGGATATACAACAAAAGGAAAAGAATGCCAAACTCAGGAAGGGTAACTCTCATAAAGACAAGAACTCTCTCATCAAAGTAAATGGGAACCTAATTAGGTAAAGCAAACCAAACTTTGAGGTTAAGTTAGCCTCCTAGGTTAAAGATAATCATAAGGCCTTCTACAGCTTGGCCAAAACCTCAAGGACAGCACACAGCAATATGCTGAACTTGTGGTTAATGATGTCACATTCACAGAGTCTGGAGATATAGCAAACCTGTTAGTGGACAAATTCAGTTCCAGCATTACCCCTTTCTCACACCCAGCCATCCCATAAATAATACTCTCAAATGTAACTGCTCCTTCTATTGCTAGGAAGCCTGTACTGGTTGCTCTCATTAAAGCCAAGAGCAGTGCTTCAGTGGGCCCCAATAACATCCCAGGATGCCTACTGAATAGTCTAAAATATGACTTATCAGGACCCCTGGAGTCATCATTTAACTATAGTCTTTAAATAGGCTGCAATGGTTATCCCCTTTATATTGGAGGAACTTCAGCAAATCCTGGAAACTACAGGCCCATTAATCTGACTAGTCTTATTTGCAAAACCATGGAAAGAATTATAATGGAAATCATCAACAAGGACATAGGAGACCTCCAGACATTGGATCCATCCCAGTTTGGCTTTGTCAGTTAGTCATGCTTACAGAATCTGGAGATTTCTTTGAAAAGGTCATAAAGGTAATCGATGAGGAGAAAACAGTGCATGGTGCCTACCTAGATCTGGCTAAAGCATCTGATACAGTACCCCACTCGAGCATTGTCAACAAACTTATAGAACTAGGTGTAAACCCCTTTATAACAAGCTGGACAGTTAGCTGGCTCACTTATAGGACCCAGGAGGTTAGACTCTGTAAAGCCACATCAATAAAGAGGCTGGTCACTGGTAGAGTCCCCCAGGGCTCTGTGTTGGGCACATTCCTCTTTGGCATTTTCTTCTCAGATGTCAAGGCCAATGTCAAAGGCCTTTTGCTAACAAAGTTCACAGATGATTGCAAACTGGGAGCAGCCATTGAATCCCACCAAGATGAGAACACCCTTCAGGAAGACCCAATATAAACAGACACTTGGTGCCATAGACCAAGTAATGGATTGTAGTACACTTTTGGAAGTCTTCCACCCCAGTTAACTACATCATTAATAAAATGCCCTTAAAAGTTGATTCATTAGTTAGGGATCTGGGAATTCATGTAGACAGTGACTTAGCCTTCAACCAACATGCATACAAGGTAATAAGATGATGTTCTTCATCTCACATTGCTGCAGTCCTTACACTTGGGGGTAGTCCGCTGTCCTCGGTCGGCCCGAATATCAAAGTATTAGGCTGACGTCGGTCAAGGCGCTTAAGACTGACATCAGAACGTCAGGGTACAAATGCGCATGACCGACGTCATATCCTCAGTCTTTTTTGCCGCATGGTCCGATGCAGAAGCAGCGTTGCAAGTGCCGTTCGGCGTTCTGAAATTTTTCGAATTCGGAGTTTCAGACCGAGTCAAAGTTGGCTAAGTACCCCGTTGGGGAATATTTTAGTTTTTTCTTGCCTCAGTGGTTTACCGGATGTCAGAAAAAGTGAATAACTGTATTTCTTGTGGGAAACAGATACCGCATAGAGATTATCATACTTTGTGTATTCCTTGTTTGGGGCCTGAGCACGACGTTGTTGGGTGTCGCTTTTGTGCTAGGTTCAATAAGCGCACTATTAAGCGAAGGTTAGATTGTGCCAGGTTGGTCTTCGGGAAGCGGTGCAATTATAATATGCCGTCGGATGCTCCGCCCGCTTCGAAGAAGCGCAAAGACAAAGCAGCTAAACCCAGGCAAGAAGAGTCGTCCGTACCGGACGCCGGTTCTTTAGAGGCATCAGTGGAACCGGTGGTTCCGCCGGAGGCTTCTCTGGAGTCCCAGGGGGAGACTTTGATATTGCAGGATGTGGCCTCTCAGGAGGCAAGTCAGGCTGAAGGGGCTTCTCAGGTTACTGTACTCCCCTCCCTTCCTAGGGTGGTTAGGCCCTCTCCTTCTGTTTCCAAGGCTTCTCCCAGAGGCAGGCCAGGTTTAGCTTCTGTTGGTGTCACTCCTAGTTCATCAGGATCTGTGCCCAAGAAGCACATGCTTAAAATGGCAGAAGATTTAATTACTTTGATTAGAGGTTCTTTGCCCCCTCCTGATAAGAGGCCTAGGGTGGAACCAGAGTTGGGGAGTTTTGAGCAGGCTTCGGATGTTTCAGAGTCTTCGGCTGAAGACTTGCAGGAGTATTCTCCTTATTCTGATTCTGATGTGGATGATTCTACTCCTTCTGCTTCTCCTCCAGAGGATTTTTCTTTTTCAGAGACTCTTCATTTCATGAGGGAACATTTTAAGTGGGAAGGTCAGGACTTCTCTGATTCCAGGAAAAGGCTTAGGGAATTTTTGCTTTTACCCCAGCATAGGCCTTTGGCTATACCACCTGTTCTGGATGTTGTGGAAGATGTGTTTGCAGAGGCTTCAGATAATCCTGATTCTTTGCCTCCTGCTCCTGTTAAGCCGGACAGGTATTACAGGGTGCCTGAAGCTCATAAATATCTTTATATGAGTCCTAGGGCGGACCCAGAAACTGTTAGTCAGGGACCTAAGGGCGTCAAGGCCTCTGTTGTAAAAAATCCGGTTCCTCCAGATAAAGAGGCCAGAGCTTTGGATAGATGGGGAAAGAAAGTCTATACTTCTTCCACCTTAGCTATGAGGGCTTTGAATTGCCAGTTTCACATGTTGAAATATCAAAACTATCTTCTTTCTCAATTGAAGTCTAAGGTAGATGCTCTGGCGGAAGGCATTGAGTGTAAAGAATTACAAGATTTGGTACATGTTTCTGAACAGGTGGGTAAGCATTCTTTACAATGTGGTTTTGATGCTGTACAGGCCTCGTCTAGGGTGGCTGCCACTGGGTCAGTTCTTCGCAGGCACGCCTGGCTGAGGGATCAGAATTTATCTGACCATGTTAAGACTAGGATTTTAGATGCTCCTTTGCAGTCTGATGTGTTGTTTGGTTCACCTGTGGAGGCAGTCTTAAAGAAAATGGAAGACAAGGCTAAGTCTATGCAGGCTGTTAAAGATTTTTTGCAAGTTCAGCCTCGAAGGTTTAGTAGGAATTGGCCTGCTAAGGGGTGGACGTACCCTTCTTATGATTCACAGTCTAGGGGAAGATCTAGACGTGGTAGGGGCAGAGCTCAGGGCTCTTTCAGAC
Organism: Protopterus annectens; assembly: GCF_019279795.1. Classification (NCBI taxonomy): domain Eukaryota; kingdom Metazoa; phylum Chordata; order Ceratodontiformes; family Protopteridae; genus Protopterus; species Protopterus annectens. The sequence goes on along the minus strand of NC_056750.1, from coordinate 258,882,789 downwards.
CTAGAACAGGGAGTTCACCTGCACAGTCTTCGGGTGAGGGCAGGGGCCAGTCCTTTCGTAAACAAGCCCAATGACCTACCTTTTCAGCTGCCAGAGCCTTCTTGTCTGGCAGCGCCTTTGGGAGGAAGGTTGGCACTCTTCAAAGGAAATTGGAGTTTAATTACCCAGGACAGATGGGTATTGGATATCATACACCAAGGTTACAAGTTTTATTTCCATACCTTGCCTCCTTTCAAAGGCATGCCAGACGTTCCTCCTCAGCAAAGAATAGAGGCTCACAAACAAATTTCTCTGCTGCTTCAAATAGGGGCCATACAGCCGGTCCCTCTGCCAGAAGTGGGCCTAGGATTTTATTCTTGCCTGTTCCTAGTACCAAAGAAGGGGAACACGTGGAGACCAATTTTGGATTTATCTATCCTCAACACTTATCTGGACATTCCCAAGTTCAAAATGTTGACGTTACAACAGCTTTTACCTCTGCTGGGCAAAGATCACTGGATGGTGACTCTGGATCTCAAGGAGGCTTACCTTCATGTTCCTATCAGGCTACGTTGCAGGAAGTATCTGCGTTTTCGAGCTGGGACTTCTCATTATCAGTTCTCTGCATTGCCCTTTGGCTTATCTACTGCGCCCAGAGTGTTCACGAAGGTTCTGGCTCCAGTGATAGCTTTCTTCAGGCTAAAAGGAATACAAATCTATCCTTATTTGGACGATTGCCTGATTCTGGCCCAAGGAAAGGACGAACTTCTTCATCATCTGCAATATGTGATAGCAGTGCTAAGATGCCTGGGGTATTCTGTGAACGAAATAAAGTCCAGTCTAGTACCCTCTCAGGATATGTGCTTTCTGGGTGTGAGACTGAATACAGCATCCCAGATGGCCTTTTTGACCCTGGACAAACAAAAGAATCTTTCCCTTTACTTCCATCAATTGTCTCATCAGTCCAGGCTGACTGCAGGGACAGTCCTTCAAGCCTTGGGGTTCATGGCATCTTGTATTCTGGTGCTTCCCAATGCCAAACTGCATATGAGGAAGCTACAATGGTATCTCAAAATGTATGGACACAGCACTGCCAAGATTTGGACACTGTCATTCAGATAATACCTTGCATTCAAAAGGAATTTTTGTGGTGGGCTCAGGAATGTCACCTAAACAAGGGACTCTCTGTGACCCGGCCAGAGGCGAGTCAGATTCTAACGACAGATGCCTCAGACAAAGCTTGGGAGCTCATCTAAATGGAAAGTGGATACAAGACACGTGGCCTGCCAGACTACAACATCTACATATCAACTTGAAGGAGATGTTAGCAGTCCAATTTGCATTAATAGCTTTCAAGGATTTACTTCTTCCAGGGCAGGTGTTGGTTCTAACAGACAACACAACTGTCATGTGGTACATCAACAAGCAAGGGGAACACATTCTTATCCTCTATGCAGACAAGCAATGATTTTGTGGGAGACTGCTCTCAGTTTACAGCTAAATCTTCAGGCAAGGTTTCTGCCGGGAGCACAGAACTCCTTAGCAGATGTGTTGAGCAGACGAATTATGGATCCCCACGAGTGGAAATTGGATCCTCATGTGTTTCAGAAATTGACAGTGTCATGGGGAACTCCAGACATAGATCTGTTCGCTTCTCCACTAAACTACCAGCTGCCAAAGTTTTGCACAAAAAGGTTTCATCCCACAGCTTGGAAAGTGGATGCTCTTTCTTTCAATTGGAGCAATCTTCATGTGTATGCCTTTCCACCTCTGCTTCTCCTCCCAAAGGTACTTCTAAAGGCCAGACAGGACAAACCAAAGATGATTTTAATAGCTCCAGATTGGCCTCGACAGCACTGGTACCCATTACTGAGAAGTCTGGTACGGGAGCCTCCATGGCCTTTGCCTTCGATTCCACACCTGCTGTCTCAGGAGAACAGTCATTTACTCAATGTCAAACTTCACTCTCTTCACCTAACAGCCTGGCATATTCTGTTTTGAACCCTGGAGGGTCTCAGCTTCCACAGCAAGTTTTGAATGTTATTTTGGAGGCCAGAAGGCCTAGTACAAGGAAAGTGTACGCAGACAAATGGAAGAGATTTTTGTTTTGGAGTGCAGCAAAGGAATTTGATGTTTCTAAGCCTAATTTAAGTGTGGCTCTTCAATATCTGGCTGAGTTACTGGACAAAGGTTTGTCCTTCTCTTCTATTAAGGTTCATGCTGCAGCAATTTCTGCTCACTATGACGGTGATCCACCATTGTTTTCTCATCCTTTGTTTAAGCAATTCCTTAGAGGGGCAAAGAATATAAGACCCCCACGTAGAGCTCCTACTCCTGCTTGGGATCTCAATTTTGTGTTGGAGAAACTCACTCTACAACCTTTTGAGCCTGCAGCTTCTGCTGAGTTGAAATATTTATCATGGAAGACTGCTTTTTTGTTGGCCATTACCTCTGCAAGAAGGGTTTCTGAATTACAGGCCCTTATGGCGGTTGAGCCTTTCTTAATTTTCCATAAGGATAGGGTATCTTTACGTACTAATCCTTCCTTTATGCCTAAAGTGGTTTCTAGTGTGGCTTTAAACCAAACTATTCATTTGCCTACTTTTTATGCAAACCCCAAAATAAAGGGGAGAAGATTTTGCACACTTTGGATATACACAGGCAGTTGCGATATTATTTGAGCAGAACTAAAGGGTTCAGGCAGTCTCAGCAGTTATTTGTTTCATTTGCTTTGGGTTCTCAGGGCAAGCCTGTGTCAAAACAAACTATTTCTAAGTGGATTGGGTTTTGTATTGCTTTCTGTTATTCCCATCATGGTAAGGAGATTCCAGCTGGGATTAGGCCTCATTCCACTAGGGCTACTGCCACTTCTACAGCTTTTTAAGGGGTGGCAACTAAAGATATTTTGGAGGCAGCTACTTGGAGTTCAGTGCATACTTTCTCTAAGCATTACCACCTTCCTCTTTACTCTAAATCTAGGGCTGGTTTTGCCACTGCAATCTTACAGGGCATTTTGGCAGCACCTAATGCTTTATAGTTTTGCCATCCTCCCTTACCTCTGCTTTGGGATTCTACCCAAGTGTAAGGACTGCAGCAATGTGAGATGAAGAACATAGTACAGTTTTGTACCTACCATAAATGTAGATGTTCGAAGATCTACATTGCTGCAGTCCAATTTACCCTCCCTCCCTCCCCCTCTGTAGTTAGAGGAGGTGGTGTGGTTTGGGTTGTGAATATTGTGGATATTGTATATATTGTACATATGATTAGTGCAAGGGTGGTTGGTTGTTTTTTGCTGTCTTTTGGTTTTGGCCTTTCTTTTTAGGGTCTTCTGACATCTGGGGCAAGAAAAGACTGAGGATATGACGTCGGTCATGCGCATTTGTACCCTGACGTTCTGATGTCAGTCTTAAGCGCCTTGACCGACGTCAGCCTAATACTTTGATATTCGGGCCGACCGAGGACAGCGGACTACCCCCAAGTGTAAGGACTGCAGCAATGTAGATCTTCGAACATCTACATTTATGGTAGGTACAAAACTGTACTTTTCTTCTGTGTTCAACTTGTAAGCAAGGGCATGGCATCTAGGTCCAGAGGGGTCATCATACCAAAGTACTTCACCCTCATCAGACCCATCATAGAGTATAATGTCTCTTTCTGTATGTACCTGACCAGACACGTATTAAGTTGAATGTCCACAAAGAATACAGGGAGTAAGCACAATGTCCTATGCTGATCATTTCAAAGCCCTGCCTCTTTACTTGGTATCCTACAAACTTCTGAGAGGTGATCTTTGCTTGGCATACAAGGCATCCCTGGACCTTGTTTTAATAAACCTTTTGCACATCCACAAAGCAAGCGACATCAGAACTACTAGATTTAAAGACCTACATTTTGCTTGCTACATAAATAAAACATGTTGGACTTCTCAAAAAATTCCAATTCTCTGGAACAGGCTTCCCCATCCATGTAAAAAAAAGAGTTCCTGCCTATCCCTATTTAAGCGCAACTTGGACCAATGGATGGGCAATCAAAAATTCACCTGTGGTCTGGCTCCTCTCTCTCTGATGGACAGAAGCAGTCAATAAATCATTGTCTATATAAATCAAATTTGTGAGTGATATTTGGATTGCAAGGCTAAGCTTATAAAGGTCCCTTGTGGTTGATAGCCTAGTATACACCTATGAGCCTATGACTCTTGTTTCCATTGTTTCTTCATGACATTCTCTCCCAAGAAGAGTAATGGAACCAGTTCCTCCTTTGTCGGGAAGGGGTTTTATCCAAGGATGTTTCTAATGCGAAAGACAAAGTTCTTGTAGACCGGTTCTGGATCTTTCTTTCCTAAATATGTTTGCTTAAATTCAAAATGATATCCCTTCACAGCACGTTACCTCAGCTTCCTATTTCACGTTCCCTGGTAACACTAGACTTAAAAGATGCTTATCACATCCCTATTCATCCAGACTTCAAACATTTCTTAAGTTTTTGTGTGATTCTAGATCACATTATCAGTTTTCTGCCTTATCCTCTGGACAATTCACTGCACCAAGTGTGTTCACAATGTGTCTAGCTCCAGTTGTAGCTTATTTCAGGCTGCATGGTATCCACATTTTTCCATATGTAGATGACTTGCTTATCTTTACAGAGTCTTTTTCAAAATGTCAGGATTGTCTTCAGGGTGAGAGATCTCTTACACAAGCTAGGATTCCAAGAGATAATTCAAAATTCTTTCCTGACTCCTTCACAAAGGATTGTGTTTTGGGGATGTCAACTAGACACCTTAGTTCAGAGAGATTTTCTTCCACAGTAAAAAGTAGGTCTTTTTCTAGATATATTTCATATATTTCTAAGATTTTCCACTCAGACTTCGGTTACTACAAGGGAATATCTCAGAATTTTTGGTCTTATGACATCTGTTATTTTTGTGATATCCCTGGCAAGACTTTACATGAGAAAGGTGCAGTGGTATCTGAAATCTGTTTTGTTCAGCATCAACACCCTTTACCTTTGCAAATCCCAGTGCTGGGATATGTCAGAAGAGAAATCTTTTGGTGGAGACAACAGATATCCTTAAATCCTGATCTCCCTTTCTCCCTCCCTGCTTCAAAGCAGTCACCACAGACTTTGCTTGGGAAGCAGTTTCAGTAGAGATGCGGGGGGTGAAATGAAACACCAGTGATAGCTGCAAGCAGGTAAATATAAAAGTGATGCTTGCCCTGATCAGGGCACCCAACTCTCTGAACCCTGTTTGGTTCCTGGAACCTCTTCATGTGGTTATATACAGTACCACAATCATATGGTACAAAAACCCCCTTTGCAGAATAGTCATGTTAGCTTGGGATATACCTTCACAGAACTGTCTCACTCTGTAGGCATCCTACATGCCATCAGAGCAAAATTTTGTGGCAGACAAGCTGAGCAGGATCAAGCAGACCTTCACAAATGGAAACTAGATCAGGGTGTCTTCCAAGATTTGATCCATCTGTGGGGAGCTCCTCAAGCAGACCTCTTTGCCTCCTCTCTGAGCAATCAGCTGGGAAGATTCTGTTCCAGGACTCCATGCAAGAAGGCCTGGAAGACATATGCCTTTTCGTTGGACAGGAATGTTCCAGTTTGTTTTGGACAGGAATGTTCCAGTTTGTTTTTCCACCCTTTCTATTAATATTCCAGGTATTTCTGAAGATTCAGTAGGAATCCCCAAGATCATTGTGGAGACTCCCTTCTGGCCTGGACCAGAAGGGAGAAAATGCCAAGATCATTGTGATGATTCCCTTCTGGCCCAGGAATCCACGCTTGTCCCTTCTTTTGGAAATGGCCAGAGGCAGTTACCACAAGCTTCCTCACAGACAGGACCTACTGACACAAGAACAAGGGTATTTGACACTGCCCAACATCAGTCAACTTCAGTTGACTGCCTGGATGATAGGGTCTTAATTCCATTTAGGCACCTGTTTGCTGAGGGCATGCAGCAGGTACTACATGGAGGCAAGAAAGACTACTACTAGAAAATCGTATATTAGCAAATGGAAAACATTTTCTAGTTTTTGCCCACAACATAACCAGCACACATTTGGAGATGGTTGTTCTCTGCTTCTACAATATTTGTGTGAGTTACTGTCCTATAGCCTTACTTATTGACTATCAAGGTTCATTTATCAACCATTTCAGCATGTTCATAGTTGTGTACTAGGCTAATGGCCCTGGGGGCCTTTACAAGCGTAGCTATAGGATTAGCCTGGCATAGTGGTACCTGACCTTAGTTCCCAGTCCCTCTGTTGAGTAGAGCCACTGGAGTTATCCCCGGGGTGAATTTTCTGTTTCCCATCCACTCATCAAGATTTCTCTTGAAGAGGGTCAGCAAAGTGCTCTGCTTGACATGTATGGGAAGTCTGTTCCATAGCATAGGCAGTCTCTAGGTTATGAACCTGTCCCTCCAGCATGTTGTCAGTTGTGGTAATGAGGTTGAGGTCTCTGGAGCATGTGGTGCGGAGGGATTGGGATTTCTTTAGATGTAGCATTTCTAACAGAACTGGGACAGACATGGCTTTGTAAGTCAAGCAGAGATTGCCTCTAAGTAGGCGATGAGACAGAGAATAGTTGCAGTTTTTTGAGTCTGTCCATATAGGACAAGTGTTTAAGGCCTAAAGTGAGGTACTTTTGCGGCCTCTCCAGTTGTTGCAGGTGTCTAGTGAGGTGCATGCCAAATGGGGCATTGTACTCGATGATTGGCCTAATGAGGGAAGAGTAGAGGGAGACAATGACCTCTTTCTTCCTGGATGCAAAACCCTTAGTAATGAGATGTGCCACATAGAAGGACTTTCTGACTACAGTGGCAATGTGGTGATCAAAAGAGAGGTTGCTGTCAACCTGTGTACCCAGATCTCTTATAATGCCTTCTGTGTTCAGTGGACTACCATCTATGTGGTAATTCATGGCAACTGTTTTTTTCCCAAAGGGGATAACTACACATTTTTTGGCATTGAGCTTAAGGCCGTGGTTCTGACACCAGTCATTGGTCTCAGTGAGGCTATTCTGTAGGATGTGAACATCACTTGGGGAGTTAATAGCTCCCAACTTGCAGTCATCTGCGAACTTTGTCAGCCAGAATCCCTTCGTGTTGGCCTGGACTTCAGAGAAGTAGATACCAAACAGGAGAGGACCCAGGACCGAACCCTGTGGGACTCCACTTGTGACTAGTCGGCAGTCTGCCCATGGATCCTCCTCATTTAATGCAGTGTCATGTCAAAATGTTCTTGAAAGGGGTTTTACATAAGAGGCCACCAAGAAAGAACTAATCCTTCTTTTATGCCCAAAGTGATATCCTAGTTTACTTTAAACCAAATTTTCTATCTCCCTGTTTTCTTTCCTGAACCTAAAAGTGAAGGAGAAAGGATACTTCAGACCTTGGCTGTCCACATTCAGCTCTGGTACCATCTTGACAGAACTAAATCTTACAGATCTTCTGATCACTTGTTCATTTCTTGGGAAGGTAAGAAGGGATAGCCTGTGTTGGAACTGACTATTTCCAAATAGTTGTCTAAGACTGTTACCCTTTTTTATACTCACCATAACAAAACTGTTCCAGACAGGACCAAGGCCCACTCTGTCAGGGCATTGTCTTTGTCTATGGCTCGAAATGGTTGGACTGTAGAAGTATTCTAGAAGCTGCTACTTGGTGCTGTGTACATACTTTTACAAAACACTTTAAACTTGATTCCTTCTCTAGGTCCAGCTCATGCTTCATTAGGACCACTGTCCAAGGGCTCCTGGGCTCTTCTCTTTCCACCTCCCAAATGTAGTTTTCTAAAGTAATCTACCATATAGGTATGGCTACTGCAGCAGTTCTCAGTATGATGAACATAGTACAGTTGTGTAAGTAAAATTTACCATAACAGCAGATGTTAAAATGATCGCTGCTGCAGTAGTCACGCTCTCACTCCTCCTTGTTTTTGGTGCATTCTTTATGTCAGGGTGTAGGCATTTATTCTTTTTTATTCCTAGCATTTTCTTTTTAGGGCTCAACCTCCCTCAATCTTCTGGCAGGAAAGCTCTGAAGGACTTTGTAACCAAACTTGTCTTCTGGCATAAAACTACTGAGGGGGCTTGGTGCCCAGTCCTCTCTCTCTTTAGACAGCTCAGCTCAAGCTAAGAGTTTGTGAATGTGGAAGGTGCCTGAAGCTTTGAAAGCAGGCCAACTATTGTATCCTTGTAGTATTTAACCCATATAGCTTAGGCCACTGCAGCAGTGATCATTCAAACATCTACTATTATGGTGAGTGTACTTTATACAACTGTACTTTACTGGTCTTCATCCTGTTCATCTCCTTCTCCCAGCTCCAGACTGTACTTCATGTCTAAGGTACTCCTGATTCTTCTAGTCAACTCATCTGCTTTCTTCAAGCGTTTTCTTTTGGAACATTGGAAAAGGTTTTACATGTAGTCTGTGAGCTATATTGTCAGAAGAATGAAAAGCAGAGTCCCCTTTATTTTGTTGCTCACTTTTTGTTGGATAAACTTTATTTCCTTAGCCTGTTCCTGCATCAAAATATTTATTTGATCCTGCAGGAAAAATACTCTGAAGACAGCTGGATACAGCAGCTTAAATCTTACACCTGCTTTTCAGCATTCCCTGATTGTTGGGATACACTTGCTTCTTTTCTCCCTGGTGAAGAGTGAATAATCATTTTCCACAGACATTCTGCTGTCTCAAGTTTTTAATACTTTTCCCTTATATCACAGTTCTATTGGGATCAACTCTTTCTGCTGGTATGATTACATCTTTACTAATATAGGTCATCGCTGCTTTATGATGGTTAGGTTTAGAGCATGCACTCAATGTGCCCTTTCAGTTAATAAATCCTGTTTTCAAGCAGCAGTCCATTTGCTTAGCTGCACTTTCATAAAATTCATACAATCTGTTCTTCCACTTTCTGATACAGCAGAAAATCTCAGTTTTTCTGTGCACTATGTTATCAAACTGCTATTTTTTGAAAAAGTGATCATCTCATACTCATCCAGCCATTTTCTTTATTTCATCTTCTGATTTTTGCAGTTTTATCAGTTCAGTTAAGTAGCTACTTAAAGCTTTTTCTATTTTTTTATACTTTTGAGTTGATATATTTTTTGTTGTTTTGTTTATTTTAATCACCTCCAAGTAAATTTGATTTATTTTTCCTCTACATTACCGGAAGTCTTCTTTTGAACTAAAGCTGAAGCTTGAACTACTTTTTTATGAACATCTACTGAATCCTTCCCATTCAGTGTTTTTTCTTCATCTTTTCTGGCTGATTTTCATTTAGGTTCTCCAGGTGTCTTCTTTGTTGGCATCCAGACAGTATACATACTAACCAGTTACTGAATTTTACCCAGATAGCAGTTTCTATGGCACTCCTTTTTCTCAATTTCTGTTTTTACATTGGGAGAGATGAAATTAAGCTGTTGATCAGTGTGCAACCCCCAAGTGGCCTCCATTATTAGGCGTGTGTAATAAATCAGAATTTAGTGATACCCTTAGATGTTTGTGTGCACACATAAGTACCTTTCTTCAGAGACTATAGTTTCCCTCTACTTTTCATCTTAGCGTGTTATGGAGTAGCACTGTTACCCATTTGCAATGCTTACTGTATGATGCTCCATTTTCATTCACTGCCTTTAAATCCATGCAGTTAGTATTTGACAGTTAACTGCGATGACATGCCCTGATAAACCAGTTTGGTACATCCTGGCAAATTTTTTCTTTGCTTTTTATATTTCACAGTAAAGTAATGCCATGACAACTACCCTATTTCTCTTTGTGTTCCTACTGACATTCATATGTCAACAGTAATAACCATTATGCCAGCCCCAAATGTAGATCTGGTGACCCAGGTATGTTAGCCTGGACACTGGAGGAGCCTGGAGTTGCAGGACTGAGTGGTCAGCATTGACTTATCTGTCTTGGGGAGAATTAGTCCTCTCTGCTGCAGTGCTAACTTCTATCATCCATCAGGTGCTGATTCTGACAGGATGAATGATGCATAGGAGTGCTTTGGCCTGGCAAGCAGTGCATGGTTATTGGCTAGTCATGTAGTGCACACACACACACACACACACACACACACACACACACACACACACACACACGTGCACTCGCACACCCACCACTAGCAGCTGCTTTGGTGATATACCCTGTGAAATCTCTCACATCCCACAGGATGGCTGATATAATCCCAGCTTCTCACCTTCTGTTTTTTACGGTGTCTTGTGAAGTCAGTGCAGGTGAGAAAACATGAACTAGTCAAAAGGGAATGTAAGGTTCAACAGCTGAGGAATTTGAGAATTGAAATATAATGGAAAAATGTATCGGCGATTGCAATGAGAAAAATGTAAAGAAAGATAATTTTGACACTGCTTTCCTATGGTATGCCATCAGTTAACCTGAAAGCTTCTGCCTACCTTGACTTAACTGTTCAGTACTAAGTTCATTTATTCTTGCAAGACAAACTTGAAAAGCAAATATAAAGTCTGTTTTTATTAGAAAATAATTCTTGCCTATACATGAATGTGGATGTTTTTGTCCAGCACCCAGATTTCTTTACCTGTCATGTCAATGATCTCTTAATTTTAGACCGTCTCTACCCTGACTGAGCAGTTTCTGTAAATGCGGTCATCCTGTGTTAGTTGGTTGCGAAGGTTAAGGCTATGAGCTGTTTCAGCTCACTATGTGACATTGAGCAACTCATTTAACCTGACAGTGCTTCGGGACAACTTGGATTTGCGCTGGGCTCCTCAGTGAACCCCTGGACTGCAAACATACTAACTACCTATGAACTTATGAATCTATACAGGAAGTAAACCCTATCAGTTTACATACCTGAGGGAATTTAATGACAGTGAAGTGCAACTGTCTTGTTTTTTCTCCCTAGCCTCTGCCTTAGCCTTGTATCTGAAATGGTTTAATTGTTTTTCATAACTGATAATCTTCTACTGACGTGTTTTACTTTTTCTTCTCCCTAGTCTCTGCCATAGTTTTGTATCTGAAATGAATTTTGTTTTTCATAACTGATAATCTTCTACTGACATGTTTTACTTTTTTAAACACCTTTATTGAATTATCACTTGTGACATAGGCAACTTTACATTTATATAAAAGTAATCAAACTGTATTAACAAGTTCAAGTTTACAAACAGTATACATCACATATATTGCTATGTATCATGTAACCTAAGCGACATTGCATAGATTATTCAATTCCTGCCCCTTTTTTAAACTAGAAACGTCTTTATTAAACCATCACTTACAACATAGGCAATCATACATTTATATAAATGAAAACAAACGCACCAACCCATTCCTAGTTGCAAGCATTTTACATCACAAACCATACTGACCACACTCAGTTGCAAACAGTATACATCACTTATAATATACCTAATCATTTTCAGTGAAACATTACATAGCTCATTTAAGTCCTACCTTCTTTTAAACCTCATTTCTCCTCTGTATGTATTGTTTGCACAATTCCCATTTTTTCCTTTGTAGTTTGCCCCTAGCCTTTTCTAAAAAAATCTCAATTCCAGTTGTTTTATATTAGTTACTAGATTCACTACTTCTAGTATAGTTGATTTAGATTCTGATTTCCATTTTCTAGTAATTACTTTCTTGGCAACCACCATAATTCGACACAGCAAGGCCCTACCATATCTAAGCAATTCCGATTCTATATCAAAGCTCAGAAAAACATCTCCCTCGTCACACCAGTCTGCTTACCCAGCATCTCTGACAGTGCATCCCACAGGGAATCCTTAAAGTCTACCAACTCACCACACTCCCAGAAAATACGTTCCGAATTACCTCTTTCTTCAAAGTCACACCTCCAACATGTATTGTTTACCTGGGGAAAAGTTCTCTGGAGTCTACTTTGGGTATAAAAATATCTATGTAAACATTTCCAAGCAGAAATCCTAAATCCTCTAGATTTTGTTGCTATCTGGGAGACATATACATATGTCCTCCCATTGTTTCTTTGTGAATTGCTTATCCAACCCCTTCCCGATCCTTTTTAACCTACTCTGTTTCTTATAGTTATCATGCAATATATTATATGGTCTACTAATTACTCCTTTTTTAATGGCAGCTTTTGTTCTAGATTCTACTAAAACCTCTACTAGTGCTGCTCTTTTGTTTAGAAATCCCCTATTTCTTTCTCTTTGCCTGTACTCCCATAATCAATTCTTGATAGGGAAGGCAGTCTCTAACCTGCAGTCCAAGTAAATTCTTGGCATCTTCCCATTCTATCATCTTTCCCTCTCTAGTTATTTTCTCCCAATACCTTGGTCCCTTTGCCAGTTTTCAACAAGAAATTCCAGCCCCCTATTGTCTGTATCCCTAATTGCAGTCACCCCTATTGGCAGAATCTCCTTTCTCTATTCCCATGTTGGCTTAGTTCTTGGAATACTTTCTGCTACTTTGTAGATATAATATTCTTTATGATTATTGTTATTCTTCTTAAAGTCCTGCATCCAAAATCCCAGTCTCTCCTTGTTTCTTGAGCTTCCCCCCATTTCATTATCATCCCTTTCCACTTTGAATTATAGTTTTCTGCTTGTACTAGGCATAGGAGCCTTAACTGTGTAGCTCTGAAATACCCCTTAAAATCGATCGGGTAATCTCAATCCGTGCTGTTCTACTTGAATAATCAGCTTATCCCACTTGATTTTTGCAGTCTTCCCCTCCTAGATAAAATTGTTCAGCTCTTTATTAATTGTTATCCACAGCTTCTCCTCTGCTTGATAAAAACATGCCTGACCTGTGTGTAAGGCTAAGGGGACTAAAAGCATTTTATTTTACTTGACATTTGGTAACCAGGAAAGTCCAACTGAGTGAACAAGGCCCATTTTCAGTGGAGGCCCGGTGTGAAAAGCTCCACTACAAAGAGAAAAAAGCACATTGAGAATAATTACAATAACAATAGCAGATACAATGTATTATACATATTGTAAGATTGTTAAAATGTAACAGTTAGTAAAATAAAGGAAAATTATGTACACAAAATTAGTAAAGTTAAGTTATTCAGCTGATAGACATAAGTATTGTGTAGGTAAAATATCAAGGTGGAACAAATGGCTGTGAGGCCAGAAATTATACATAGTTGACAGTGATGCTTTGATATGCTTCAGTATACAGTGAAAATTGTGTATGCTGAACTGGTTTATGGAGTTAGGAGGTCAGGTAAGGAAGGAGAAAGGGGTGGAGAAAGAAAAATAGAGCAGGTGATTTAAGGCAGTTGATATGCTTGGTAAGAAAAGCAGAAAAAAATGGAAAAGGTAGTAGGTGAATTGATGAAAAAACTAGTATGAGGAAAGAAAAGAATAGGGAGCAGAGGATATAGTGTGAGAAAGGTGAAGAAGAGGTATTTAGTTTAGTTAAAGGGGTAAAGGAAGAAGTGGAGGTAGAATGAAAAGGGGAGTGGAGAAGGTGGTGTAAAGTATAGTTAAAAGGGCTAAAAAGGAGCAGCAGAGGGGTAGTGCTTTTAACTGCTTGTATCTTACTATCCATATAACAAATGTTTCCATTTTCTCAGTTTATTATCTTTTGTTTAGTCTCCTCCCATATATCCTTGGCTGCCACACCAGAATCATTTTTTAATTCATACTGCTAAATACTTTGTCCTCATGAATATGGATATTGCCGAACCAATTCAAATGTGGGTACATAATTTATTGTTATTGCCTTTGTTTTAGCTTCATTCATTTTGCATCCTGAAAAGATTTGAAACTGTCTCAAAATGTTACACAACATTGTAGTGTCTTTCTGGTTTTGTCAGGTATAAAATAATATATCATCTGCAAATAGAGCCAGCTTTTCTTGACTACCATACCAATTATATCCTTGAATTTCTGAGTCCCTTATTTTCTTTGCCAGTGGTTCTAAATATAATGCAAATAAAGGGGAAAGAGGACACCCCTGCCTAGTTCCTCTGCTCAAGCAGAAATTATCAGAGAAGAACCCACCATACCTCTCAACCTGGAAACATAAAAAATCTGGACAAAGGCCCATGAAAAATGGGTACAAATCTGTATGCTGATTAACATACAATTTGCATACATAATTATGTAACCCCACCCACACCAGTTGAATTGTGGGATACCAACTTTCAAACACAAACTGAAGAACAGACAGCCAAACTGTGGCCCCAGAGCCCAGACCATGTAGTAAATGGTAACTATTTTTCTTTATTTGTCGCAATGATGTTCACTGGGAAGGGAGACAATGATGAACCTTAGAATTTTATTTTTGGTGACTTGCAGTATGTGGGTTTTATGGTAAATGTAGGCCATTTAATGGTAGGCAATATTCTAATCCTAGCAAAAGAATATTATAGTTTGCTAGGACCTCCAAAAGTCATTCTCCATGGCCTACTGATCTGTGGCATAGCTAGGGTTTGTACCCCATGGGACTATCTTTGAGTTTGCCGCCCTTCCCCCCTTAGAAAATCATGGTTGAATGGGGTCCCCCCATACACAGCCCCCCCCCTTGCAGGCATTCTAATATCCCATTACTTGGCTATTTCAGCTCATTTACCATAAACACTGTAATGAGCATACTGCTTTACTTCTACAATGATTATCTGGATTTCGTTTAAAACTTTTATTTTACATTTTATAGCACAAACATTAAGAGACATCTGCTAAACAAAACAATATAATCTCGCAATGAATACAGACTTGGCATTAAAACATCTTAGCCCTTGTAACTCACATTCATTGAGACCCACATTCAAAGAAAATGTATCTGGCCAGTGGCGAATAAATATTACCTTTGGGCTGTTTTCAAATCATAGGCCCCTTGCACAGAAACATGCATGTGTTCTTTGATACACCTTCCTGATTGTATTAAATTATATTCCTTGTATAATACAGCACACTTGTTAGACCACATGATAAATGTATTGTTTTGAACATTTTTTCAGTAAGCAATGAAACAAAATGCACGAACCAATATTGACAAAACTGCCCAATTCAGAACATTTCCATCATAAAAGTTTACTCAAACTTCTACAGTCCACCAGTATCAGTAAATATGCACAATCTCTGCAGAAGTAAAAGCCATCTAAATAATTCCACATTAAAGATATCTGTAACTAATGAAGAGGTTGTTTGCTAGCAGCAAGCACCCTCTTTATATTTTATTGTTTCATCTACAAATAAAGTGCCTGTTGCCCTTGCGGAATAAATTGCCTATGTTACATTAAAAAAAACAATGAGCTAGTAATATTGCAATAAGGAATGTATGGCAAACTGATAACAGGTTCATAGTTACTAGGTATCTCCACCAAAAAGGACATTCTTAGGACTGCAGCATTCACCCTCTTCAAAAGTACAACACTGTACAGTTTCAGCAATCCATCTACGTACTGTGGGAGTAGAACCCACAGCCTTCTGCATCAAATGCAAGTATTCTACCTGTTGTGTTACTAACAACACAAACAGACTTGGCATAAGCAGCACTAAAATTCTCTCCCCCTGAAGAACTATGCAGCACAAGAAAAAATTATTAGAGGCTGGAGGACAAAACCGGGGACACATTGCTTGTATAATCTTAGAAAAGGTACTAGAATTAAATGTTTTGTGTTGCCATACATTTTCTGAAAGATAGGAAGACTGAAACTTTAATGGCTATCATTATTTAGTGAATTCAGTTCTCGCTAATTTGTTGGAAAACCACAAATCTTAAGATGAACAGACCAAAAGTATGAGCCGAACATTTCAGACATTTGAGTAGAGACTTTAGATTCTTGCTCTAACTGGGGGCATTTTACACACACACTCACACACCTGCACTTAACATAATGGAAACCCAAATAACCAATGCAACGCCTGCACTTAACATAAGGAAACAACTTACCAGTACATGTTCGGTCACAAAAGAAAGAGAAGACTACTGTAATGTGTGCCTGATGTTCATTCAAAATTCCTGCACTTACGGTAGGCAAACAAAATGCGTTTGTTCAAAATTTCCACACTAGGGGAACAGCAAACAAATGCGTTCATTCAGAATTCCTGCACTTAGGCAAAGGCAAACAAATGCATTTGATCAACAGCTTTGGTGACTGCCTCAAAGAAGTAAACAGCTATGCGTGTCTCGATCCCAAGATGCTATACACCATAGTCACAGTAGTTAACCACATCTTTACCCTTTTTGGGCATTATAGCTATCACTGCTTTCTTCCAGGATGTTGGTACTTCTCCTCCTCTTAAAATACTGTTAAACAAAACTTTCCAGATCTTTATCAAATTGTTTCCTCCTGACTTCCAAACTTCCATAGGAATTCCATCTATTCCTCGGGACTTTCCTGTAGATTGGTTATACATCACAATTCTCCTTCTATCCTAACAGTTAGTAATTGAACCTCATACATGTCTAATCTTGGCATATTTAATTCTTCCCTAAACATTTTCCATTTATATCTTTTCTTGATTTCCATATTTCTCTGCTTTACACAGACTTTTCATAGAATTTCCAAAATATTTCTAATCCCTCTACAGGATCTCTTGTTACCTTTCTTGTTATAGGCTTCCTAAGCTTGGCAACAGCCCTTTCTACTTTCTCTTGCCTGAATCATTGTGCAAAAAGTTTTTGTGCTCTAGTGTTATAAAAAAAAAACACTTGCTTAATAGCAATATTTCTAAACTTGTGTATATATTATCAAGGTATTCCATTATTTTCTGCTTAGCATTCTGCAGTTGATCCTATTCTTGTTCTGTGAGATTGCCCCATTCTGCAGTACTTTCACATTTGAAAGTCCCTCTAACTAATACTTGTTAAATGTTTTGTTCCAGCTTTTGTGTTACATGCATACACTGTTTGGCAGGTTGAGCTTTTATATAGTTGTTTCTTGTCATATCCATTTGAGCCTATGTCACATCTTACAAACCTTTTTGCTTTATTGAAAGTCCACAAAAAAAAGACAAACCCCCTATGCCCCCATAAAACCTATTAATTTAATGCCAACGCAGATAACTGTGTATAACTTGAAATATTGATATTTTACCCTCCTAATAGGGATGAATGTACCAAACTGATGGACTTGAGTTAACCTAAAAGAAATGTTAGCCTTGCTAAGACTCATGGTGTAGGCTGTGCATCTACTAAGTGGTAACAGGTTTTGTCTCATCTTTATAGGTTCATAGGTTCATACTAGGCTATCTGCCCTAGGGCATTTATAAGCCTAGCCAGAATGTGTTTGGCTTTCGCCACCCATTTTAAATTTATTTTGCTATGCCCTTTTTCGAGGTTAGTATACTGTGCCACTGTCTAACAGTGACACAGAAGTGATACCCGGGGTAAACCTACGATCTCCCATCCACTCATCAAGATTCCTCTTGAAGAGAGTCAATGAGGGACTCTGCCTAACCTGGACTGGGATTTTATTCCAGAGTGAAGGGAGCCTCTGGGTTATGAATCTGTCCCTCCAGCATGTCCTATTTATTTCAGTGCTGAGGTTCAAGTCTCTAGAGCGTAGCTCAATGGGATTTGGATTTTCTGAGGTGCAGCATGTCCATTAATTCTGGGTTGGACATGGCTTTATACGTCAGGCACAGATCGCCTCTGAACAGGCGGTATGCCACTGAGTAGAGCTGGAGTTTCTTTAACCGGGCAGCATATGGCATCTGTTTGAGCCCTTTGATCTTCTTGGTGAGGTACTTTTGGGGTCTTTCCAGTTGCTGCAGGTGTCTGGTAAGGTACATCCCAAAAGGGGCATTGTACTCAATTATGGGCCTGATGAGGGATGAGTAAAGAGGCACGATGACGTCCCCTGATCTAGATGTGAATCCCTTCATGATTAGGTGGGCTATATAAAATGTTTTTCTAACCACTTTGGCCACGTGGTTGTCAAATGAGAGATTGCTATCAACTTGGGTCCCCAGGTCCCTAATTACTTCTTCTGTACTTAATGGATTACCATCTATGTGGTAATTTGTGGACATTTTGTTTTTGCCAAAGGGGATGACTATACACTTTTTGGCATTTAGCTTGAGACCATGGCTCTGGCACCAGTTGTCTGTTTCTATGAGGCCCTTTTGGAGGATGCTTGTGTCGACTGGAGAGTTGATTATGGCGCCCAGTTTGCAGTCATCTGTGAACTTGGTCAGCCACAGTCCTTCCGTGTTGGCCTGTACCTCCGAGAAATATATACCGAACAAGAGAGGTCTCAGGACTGAGCCTTGTGGGACACCACTTGCAACTGGTTTGGAGTCTGACATGGCTCCAGCAATTCTAACCATGTGGGTTCTGTCCTTGAGCCAGTTTGCAATCCATCTAGTGACATAGGGGTTTATATTTAAGCTGGTGAGCTTATCTATAATGCCCGAGTGGGGTATTGTATCGAAGGCTTTTGCAAGGTCCAGGTAGGCTGTGTGGACCACCTTCCCCTCGTCAATGGCCTTGGTGACTTTTTCAAAGAAATCAACCAGGTTTAAGAGGCAGGATCTGCCCTTAACAAAGCCGAACTGGGTAGGATCCAGTGTTTGTAGGTCCCCAATATCTTTATTTATGAGGTCCATGATCCTTTCCATAGCTTTGCAGACCAAGCTAGTCAGGCTTATGGGGCGATAGTTTCCAGGATCCGTTGAGGCACCACCTTTATGGAGAGGGACCACTGTTGCTGTATGCCACTCTTTGGGTACATATCCTGTAGTAAGGCTGAGATTGAACAGTAGTTTTATGTTTGGGTTTAGCTTTTCTTGGAGTTCATGTAGGACGCAGCCCGGGACACCATCTGGTCCCATTGATGCTGTGTTTTTTTGCTTTGGAGAGGGCGGCTCTTACCTGAGCATCTGAGATGTCAGGGGGGCAGCACTCTGCTGGGATAGATATTTACCCTGTCAGCTAGGATGTTAGCAATGTCTGTGGGTTCGGTGTTTTTTTTGTCATTTTGGACTAATTCTGAGCATATCTGGGAATTACCACCCAGGTTCCTAACATAACTAAAGAAAGCCTTGTGATTATCCTTAGTGTCCTGTGCAGTTTTTCTCTCGAAGCTGGCCTTAGACAATTTTATGTGTGCCCGTAGTTTTTTGCTAATACTGATCAGCGATGCCTTCCCTTTTTGGGATTTTGCTCTATCATTTAGTAGCTTCCTCCTTCTATTGTATAGTTTGTTTATGGCTGGGGTCCACCAGACAGGACGTCTGCCTTTGGAGGATTGGGTCTTGGTTTTATTTGGGATCGCATGATCCATGCATTCCTGAAGGTGTTCTTCATAGAATGCGTTTATAAAGGATTCTGCGGTCTGGGCCGTATTTTTCACAGGCCCGGGGGCTTTGAAGGATTCCACCTCAGTTTTGAGGAGTGTGAAATTTGCTTTAGAGAAGTTTTTCACTGTGGTTTTCTGGGCAGGGGGTGGGGTCGGGATGTGAATATCCAGTGAGATTTGTTTATGGTCTGATCTTACCAGTGAGGGTTACACTTCTGGTCTGGAGCATAGAGTCCCCATGTTGGTGATGATCAGGTCCAGTATGTTTTCCCCTCTTGTGGGAGTGGTAACAAGTTGTTCCATAGCATTTGAGTTTATAAATTCTAGGAACCTTTGGGCTAGGGTGTTGGAGCTAGAGTAATGCTCCCAGTCTATGTTTGGGTAGTTGAAGCCACCCAATATAATGGTGTTTGGAGAGACCTTCATATTTTCCAGTGTTCTCAGGAAGGCTGAGTGGGGTTCCTGGGTTTGGGAGGGTGGTCTGTAGCAGGCTATAAACTGGAAGGCAGTTTTTCCCACTGTTAGTTGCACATGGATAGTCTCTGATGCTTCGTGCTTTGCCACCAACCTGGAGGTGTGGGTATCTTTGATGAATATCGATACTCCCCCTCCTTTTGTGGTTCGGTCCAAGTTTTGGGGCCGAAAAGCATGGTATGAGGTATAACCTGGTAGTGCTGGGGTGCTCTCGGGAGCCCTGAACCAGGTTTCTGTTACTGCACAGATATCGATGTTCTCCATGAGTTTCGAGTGTGTGCATCTTGAGGTTTAGACTTCTGACGTTGAGTAGCATTACTCTTAGTTTCTTGTCCCTTGTGATACCTATGGAGGTGTGTTTGTCTTTTGAGCCTTGCCTAAAAAAAGCACTATGGGGGTAGCAAGAGCCTTTGCCAATATCTGAAAGCCCAGGGGTGACAGGTGCAAGCCGTCCCTAGCGAAGCATCGTGGCTTGTCGAGCATATCATCCCAAGCTGACAGGCATTGGATCCCCTTTGAATGACACCAGTACTTAAGCCAATTGTTGAAATTGATCATCTTGTCTTCATATTGTGGCATCATTCTTGGTGAGGGTAAGATGCTACTCAAGGTCAGGGTCATACCGGCCTGGACTACATGCTCAGAGATCTCCTTTATGTCTCTTTTCATGTAGTCCAGGGAGGTACGTCTCAGGTCATTCACACCAGCATGGACAATGACTGAGTCATATTTGTACTTGCCTTGGAGTGACCTGAGTGCTTGTGTTATGTGGCGGATCCTAGAGCCCGACAGGCTGCTCACCGTGACCCTCTCCTTGTTCAGCCTGGTGAGCGGGACGTCAGTGTGCCTGACGATAGTCACCTATTCCAAGTGTATCAGGTGTGTTGTTTAGTCTTAAGGGCTGTGACTGTTTGGCACACTGGCTTTGTGCGATATGTGTTGCATGTGTTTTGTTTTGGGGTAGCGGCTGCTTTGGTGTCTGCTTTGGAGGTCTCTGCTGCTTCAGCAGATCTTTATTTAGAGCTTCCGAGTATGTTTTTGTGTGATTATGTGTTTGGTTTGCTGTCGTGGTAGGTCTATGTGAGACTGGAATTGTAGTGAGTGTGGTTTCCTTCTCCTCCTGACTGGTTATGCCAGTACTGAGTTGAGAGAGCTTAGCCTCCAGTTTGGCTATATGGTTGCATCTCTCACATGTGTTGGAATTTGTTGGGAGGAGGAGAGGGTTGTCTGTTTACATGAGGCAGTTGTAACATTGCCTCAAGATTCCCAGATTCACCAGCTGGACCAGAGAGGAGATTGACAACTGACCTTTGGACATGCTAGAATAATATTGGGAATTCCTTAATAATTGAAAACCAGGGCCAGTGGGGAGTGAGGGTGTAGTGCTTTTAATTTTTAGTGCTGACTTATATAATTGCTTTAGTGAGCAAGTGCCAGGTAACTTAAGTGCAATGTGTTACAGGTAACTTAAATGCAAAAACGACAAACAGTAACTTTCTTTCAAGTGAAACAAGGAAATAAGTACAGTAAGCAATGCAGATATCACTAGTGATCCACAGAAGCGCTGAGAAGCCGCGTATTAGGTGGAATTAGCGTTCCAGGGAAATAACAAGCATATAAACAAAGCTAGATTAAGCAGGCCTGGATCTAGTCTATGCTACAGCAAACAAGGTGTACCAATTTCAGTAAGATACATTTCAAATATTCAGGCACTATAAACCTTTAACCAGAAATTCCCAGCTCAGAAGGGCAGAGTCCAGCCTCTTCTCCCACAAGAGTGCAGACCACAAACCTTCTTAATGTAAAATAACTGGCCTAAAGCCCAAGTGCTTAAACCAGAACTAATACACTTTAAGAATAACAGACACTGAGCTCTCAATCAGCAGTTCCCAACTTAGAAGGATGAAAGCTACCTGTCCTGCCATAGCTCTCCCTGCTGAGAGAACCCATGAATGCTTTCAGAGAACATTATCTTCTAGCCAGTTTCTCTTTTTGTTTTTTTTTTTTTACCCCAGTCAATCACTCTCCACCAGACTGTAACCAATTTCCCTTCATCAGATTTTCTCCATGGAGACATGAGAACCAAACATCCAATTTCTCACATGAAAACCAGACAGTCAATTTCTCTTTATCAGATTGTTTTCATGGAGACTGTGAGAAAAGGGAAATCTTGCCATCCTAGGTATCTGGAATTTTGTAAATAATTGTATGTTTGTGAATATTAATATGATTTATATAAAAGTGTGACAAAAGGAGATGCTGCCAGCACAGCTATCTGGAATTTTGTAAATAGTTATATGTCATTTGTGAATATCAACAAACTGTATGTCATATTATATAGACGTGTGCTGAAGAGATATTTTTATACACTGTTGTAACTGTTTAACAGGGGAGACTGAAACACAGGAGATTAACTTGCAAAACTTCAGAAGAATGGTTGAGGTTAAGTTACTTTATAGCTGTGCCATAAACAAAAGACATCTCTCAGTTTAAGTGCAGTAACAGATATGATGTCTAGAACTAGATGATGTCCTTCTATTCCTACGTTGCAGTATTCTTGGTGTGGGATTTCCTGCCTTCAGGCGACCCATATGTCGGCTCCTATACAAAAGCTTCATCTTGGCTGTTGCAGCTGCATGGGATGTCACACATAGGGCCATAAACCATGGACCTTGTGTGACGTCTGCATGCACAATCCTGAGAACGTTATAGCCGCAGATGACTTTGCATTGTACGATCACTCTCCAGACGTCGGATCGACTATAGATAAGTAATCCATTGGGTTTTTGCATTTCTAATATTTTACAGATCTTTTGCATTGCTTAGGCTTGGCTGTTGTAGCTTTCAGCTGATGTCAGTTAAAAAGGGAAAGTGCCAGTGCAGGTACCAAATTCCCCATAAGGATGCCCATGACAAATGCGTTTTCTGCTTAGGCCGGGAACACGACCATAACGCCTGCCCTATTTGTAAATCTTTTGTGCCTAAGACCTTATGTAGCCATCTGACAGTTTTAAACCTTTTTAGAAAATCAACACCTCAAATGGGTGGCTCTCAGGAGGGATCCTGCTTCGGATGCCACCCAAGAACCTCCACTTAAGAAGGCCAAGATGCCTAGGCCTTCATTGCCTGCCGCTTTGCACCCGAACGCCCTGCCAACTACCAGTGTAGGAGTTCAGCGTTCGGCAGATCTCTCAGCTCAATCGACCTCCCTCCTTGAGGCCGCTGCACAGCTGATGTCCAGCACATCCACGGAGCTTTCTCAGACATCGACACCTGTCATTGTCAAGGGGGAACCAGATTTGGGGGTTCCTTCGACTGGGATCCAGACCTCGGATACAGCCACTGCCAAACCCAGCTCTAGGCCAGCTACAACTAAAAAGAAGCAGAAAACAAAACATATTACTCCTGCTTTTGAAGCCCCTCCAGACTGGGAGGCCTTCACCTCCTCTCTTATGCAGGCATTTATGACCCTTAGGCCTTCGGCTTCACCCACAACTACATTGCCTCTGCTAAGTCCTAGACCTACCTCTGCTTCTTCTATTCCCATGGCTCCCCTCCTTGAGGAAGAAGAAGAACATGAATCTACCTACTCTTTCTAGGATGAACCCATCTCTTATGCCTCCCAGATTGCTTCTCCTAAGGAATATTACTCTCCTGATGAGGATTCTGTGAAACCATCACCAAAATGAAAGACTATTTCAAATGGGATACTTCCCAAATGACAGAAACCCAAAAAAGATGCTTTGAACTGCTGCAGGTGGAGTACCCCTCCCCTTCAGCTGTACCCCCTGTCCTTCCTGCATACTTAGATGCTTTTACTGCAGCCTCTAGAACTGACTCACAGCCTCCTGCACCTAAGCACCCAGACCACTTCTACAAGGTGCCAGAGGAACAAAAATTCCTCATAAAGCCACCCTTAGCAGACCCAGCAGTGATTGCCACTGCACTTGATAAACAGTCTAGGCTGCTACCTTCTGCCTCCCTATTGCCCACAGATAAGATAGCGATTCCATGGATAGGATAGGCAAGAAGGTGTACACTTCCTCCACTTTGGCCTTCAGAGCCATTAACTATCAAACACACATGACTAAGTATGCCCTGAACTTAGTATCCCAAGCCACCTCTATGCTGGCTTCAATTCCTGACAGTCCCATTAAAATGGATATCTCTTCCAAATTTTCCTTAACACTACAAGTGGCTAGACACTCCATAAGATGCAGCTATGATGCTGCAGAAGCTTTTGCTCAGTCTGCAGCATCAGCATCTGTCCTTAGGAGATATTCCTGGCTTAGACTACAGAATCTGCCAGAGGACGTCAAGTCCAAAATCTTGGATGCTCCCCTGGATCACAACTTCCTTTGTGGAAAGCAACCTGCAGACCTATTTAAGGATATGCAAGAAAAAAGCAGAGAGTTACAGGATATTAAACATCTCCTGGTATCCCCTATACCCAAATTTTATAGGAACTACCCAGCTAAGACTACCTTTGTAAGGCGTAACCTGCATTCTGCTACCTCCTCCTCCTCCAGACCCAGAAGAGGAGCTCCTCCTCAGCCTAGACAGCCCTTTCAGCACAGGGGAGGTCCCAATAATGTGTGACCGCCTTGCACATCTGCCCCTCTCAGCTTGCCTTACCCACTGCTTCCCCTTCTGGCAGAAAATCACCACAGACCAATGGGTATTAACCATTATTCAAAAAGGATACTTTTTATCCTGGAAACAAATCCCCCCCCTGGAAAGACATTCCATTTCCCCCCAAAAAATGCCATCTCCTTCCACAAATTCTGTCAGATATGCAACAACAAGGCACTATAGAGCCTGTACCCACAGGACAAGTAGGAAAGGGATTCCACTCCCGTCTTTTCCTGGTCCCTTGAAAGGACGGTCCCTGGAGACCCATTTTTGATCTCTCCTTCTTAAACCTTTACCTGCAGGTACCATCCTTCAAAATGCTCTCTCTTCTCACTCTCTTACCCCTCATACCCTCAAATGCTTTCATTGTCACCTTGGACCTAAAAGATGCTTACCTGCACATTCCCATTAGGGCCTCACACAGATGTTTCCTGCATTTCTCTGGCCCATCCTCGTACTTCCAATTTACGGCCTTGCCCTTTGACTTATCCACTGCACCAAGAGTGTTTACAAAGTGCCTAGCTCCAGCCATTGCCTTCTGCAGGACCTAAGGAATCCAGATTTACACATATCATCCTTATCCTAGCACAGTCAAAAGATTCCCTATTAAGACATCCACACTTCACTATGTCCCTACTACAAAGTCTAGGGTTCACCCCAAACCTCAAGAAGTCCTCCCGGAACCCAGACAAGGACAAGATATTCCTAGTTTGCAGAATCAACACAGGACAAATGAAAGCCTTTCTCCCACAGGACAAGGTTCTATCTCTAACTTCCCACTTCCAAGAAGTCTTGTTCTCCCAGACAGTCACTGCAAGGCAATTCCTTCAACTCCTGGGATATATGGCAGCAACCACTCCCATGCTACCATTGGCCAGAATGCATATGAGAAAACCTCAATGTTACCTCAAAAATATCTGGTCACAACACCAGAATCACTTGGAACAAGTTATTTCCCTTCTTCCCTGTTTAAAGAAGGAAATAATTTGGTGGATCCAACAAGTACAACTAAACCCCATGGCTTCCACTGCAGCTCCCTCAACCCACACAAATATTGCATGTAGATGCCTCAGACTCAGGTTGGGGAGCCACCTTGTACTCTTACAGAGTCCAAGCCCAGTGGCAACCTCCCATGAAAACCAAACACATCAATGTAAAGGAGATGACAGCAGTTCTTTTAGCTCTTCAGACCTTCATACCCCTACAGCTACCAGGTCCTCTTCTGATAGTGACGGACAATACCACTGTAATGTGGTACATCAAACAGGGAGGTACCAAGGCATACCAATTATGCAGGCTAGCCCTACTAATTTGGGACCTAGCATCCCAGCACAACCTATTCCTGCAAGCCAGCTACGTTCCTTTGCAGGACAAGCAAGCAAGCAGACCTCCTGAGCAGAACATCCTCCTCACAAAACGAATGGATGCTGGACAGGACGGTTTTCCTAGACATAGTCCACCGGTGGGGCATTCCACAAATAGACCTGTTTGTCTCCCCCCAGAACAGGCAACTTTAGCTTAGGGGGACTAAGCCTGAAGAGTAGACGCCTTCAGTTTCACCTGGGAGGGGAAGTTCCTGTATGCCTTTCCCCCCTTTCCCTCTGATTCAGAATATCCTTCTGAAAATCAGGAAGGACAAACCAAAAATCTTGCTAGTGACTCCCTACTGGCCAAGGCAACACTGGTTCTCCCTTCTATACAACTTAGCCAAGGGCAATCACCACAAGTTACCCCACAAAGTGGACCTTCTGACACAAGACAAAGGAACTGTCCTACACCCACACTTGCAAATACTATCCCTGACTCTGTGGGTGATAAATTACTAACCCCATTCAGACACCACTATTCAGAGGACGTGCTATCAGTCCTGAGGGAGGCCAGGAAACCCACTACTAGAAAATCATACCTTGCTAAATGGGAAAGATTTACTCAGTGGTGTCTGAGACAGGAAAGGGACCCTTATGGGGCCGATACCCCCTAGTCCTCTCATATATGTGTCAACTTATAAAGGGTGAACTTTCCTATTCATCAGTGAAAGTGCACCTCTCTGCATTATCAGCCTACTTACCTCTAGACCTTGCCTTGTTAGCCAGGCTACATGTGAAACTCTTCCTTAAAGGGGTCTTGCACATCAGACCACCTAAGAAGCCTATCCCTCCTCAATGGGACCTGAACTTCATCCTGGAAAAACTCACCCAGCCCCCCTTCGAACCGGCTAATACAGCCTCTCTACAGTTTTGTACTTGGAAAACAGTACTGTTAGTGGCTATTACCTCTGCCAGAAGGGTTTCTGAGCTACAAGCCTTAATGGCATGCTCACCTTACACCATTTTTCATAGGGACAGGGTCACTCGTGAGAACTAACCCCCTTCCTTCATGCCCAAGGTAGTCAATGACTTGTCTCTAAATCAATCCATTTACCTACCCAATTTTTTCCCCTCTCCCAGTAACCAAGGAGAGAGGACACTCCACTCCCTAGATGTCCACAGGCAATTGAGATTTTACCTGGACAAGACTAGAGACATTAGGAAATCCAAACAACCCTTTGTATCTTTCCACCCCAGGGCATTGGGTAAGGCAGTCACCAAACAGACCATTGTATCCTGGATTAGAAAGGCAATCTGTTTCTGCTACTCACACCATGGAAAAACTCCCCCAGTTGGGGATAAGGCACACTCCACAAGAGCAGTGGCCACTTCCAAGGCCTTCCAAAAAGGCATGGACACAGCTTCCATTATGGAAGCAGCTACATGGTCCACTATACACACTTTCCCCAAACATTACAAACGGGGCCAAATCTCCAACGCATGTGCAGGATTTGCCAGGGCAATCCTACAAGGCTTTGTAGTATCATCTTCTGTATCTGCCACCCTTTCATCACACTAAGCTGTGGTACTCTTCCACACCAAGAATACTGCAACATAGGAATAGAAGGGCATAGAATAGTTGTGTAAAATCTTACTATAATCATAGATGTCCTTCTCTTCCATTGTTGCAGTATTCCTTCCCACCCACCATTCCCCCTCACAGACTCTACCAGTCTAACTGCTCCCTAATGCCTCTCTCCATTACAGAAGAGACCTAGGGCATTATACATGTCACCTTTGGCAGCCTATCCAGTTAGGCCATCTACCTTGCCTGCTTAGCTTCAAGTTCTGAGGATTGTGCGTGCAGACGTCGCACATAAGCTCCCTGGTTTATGGCCCTACTTGTGACGTCCCATGCAGCTGCAACAGCCAAGCTGAAGCTTTTGTATAGGAGCCGACGTATGGGTCGCCTGAAGGCAGGAAATCCCACACCAAGAATACTGCAACATGGAAGAGAAGGGCATCTATGGTTATGGTAAGATTTTACACAACTGTTCTTTTTTTCTATTGTCTTTACATGTGTAGGAATGTAGATTATTTTACAACTTCCACCATTTACCAAAAGATCTAAGAAGGGTCCTTGTTTCTGTATTTGCACAGGGAGATGCTAAACGCTGGTAGTTTCTAGCAATGAGGTTTAGCTTGGGAACTAAAGTCAGGTGACAAAAAGTAATGCCATGCTGCAAGTATCCCAGCAGTAATATTTGAAAAACGAATTTAAGAACTCTTTGAGAGAGTGAATGTGCACTTCGTATTTCTTTGACCTGAGAGCATCAGCTGGGAAAACCCACTCATCACATCTGACTTGCCTTGCTGTAATAGTACGTTTCTAGGTTATAGTAATTCTTTTAGATTCAGTAAGGAATATAGTAAGGATTAGTTTAGATGTTCTCTGTATTTATTTGAGACTGTCCTGCAATGTTGTTTTAAACATTTCCTATGATTTTGAACTCTGAAGTTGTGATAATTTACTGAGTATTTTCTTCTTATTTCATTATTTATTATTAAATATATTTAAACCTGTCCTTGTTGCTATTTGTGAGACATATTTAAGTTCTTAGAGTCCGTGCATATTTATTTGATGACACTGTGCATGCCACTCCTAAAAGACTTGCTCATGGTCAAACTACCATTTGGATTAAAAGTAACTTTACATAGTAAGATTGGCCACCCTTTGCTAAGGGCCTTCGAATAGCTGATAAGTAGTGGAAGCTACCTTAGTCTGGGAAGAAAGGGCACAGCTAGTAAACCTGTGCCAGCCTTTCCCAGATGTGTGTGTGTGTGTGTGTGTGTGTGTGTGTGTGTGTGTGTGTGTGTGTGTGTGTGTGTGTGTGTGTGTGTGTGTGTGTGTGTGCGTGTGTGTGTGTTAGCTACTTGGGCAGGGACACGAAGCACTGGTTGGACAAAGATGGTGCTGGAGGTCTTGGTTTGGCCACTCAGCTGAGATTTCAACCCTATAGCTGTGCCAATGGGAAGTCGTATTGGGGATCTGGCGAAAGAGGGAGAAACCAGCCAGAAATGACTGTGGTTTCTGTGTGCTCTTAAGGGAAATTGCACTTTACTGTGCGTTTACTTGTCATCCTCCCAGTGTGTACATCACCCACTGTTGCTAATGGTGAGGATTGAAGCTCCTTGATTATTGGGCCAGTCCTGGGGCATCACAGAGGCATGAGGGCCAGATACTGAATTACTATTAAGCATATATTCATTTGCTACAAAAAAGCCTCATAATGCTCAATATTTCTTTATTTAACATTTGTTGACCAGGAAAGTCTGACTAGGACAGAGCCTATTTTCAGCAAAGGCCTGGGGAGTAATGCTCCAAACACGTCTTTAGAATGTGGGAGGAAATTGGAGTACCCGGAGGGAACCCACGCGAATGCAGGGAGAACATGCATACTCTGCACAGAAGGCACCCCAGCCGAGAATCGAACCAGAGAACCTCTTGCTGTGAGGCGACAATGTTAACCGCTGCACTACTGCGCTGCCCAATTCTTTTTCATTTACTTGTTTTCTCTTAAAACTTGTTACTAAATTAATTTAAAGTCATTAATCCAGTTGTTCCCCCATGCAAAAATGAGGAAAAACACATTCATTTTTCTTTTGCCATGCTCTTTTAACCATTTTTTTACATTGCAGTGCCTACATTTCTTAAAACTGAACAAGAAGAGGAAAGAAAGAAAGGAAAAAAAGAACAGCAGCACCTATTTACAATCCCTATTACACTTAAAAATAACTGAGAAAACTTTAACCACTATTAAGAAAAAAGATATTTTTACTTAGTTAATTTTTCCCCCTTCTTCCCCTCCCCAAAACATTTTTCTGAACATTAATAAAAATTAAGTAGGGCATGTAATTTAGAGTCCCCACAGCTCCAACAAATACTGAAAAACTCAAATATTTCAAGATTTTCTTGTTCTGTTATATTTAACAAATATAATTATTGTGCATGGGGCACACTGGTGCAGCAATTTGCATTGTTGTCTCACAGCAAGAGGTTCTCCAGTTCGATTTTTGGCTGGGGTGCCTTCTGTGTGGAGTCTGCATGTCCTCCCTACATTCCTGTAGTTTTCCTCTGGGTGCTTCGGTTTCCTCCCATATTACAAAGACACGGGTCTGGAGCATTAGCATTTCTTCCTGGGCCTCCACAGAAAATTGGCTCATTCCAAGTCGGACTTTCCCAGTAAACAAATGTTAAATAAAAAAAAATAAAAAATTGCACTGTAATCCCACATTGTTACTGCTTTTTTTTACTGTTCATCTCCATCACCCAAATCCTGTCTGCTTTATTTCCATATACTCGATTCTTCTAGTCAACTGTCGTGCTCCCTTACTTCTCGCCAACATTTTCCATTGAAACAGTGGAAAAGGTTTCACACGTACAGTCTGTCTGCGGTCTTTATTACCATAGAATCACAGGAAGTTACTAGCTATTGGCCCTGAGGCCCTTACAAGCATAGCCAAGAATTTAGCCCATTTTCCAACAAGTCAGCACCCTATGCCACTGTCCAGCAGGGACATAGGTGGAATCCCAAGGGTGTATTTTCTGTTCCCCGTCCAGTTATCCAAGTTGCACTTAAAAAGGTTTAATGAGGTACTCTGCTTTAGGTGGAGAGGGAGTCTATTCCACAGAACAAGAAGCAGAATCTCCTGTTTCATAGCTCACTTTTTGTTGGGCAAACTTTTGTATTTCCTCCTTAGCATGTACTTCATCAAAAAATGATTTTGTCCCTCCAGGGAAGAATACCTTGAAGACATCTGGATACAGCAGTTTGACTCTCACACCTGCATCTCAACATTCCCTGAATAGTGGATTGAATTTACTCCTCTTCTGCCTAGTGTACAGTGAGTAACCATTCTCCACACTCTGCTGTCTCCCACTTTTAGTATTTTGTCCTTCTGCCACAATTCTGTCAGTATCAATTCCTTCTGATGGTAGGATTGCATATTTACTATTAAAGTTCTAGGTTGCTTTCTCATAGCCAGGTTTGGAGCATACACATGATTTGCCCTTTCAACTAACAACTCTTGATATGGAATACTAGTCCATTTGCTTATTTGTGGTTTCATAAAAGTAATGCATTCTGTTCTTTCCAGCTTCTCTGGTGTAGCTGAAAATCTCAGGTTTTCCCTATAAACTCTGTCCTCTAATTCTTTCAGTTTTTGAAAATCTCTTACTGAGCAGCGTCATATTCACCCAGCCTTTTATTTATTCCAGCCTAAGATTCTTGATGCTTTCTCACCTCACGTGAATATTTGTTTAAAGCCTTTTCCATTTTTTCCGGCTTTTTGTTGTTTGTGTTGATATACTTCAGAGTTTCGTTTATTTTAACCAGGTGATATCTTCCTGTAGGTTACTGGAAGTCATGTCTGAAGGTTGCATTGCTTTTTGCTGAACATCTACAGAAATTTCCCTAGTCAGTGTTTCTTCCTCACTTTTTGTAGCTGATTTTTTCCAGGTGCTGTCTAATTCTTTTTTCTTGGCATCCAGGCAGTACACTTACTAGCCAGTTAGTGAAATTTACCCATAAACACAAAGGTCTACTGGTCTTCTCTGTTGAGTTTATGTTTTCATACTGGGAGAGCTAGAGTTAAGCTGTTACTCAATGTGCAGCCATCTTTGTCCTTTTTCTTTGTCTCTGAATTCTGATAGTGATTGGATTACACTCTGTAGTTTGGCAAAGCTCACATTTCAATAACCAGCTGTGTTTCTAATACCCATGTGGTTTGTATAGTAGCTAAAACATATCAGAAATAAATGTTTAGCGGTTCATCATCAAAGAGTAAGCTATAAGCCTTATCCTGTAGGCTAGGGTTTGATTTCACCAGACTCTCCAACTACTTTGTGACTTTGAGCAAGCAGGTAAGTATTTCCCATGTCAGCATTGAAAAGAGGTTTGTTCTTGGAGGGTTTGCCTACTTTTTGTTTTAAGTATTTATTTTTGTTAATTGAGGTAGCACACTGATCCAGAAAGACCTTTTTCATACTCATACCAGCTGAGCTGTCTTTGTTAAATGACTTGCTGAGAGTTGCAAGGTAGGTGAGAAAGTCAAACTCTGGGCAACAGGATATAGCTCATCAACAGCTCATATCCTTAATCCTCTATGCTAACTGCCAGACTTTTTAGCAAATAGAAAAGCAAACAACAAACTGCATGTAATAATAGTAAGAATATGACTTTAGATGAATCAACAGTCTTTTAGCTTTCCCTTAAATATGCTCAGTATGAGAGTGAGTATGTGTTTTTGTACAGTAGCATTGTGATGTTCTGTCCAAGACAGCTTTGCTGTCTTGTGGACATAGCTATCTGTACCAGGCTTCAGCTTGTGTCTGATATGGAAACTGGACTGGTAAGGGTCATGGATATTCTGTAAATACCGATTCATGAGGCGAGTAGACAGTCTCTACAATACTCTTGCTGATAAATAGAAGGTTGAAGTTGGGCAATAACTGTCCACTCTTAAAAGAAACATATCCTCATCAAAGTAACTTTTCCTCTAGCGATGTACGTTTATTCAAACCTCAGTATGTGGAACTGTTTACAACTAACACTCTATGTTACCACTTACTTTGACACTGCCACTTTAATTCATTTTTTGTGTGCAAAATGATTTAAACTATTAAACATAATAGATGCAACACCTTCATAAAACATGTTTTTTTTATTCCAGTAAAGGTATACTGTTTTACTTTAGAGCAAAAATTCTCAAAGATGACAATGATCATAATAATCTATATAATTTCTTCTGTTGTACTGCATTACTGGACAGTAGAATGATTTTACTGTTAGTATACTTAGTTGACAGACATAGCTTATAACCTTTTGCTTGAAATTCACTTCATTTTAATATGGATAAAGGAAAACAATGCAATCCCATTCAATTTTACTGTGAGAAGTTGTCTACTGACTGTAACATGGTTCTTCTGTAAGTAAAAATTGTATCTGATGTTGTCTTTTCCATATGCTGCTCAACTGATGGTTTGGGATCTGACCTCTGATTCAACTTCAGCCTCTTTTTAGACTTAGGATCCATAGCTCAGGTCCCTCCTCTTAAACATAATTCCCTCCAATCCCCAACATTATCTCAGATCTCTTGCCACTCTCAGCATTCAGAAGTGACTGCAGTAGCTCAGGTTGTTGTAAGACAAGTCATGTTTTTTTCTTGTCACCTTATTATTCCTTTGCTTCTTTCTGGCTCTTGTTGGAGTCATTTGGACTCTTGCCTTTATATTTTTCTTTCATTCCCTTGAGTAAAAAAAACAAACCAACATTACTATAGAGTGTGCTGTGTGTCTGTTAGAGCTCGCACCTTCCCTCTCGTCTCTTTCCCTCCCTTCTGCTTGGTAGTGTATTTGAGTACCATTGCTGGTACCTCTCTCTCTATTTCCTTTATGAGATGATTTTTATTACCATTGTGGGTAATACTGACTTTCTCTGCCTTTGTGGTTGTTTAGTGGTATTGTGTTTTTTGTGTGTGTTTTTATTTTGTTGACTACAGCTGACAAACTAAGTGGCTTTAAGAAGTGTGACTGTTGTAGGCATAAACTTTCAAACTCTGATGCCCATTTGGAATGGGTTTATTGCTTAGAAGCTGGTCATTTAGACACTGTGTGTGACATTTTTTTCAGTGCTGAATCACTGGACTTAAGTAGAATGAAGAAAAAAAGCTTGTGCTTAAATGTCTTCTTCCTTCCTCTTCATCTTCTGTGTCTGGAGCATCCTGATCTGCAAAGAATCTTGTGGACAAACCAACAGGCGTCAAAGGTGAGACAGAGGGAAATGTGAGGTGCCAAGAAAGCATTCCCCTGATTGCTGTTCTTAGTCTGCTATGACTTTGGCTCCGCCTCCTAAATTTCCATGGGCCTTGAATCCAGCTATCTCCTCAGATCCATCACACATCTCCACAAGAACTCCACCTCTTAGGAAACCCAGATTTTGTTCAGAGTCTATAGCTTCCAGATTGCATCCGCCCTTTCTGCAGAACATGCCGCATAAGACTTCCAGACTTTCTTCATCTTCTTTCAGATCTACCAGAATTTTATCCAAGGCTGATGTGGACAGAATGATCAGGAAATTTCTCGGAACCCAAATTTAGTTGGGAGTTCTTTTAGCTCTGTCTTCTGTCATACCCATGAGCTTTAGACCTTCACAGATACCCATGGCTGCTCCTACTCTGATCTGTCCCTGGTTTTAAAAATTTTGGACCAAAGACTTACTGGATGTCTGCATTAGGTCTGAAGCTGTGGTCTCCTTTGACTCTGTGATCCTGTCTGATCCAGTCGGTGCCAACACTGTTGGAGCTTTAGGGGTCTTGGAGCTAAAACTTTGGCCCTGGAGCCAGGGAGATAGGAATGAACTTTAAGGCTCTTGGAGCCATCTCTTTTCTCCTCTTGGAGCATTAGCACTGGATAGTTTGGTCCCAACGGCTGCTTCAAAACTGAGTCCTGGAGATTATCTTGGCCGCCCAGATCAGGTAGCTTTGGCTTCTGCCTGGTTGTTCCTGAGATCTCTTAATAGCTTCTACTTTTATAGCTGTAGGGACAGCTGTCTCCAAATGGGAGATCAGACATCCTTGCCACATGTGAGCCCTCCCCCCCTCCACAACTCTTTGCCATGGGTCCTGAGCCTGCTATTTCTGCCCCATCAGGACAGCTGGTCTGTACTAGTCTAGAGTTGGTCCTGATATGGGAATCTCAGATCAAACCCTTTGGAATCTCCTCAGAAGCACAAGTGCAAGAAGAGATGCATCAAATCCCCACTGGAGTCTCTGACAGAAGACACAGAGTCCTAGACCAGTGCGACAGAAAGGTGGTTGGTCTTCTGCAGCTCTCTCCCAGGAGTCTGTGTTCCTTGAGGCATTCGGCATTAACTCCCCTACTTCCTGGGTGGTGGTCCTGGCTGATGAGATGGTGGAACCAAACTCTCACCTGGTATGAAAGAAACCAGATGTGGCATAACCAATTGCTAAGAAGCCAGCTAAGCATTTGATAGCTCCTAAGGACCGTGCTCATTGGAGCAAGGGGCCCCCTCTCAGTGATGTGATGGTAGTGCCAGCTGCTAAAAAAGATCTCACTGGGGAAGAGTCCATCTGTCCACCCTCCTAATAGAGACTCCAGGGATTTGGACAGATATGG
Organism: Protopterus annectens; assembly: GCF_019279795.1. Taxonomy (NCBI): domain Eukaryota; kingdom Metazoa; phylum Chordata; order Ceratodontiformes; family Protopteridae; genus Protopterus; species Protopterus annectens. Next base: position 258,847,963 of record NC_056750.1, on the reverse strand, counting down.
GAAGTGTGTTCATGCTTCAGCAACCTTTGGCTAAAGATCACTGAATTATTTTGCACACTTAATTAGGTTTTAGTGGGGCTGGACCAAGGAGTTTTCCAAGTCCTTCTCAGTGTCCATGTCTGTGGAAGACAAGAAAACTGAGTTTCCAGCTGGCCTCCCTTCAGTCCCTTTCCATCACCTCAATGCATTTGATTTCCAATACAACAGAAAGAGCATCTAGAGCTGCAAGTTCAGAGGCATGCCTGAATGCACTTATGTCACTTTGCAGAGCTCTTTAAGACAAGACCGTATTTGGCCCTAACATTAAACAGAGACTCTTCAGGAGTGAGAAGGATGGCAAAACTCTTTCTGCCATAGGAATCTGGTTTACAACCCCCCCCTCCCAAGAGGACCTTTGGTAGGAACCAGAAAGGGAGAGCAGGAAGATGTGGTTCCATGAATCCTAAGAGGTTTCCCAGGCTTCTTCCTGAGAGAGATCCCCTGAGATGGAGGTGGGAATTCTAATGGCAGACATTGCCCTCATGGCAGAGGAGGCCTATAAACCAAAGTAGTATCAGAGGTCCTTTTACCGAGAAGCTTTACCAGCACTCCTGAAGGTTTGCCTGACTGCTACACTCTGGAGGCAGTCAGGGGGTGCTTATATCTCACTAAAGTTGTTTGGGTAGAGACAGTAATCACTGGAGGTTATTACATTCCTTTTTCCCTTCCCTCACCGAAAGTAATAACAAAGCTACCCAATGTGCCAGCCTCTCAAAGGAAAGCAGCAGCATTAGAAAATGAAAAGCTGCTAGCAAAAAGAGTCACCAAAAAGGTCCCACCAGACTATAAAGGGTTCAGAACTAATTCAAGATTCTTTTTAATACCAAAAAAGAACAGGGACCTCAAGCCAAACTTGGACCCAAGTTATCTGAATTTGTCAAACATTGGAAGTTTTGAATGGTCACAGTTCAGTCTATACTCACACTTTTATGGGAAGCACATATGGATGTGCTTGATAGACTTTCATGATGCATACTATCATATCAAAATAGATGGTCAGTTCAGAAGGTTTCTGTGCTTTTATCTGGGAGACAGTCATTTTTCATTCAAACCACTGACCCTTAGCCTCACCACCCCCCCCCCAGGTATTCACCAAGTTCATGGCAGTGGTCGCAGCTCACTTGAGATTGCTTAGATTCTGGATGATTCCCTACCCCAACAACTGGCTCCTCACCACTTCAATCAAGCATCTCCTAATCCACACCAGGAACTACCTTCTTCAGGTCTGCCCCAAACTGGGCGTCATGGTCAATTATGACAAATCACAGCTCTCTCCCACACAAGTCCTGGAATTCATAGGTGCTCATCTGGATTCTGTTTCCCAGATAACAAGGCTACCATACACCACATTGGCTATGCTACAAAATCTAGCCCTGCAGCTACTATCTTGTCAAGCTACTAGGGTCCATGGTTGTTTCAGTTCCGTATGACAGTGCTACAGTACACTCTTGTCAGGTCAATGATCAATCAGGAAACCAATGTATTTTCCAGTTTGAATCACCAAAACTTGCAGGGATCATGTAACGTTGTAGATCCAGGCACTGGAGGTTCATTGAAAGACAGTTTAAAAAACATGGCCCCCCTCAGAGGTCAATCTGCATATCAGCGTTCAAGACCTGAGAGTTCTCATAGCATTGCAGGCTTTTCAGGATGATCTTCCTCTAAAGATGATTGCCATACAGATGTACAATTTGTCATCAGTCTGATACATCAACAAATGAGGTAGAATATGCCTTGAAACAATGAGTGTGGGGCAGTAGGCAATTTCTTCCAACCGCTTTCTATTTCACGGAAGTCCAACATGTTAGTGGAGAGGTTGAGCAGGTCTATTCTACTGCCTCATGAGTGGCTTCTAAATCCATCACTGGCGGAGTGGATATTTCATCAGTGGGGACAACCTTGCTGCAACCTTTTCACCTCTCCCCAAAGCTCCAAACATAAGAGATACTTTACCTTGACTCCCTAGATAGGGAGTCACTGATTCACAATTGTAAAGTACCTAGAGAAGGAGTCACTGAGGGAGATCCTAATTAACAACTGGCCCCCCCAGTCCCCTTTATGCATGTCCGTCAAATCCACTGATTCCAGAATTTCTACAGAAAGCATTGCAAAGGAAGAGCAAAGTTGCCCTCATTCCCCCTTTCTGGCCTTGACATATGTGGTTCCCTTTCATTTGGCCTCATTTGATACACCTTTCTTGGGTTCTGGATCAGAATCCAGATCTCTTCCTTCCAGGCTGCCTCACCTAGACATTCAGGCCATCAAGCTCACTGCATGGTTTCTCTACTTTCATTGATGATTAGGCAGTCCAGGTTCTACACATCCTTGCATCATCCCAGAAAGCCTCAGCTAGGATGGTCTATAAGAACAAATGGAAAAGATTCTCAATCTGGGCTCACTAGAAATATTTGGATCCTTTCTCCGCCCCCAATTCCAGCGATTCTAGACTTTCTGGCCTCAATTTTCCACAGTGAGGCCAGTTACTCTACAATCAAGGTATAGCTAGCTGATATTTACAACTTCTTACAGGTGAGAATCATTCTTCTTTGATTTCTGTCAAACTGTGTAAAGCATTCCTCAAGAGTACCTTTCTTCTAAGACTTCCTATTAAAGATCCCATCCCTTTTTGGGATCTCAGTGTTCTATTACAGGCCTCAACATGGTCTCCTTTGAACCCGCAGCCAAACTAGACTTAGTTTGTCTCTGGAAAACCATTTTTCTGTTTGCTATTATTTCAGCCAGATGAGTATTTGAACTCCAGGCACTATCTTGTCTTCCACCATACCTAGGTTTTTCATAAAGACAGAGTTTTTCTATGCACCAGGCCATCTTTTTTTTTTTTTTTACCTAAAGTAGCCTCAGAGACTGTGCTCAATCAAGCTATTAACCTTCCGGTTTTCTTTCCTAAATTTGCCAATAAACAAGAATACATGCTTCATTTGTTGAATGTACATAGACAATTTGGGTGCTACCTCCATATAACTAAATCCTTTAGGAAATAAAACAATTGTTTATCTCACTCTCCAAGACAAAACTGGGACAACTTGTGTCAAAAGTGATGTTAGCTAGATGGTTCACAGATTATATTTCTCATGCTTATAATAATAAAGGTCTGAACGTGCAGAAACATCGAAGGGCACATTCAACAAGGTCTGTCTCCACTCTTTCCACCTTCTTGTCTTGGACGTCCATTGTTGACATTTGTGCAGCTGCCACCTGCTCTAATGTTCCTACACTTGTTGCTCATTACAAATTAGATATTTTTTACATGGACAGGACAGCTTTTGGTTTTGCTCTCCTCCAGAATACCCTTCCATGAAGACCATCCTAGGGTTCCAAGCAATGGAGACTTTGTTCCATAAGTTGAGGAACAGATGAAAAAGACAGCAAAAGATACAAAAGTTATGTTCTTGCCATAATGATATATATGTGTTGTCTGTTTCCATATTTCCTCAACCTTCCTTCCTCCACTCCCCCTTCCATTATTGGAATATTTCTATTTAGACTTTAGGTATAACTTGTATCTCATGCAGTAAAGGTCATATCCCTGTCTCAAGTTCCAGACTAACCTGCCTTTGATGTCTGCTTCTCTTACATAGACATGTATAGTATCATTGTTATGTGTTTTATTGTTGTGGTCCTTTGTTTTGTAAGCAAACTTGATCTGAAGTAATGTTGTGGATTAGAGGGGTTATGGGTAAGGGGAGGAGCCTGAGCTATATATCCTATGTCTGAAAAGTGGCTGTAGTCAGATCAGAGGTCAAATTTAGTATATGCATTGTGTGTGGAATATACAGTCATTTTGCAATTATTACTCAGGGCTTTAAGTGTTTTATGGGCTCTTTCTGTGAGATAGTGTGCTTACTGATTCCATAATGAATCATTGAGTTATGTCTGAATGAAACCACTACCCAAATTAACATAAATGATCACAGCTTCAATTAGGCAGCAAACAAAAAACACATTTTTAAGGAGGAAGCCCCTTGCATTCTTCACTTTGGGGGCTTTCTCCTCACACTCTTTCTTCCTTATTTACATATACTTATTTCTCAATCACAAAGTTATAGAGATGAGAAAAAACAGAAAATCATTGATGGTGCTGTAATAGAAACAGCATCAGCACTGATTCTATGTTCGAATTGCCACTCGAGTTGGAACTCATCCAAATGGGCTCAACCAATTGCAACCTCATCCACTTATAATTTGACAAATGGTAAGGAAGGCCAGCCCACTTTACTGTTACTGGCACTGGACAGTCTCTGAATAGTTCTGTGTTGGTTGCTGTAACACCAGAACCCTCCTAACCCTTGGAGAGCCAATTATTACATAAGAGGCTTTGTGTATTATGAAATATAGTAGTGTTACTATTCAATTTTTCTTTGAAAGTATTATTATAAGCATTCAGTGGTTTTCTTTTTGGATATTATGAATAGATGCAGCCACAGGATGTTACTGTGTTAAATAAAATATATTTCATAGTTTTTAAATATTTATTTAAATGAAATGTATTCTACCTAGTTTTGTTGGATGCTTTCTAGCTGATTCTGTTTATTGCAGTGTAATTTACTTGCTTTTTGTACTTTTCTATAAGGCTGTTTTTTATGTGGCATTAAGAAGATTTGGAAATAATTCTAGCAACTAAGGGTTTGTGTTTCTTTAATGCCAGAATGTATTTTTTGGGTTTTACTACTGCTGATTACAAGAGAATGGCCTGCCTGAGCTTACAAGAGAGTGGCCTGCCTGAGCTGTGTGTGTACGTCCCTATTGCCTGTTGATGCATCATTCTTGCTGCTTGGGTAATTACTAAAAAGTCTCCTTCCAGCTAGACTGAAAATAATGATATTTATTGAGGTGCCATTACTAATGTTAAACCATAAGGTGCTGAATAGCAGAGGATCCCAGAGTAAAAATCCAGAAAGTTTATTTGTACAAACATAGACTGCACTTTCGAAATTTCACTCTTTTCTAGGTGTTTATATTTTGTAGTGTGTCAGTTTTGAGGGAATACATTATTAAATGAATAGAGGTATTGGACTTCAGGCTGTGGTTATTAAACCAAATGCTGCATACTGCAGTGATGTATATACACTCTTCCCATACTTTGTGGTTATCTGGTATAATATTTGCTTATTTGCTGTGGAATGTTCAGTGATGTCTGATAAGTGTTAGCTTACCTTGACCGAGTTAAACTAATTAGAATTTCTGAATTCATAATCACAAGTTGCACAATGGAAACTACTGTTGTTCTTTAATCCAGACATCTGGTAGTTACCCACCACATTTCAGCAGAAAGATTTTCTGTGTGAACTCCCAGTGGAGCACTGTAAGTCCTGCTGAAGTTGAAATGCAAGCACTGTAAAAACACACAATTTCAATGACAGCCACGGTTGAGACAAATGCTTAAAAAAAGAGTATACCTACCTTTTATAAAGAACCCATTTAAACATCTAATAGCTTTAACCTCACAGGAATGCATACTTAGGGCTTGATGGTCTGCTGCAGTTATGTATTTCTGAGTTGTCACATTAGATGTATTATTCTTTTTAGCTATCAAATTCTCTGCTTTGTGGGAAGAAAACATTATTTTCATGGTTTAGTGATGTACGAAAACATAATATTTTAGCAAGTCTTGTGCTGGTGTAAAGTTCTCCTTGTTGTAACAGAAAAAAATGGAGAAATGTCACACTGGTCCAGTAAACAAAAAAATACATAAAATAAAACACCAGAACACAGACGTTATGTGGTACTCTTTTTATTGGACCAACACAGGTTTTACAGCTGGTTGAATATTTGGAATAAAATGACCAGTTCATATTAATAGTGTTGTTAATACTGATATCTCTTAAAATAACAGCTTCCATACTGACTCTCTGCCATGACTGCATTTATCCTTAAAATATTGAAAGGCAAATAAATATGGCAAACAGAAAATCCACTGATAAAATTTATTTATGAGCACTCCTGTTTCAGCATCTTGCCTTCTGAAGCAGTATAAACAGCTGTGTCACCTTGAATATTTAATTAAATATCAAACAATAACAATAATCTAGTTTAGAAACTAAATAGCAAGAAAATTTATTTAATACAAAACAATTTCTAATAAGAATTTAAAAGAAAACAGAGCACTCTAGCTCTGTATTAAGTCTCTGTGGAATCAATGCCTTCAGTTTCAAAATTAATAAGTCTTAGTCTCTTATTTTACAAAAGGAAGGTTTGAGTTTTGAATTTCCTCTAATTTGATAACATTTGTTCCCAGTCAAACTTCATGTGCCTCTTTAAAGTGTTGAATGACAAGATGTCTTATAACCACTGCAGCTAATCTCACTCAAATGCTCATTACATCCCCTTCTGCAGGAAAAGACTGTTGTTTGTCATACCTCTTAACCTCCTAGAGTAAGAAATATGGACAAAGCCTAACATAATGGAGGGACAAAGACCCAAAAATGGGGACAGGGTTCAACAGGGTTGTGTTAGCATGCATTTTCTGAAGGACACAAAGTCTGAAATTCAAATGTATGTCATTATTTCGTGACTTTAATCTTCAGTGATCTGCCAGAAAACCACAAATAATATGAGGAACAAAGCAAAACTCTAAGGGAAAAATCTGGACATTCTGTGAAAATCTAGACAGTTGATGGGTATGTAAATCCTTGTGGAATGATATTTCTCAACAAAGAGTTTTTGCTATTATGAGCCAGTATTAGAGGCAAAAAAATATATAGAGACAAAGGTTGTAGTGGAAAATGTCTTGGCACTACTCTAACAGTTTAATTCTCTTCCAATTTCCTTATACAAGAAATCAAAGTCCACTTAATTTTCTTAATAAACACATTAATAAATTATCATCTAGAATGTAGCTTCCTAGAAAACCTAATCATTTCAGTATTTTTTTCTGTTTGCTGTATTTGTGTTATTTTAAGCAGTCATACTGTACCGGCTCACAGTAATTACAACCAGGAAAAACAGCTCCTTGTGTGAACTTCAGGAGGAGTACTGTGAAGAGACATGACAGCAGATTCAAATCAAATGCGTTTATTTTAGCTGCTTGTTTCATGAGTACCATAGCATTATAACCTCAAAATCAGTAATGATCAGTAAAAACAAGTATGAAAACAAACAACACAACAGTAAAAATAGGTGACAGAGTAAAAATACTGAGTGAACTACCAGTAAATATATCTGGATGAATGCTGGTAACAGAAAAGTCTAAGTTAAACTAATAAAATAATTACAAGTCAAAGTATGCTGACAAAGGTCATGTAAAAAGTGGGAGAGGTAATCCACTATAATAAAATGACAAATAACGATACGTTCAAATTATTACGGGCGGATTTCTAAATCAAAAACAGTTTTTATGGGCCTTCTTATACCAGACAGCTGGAATTTCACTGAGCCAGTGGGGAGTGAAGTTTCAGACGCAAGGTGTCTGGTAGATAAAAGTCCAAATTCCTGAGATCGCTAAATGTGCCTTAGGAACCTCCAACATCCAGCGTAAAAGGAGTGTATGGGTCTGATGGGCCAGTAAGGGATAAGGATATCTTTGAGGTACTGGGACCTAGACTGTGTAGAATTAAATAAACCAACAGTAAGCCTTTCAATTTGACATGTGACTGAATGGGTACTCAGTGTAAGTTATGCAGAATGGTAGTATTATGGAGGAAAAGGAAGATGTATCTGCAGGCACTATATCTCACTGTTAGGTAGCCCCATTTTATAGGGAGTTACAGTAATCAGGTCAAAAGGGCATCAAGGCAGGTACAAGCCACAGTGAGATCATTATGAAGAAGAAGGTGGTTGATGTGGGAGATATTTTGAAGACAAGCTGATAACCTGTTCCTAAATGTCAATCTACAATTAAAAATCACTCCAGGGCTTTTCACCTTCCTCATGATGGCCAGCCTATCGTAACTACAGATCACAAAGAGAGTCAAGAGCTGGACATGAGAATCCATCATGGTGGAATAAATAGCCTGGTCTTGGATGTACTTAGTCACAAGTGGTTAGCAGTCATCCAGTATTGAATCAGTTCCAGATTTTCACTTAGCAAACGTCCTCAAGAAAAGAGAAAGAGAATTGTGCATCTTCAGTGTATAGTGGTGTTGAAGGCCTATCTTTCTGATTAGCTCTCCCAATGAAAGCATCTACACAGAGAACAGTAATGGGACAGGACAGAACCCTGTGCTGCTTCAGATTTAACAAAAATAGACTGTTGTAGAGTATATCCTTGACATAGTCCCGAAAGCATGACCTTTAAGGTTGGAGTTGAGCCAATCAGGGACAGTACCCAAAGTTTCACATTAGATTTAAAGGTAACCACAAAGAATATTATGGTCTACTTTGTTAAATGTAGAGGAGAGATCAAAAAGGACAAAACTGCAAAACTATTTGATCCCTTCCCACTAGGAGGTAATTTAGGACTGGAATAATGGTGGCCTCAATACTGTGTCTGATTTGGAAACTGGTCTGGTAAGGGTCATGGATATTTTGTAAGTACTGATTTGTGTAATGAGTAGACAATCCTTTCAATAACCTTGCTGATAAATGGAAGGTTAGAAGTGGGACAATAATTATCCAGGTTATCAGAGTCAAGAGTATGTTTCTTCAAGACTGGAGTGACCAAGACCTCTTTTAATGCAGTTAGAAGCCCCCCCAGTACTTGAGGTAGTAACAATTTGGAACACCAGTGCTCAAACACATCAAGAGCAGGAGCCAAGCATCAGATCATGGTCTGCATATCTGAAATCAGGGAGATCAAAAAAATTCACAAACTTTAGGCTCCACTGGAGAACCACAAGAACCTTTTTAGCTTGTCATGGAAGATGACCAGTCTACAAAGACGTCAGTTTAGATGTAAAGTTTCAAGTGGTTAGCTCACAGTCATCAAATGAAGGTGATGTGTGAATGAAAAGACAGTTCAGATTACTCAAGCTGTTAATCGCTAAAAAGAGCATTACTGATTTGATTCAATACCAAAGAGATTCTCCTTAACAGGAAATATCTTCTTTTTAAAATTCTGTCTGATAAACTGCATAGGATGCATCAAGCCTAAACCTGACATTGTAGCAGCTTGTGTATCACTCCTTACACTCTGGCCTTTGACTGTGCTGTCTCAAGAAACAGATCTCCACACTGAACCACAGTTGATGTGGATTTAGGTGATGGGGCTAACAGATCTACTGAAAAAATTAAAGCTATATTATAAATTGTAAGTAGATCTTCAGCACCTTCTGCACTGTCCACTAGAAGAAGTCAAACATGGGCACACTGATCATGGGTTACAGCTCATCAGCTGCTGCAGTCAAGTTCTGGTTCAGAAGACTATAACTGAAGTAACTCCAGTGAGAATCACACATTGTGGTGGTCAGGCCAAGAGATTAGCTCCGCCAACACATCAGAGATGGACATTTGGAACACCAGGTCCAGATTAAACCTAAAATAATGGGTAGCATTGATACTAGCCCAAGAGAAGCCAAATGCGCACATAATTGAAAGGAAATATCGTGCAGAAATTTGAAAATCATCATAAACCTAGATGTTTATCACCCAGAACTAAAAACAAATGAATGAACTAACAACTGACAAAGATACCCAGAACTAAGCAAGAAAATGTCAACAGCACTGTGGAAAAGAAGGGAATTCACAAACTTCTGGAAGAAGGTTCTCAGATTACTAGGTGGATAATAAATGGAAAGGAAACCACAGCTTACTAATGTTTCCATACTCAAAGGTACTGGTAGCCTCAGCTTTATCCTTTGTCGGTCTCAAAGGGGAATGACAGCAAATCACAAGTGCTGCACTCTTACCAGACATCAGGTGCTTAACTACATAGATGGCACCCAGGGAACAGCAGAGACCAAATATGGGCTGAAATTATAATCTAACCAGGTCTTTATGATGAAAGCTTAGTTGAAATCATGTAACAAGTCAGAGGAAATTCCAGATTTGTTTTAGATGAACCATGCTTTTGAGTAAATCACCCAAAGAAGGACCAAAGGTGTCAAGATTCCCCATACCTGGCCAGCAGAAACAGGCAGTTCCCAGGGTATACTGTACAAAACTGACTTGCATAGAGTGCAGTGTTTCACCCACGTGGCAGTTGGCTGCCAAACTGGCCAGGAGATCCATAGAAGTATTAAACCTCACACTAACCCGCCCTCAGTACCCACCATGTCTCTTGAAAATATGAAATTTATGTCATGACAAAAAGTGTGTTAAGTCGGGGTGGGGGGGTCAAAACACCAGCAGACAAATTTTCAAATAACAGGTTACATTAAATCCCATATAACAGTAAAAAGGAAAACATATAAAATTTGTATAAATCTCCTGAACCAGACTGAAACAGGTAGAATAGACAACAAAACAGAATGGCAAATAAATGCCAGAATCAAGTTAAAAGCTCAAATATCCAAACAAGCCTTCCCTGTGGCAAATGGTGTAAGTTCATAACCACAATACAGGTGAGCCAGGGTTCTAATCTATGAACACACAATAAATTGTAGAAACAACCAGTCTTCTCAATATTGTTTAAACTGTATGTAGTACAATCTCATCAGCATTTCATTATGAGGTAGATATGAATACTTTTTTCTTTATGACTTTGACCCATTAAAGTGAACAGAATGGTTCAATAAAATGAAGGCACCTCAAGGCTTCAAAAGCACATTAATGCAAATGAAATGTGTAAACATTTATTTTCTAGACAGCAGCTCACAGATGGCTGATGAGGAAACCTCAAAATGCAGTGCTAACGGTAAGATCAATACCAGTAGCTCTGGTCTTCACTAGCTGTAAGGTTTGACAGCAGCCACATTTAAAGAATATACAGAAAGCATGCCCTGAAAGAAGCAATAATAATAATCCAAAGTCAGATCTGACAGAGTCAAGAAGTTGCCACATTCAAGTAGGGATGAACCAAGTTAAATGCACATCAATGTTAAAAAGCTTAAAGTGCCCTCATGCTGGGAAGACAATGAGCATAATACTGCATACTGTAGTTGTATGCATGTGAGTAACTTTTACAGATGTTTACAGCAAATATATTTTGTTAACAGAAACAATGCTGGTCTGAAATAATAGTAAAAGTGAACAGCTGAAAAGCTTAAAAATAGTATTTGGTGGTCCTCACATCTTAAATTTTGAGTTGGACTTTACTAAAAAAAATAATGCATTATCTTTTACTATAAAAGTTTTTGTAACATCTCAGTGGATCAAGAAAAAAACTTGAGCAACACCAAACTACGTAATCCACAAAGCAGAAAGACACCGCACTCTCCGTAAGCCGCCCAGAACACTTCTGCAGTTAAGTAACCACTTCCGTACTTTGCCAAATGCTTCAAGGATGTTAGCAAAAAATCATGCGAACAGGAAGATATAACGAATCTTTTTATTCCACAGCACCACAACAAAATAGAACACTCTAATAACCACAAGCGCTTTCGCCCGTTCGTAATGGGCTTTTTCAAGTGTATTGGGTTGTTGCACCATTCCATATTTAAATTAAAACAACCCTATCATGTGACTAAGTTAATTGGGTTGATACCATCAATTAAATATGTAAAAATCATTTAAAAGTATTTGTGTTAAATAAATATAATTCCATTTTTTAAAATGCATTAAATGCTATTGCTACACTTGTAAACACTTATTGTGTGATTAATAAAAAAATAACATTTTTTATAAAAAAATCATCAAAATGTCACATAGAGTTCTTGTTTGAACAAACATGTATAAATGCATTGCAAACTTGTGTTAAAATACAGTACATTCCACTAATAAATTGCTCAGATAGAGCAATTCTACTAAAAAATTTTTAAAAACACCATTATCCTATTTCATGTACATGAACTAGCACCTACTTTAATGCATAAAATCCACTATTCTTGTGTGCCCTTTCTTATAAGCAGAGGCTACTGCAGGGCCAGATAGGGCTCGCAGTAAAATCCACTGTTCTTGTATAACACTTTCTTATTTCCTTACTAATTATCCTGAACTATTGCAAAAAATGTGCCTTGATTTTAATATACCTGCAAGGTGTACCAATATGTGAATGCTTCATTATATCTTGTTTCTTTTGGCTTTAAGAATATCACCAATACTAATACCCTCATTTAGGCCTGGATGCTTAGTTGCATTAAGCTTTAGCTGCCAAGTTAATTCCTTAATGCCAAGCATCGTCTCCCAATCTCCACCTCTAAAAATTTTAATGTCATGTTCTTACAACTAAGGGAATGCTTGTAAAAGGCATTTGTTTCTTTTTTTGTTTTAATGTCATTTATGTGTTCATATATTCTGCGCTTCAGTTGTCTTTCAGTTTTGCCCACATAAAAGGATGGGCAATTCTGGCAGAATCCTATGTATATCACACCTGATGAATTACAGTTGTAGTTACACTTAGCATTCAAAGTAATTTTACAAGAGGGGATATGAACTTGTTCTTTATTAATGAGATATGCACACTGGTTGCATCTACCACATGAGAAAGTCCCTTTTCTTTTTGGTACCAAACCTTGTTGTTTTTCTATTGCATTCATGTTTTGCTCGAATATTCCTTTCAAATTAATGTTCCTTTTTCTAATGAAAGAAATATGCTCAGGACATATTTTATTGAATTCATCTTGTAAAGAAATCATAGGCCAAAAATTCCTGAAGGTATTCTCAATAAATGTAGCATCCTGAGAATATGTATATACAAAATTACTGTGCCTACCACAATTTGCAACTTCTTGCTTATTCAGTGTTACTAAACCTGCTCCCAGTAAAGGTTTAAAATCATATTCTCTTTTGTGTGCAATTTCATTTACTATTGTTTGAAATAGTGTAGATGGGTAACCTCTACTAGAAAATGCTTTTCTTAGAAATTCAACTTCATCCTGGAACAGTTTGTTTGTACTGCACATTCTGGACGCTCTCACCAGCTGTCCCTTGATAATACCCTTTTTGATGTGCCAAGGATGACCACTGTCAAAATGTAAATATGCGTTGCAGTGCGTTTCCTTTCTAAATATCTGTGAAGTAAAACCTTTTTGGTTTGATCTTTTAGTTAATTTAATGTCCAAATAATTTAGACTCTTATTACTTAAAGTATATGTAAATTTGAGAAAACTGGTGGTATTTTCCAGGTAGTCCATGAAATTCAAAAATTGTTGTTCTGTACCTGACCATAAGATACAAATATCGTCCAGAAACCTCCTATAAAATTTAATATGTTCTTTCCAACTAGTAGAATGAATGAATTCCTTCTCCCACTTGTGTAAAACTATGTTTGCATAAGCAGTAGCGCAGGGGGCACCCATGGCCACCCCACTTTTCTGCTTATAAAATTCTTCGTTGAAGTATATAAAGTTGTTGTGAAGCACAATTCTCATAAACTCCAATATTGTATTAACTAAATCATTGTTTAAACCTGATTCCTTGACAATAGCTTGCCCAAACCAATCCATACCTTGCTCATGCGGTATGCTAGGAAATAATTCCACAATGTCTATTGTGGTCATGAGTAGGTTTGAATTATCCATTTCTTGGTCTATGTTAGCTAGAAATTCCCAGGAATCCCTGCAAACAAAATCCAATTGTGCTACATATTTTTTCAAGTGGAAGTCAACAAATTTACTAAGAGGTTCAGTCACGCTACCTGCTCCTGCTACAATAGGACGAAATTTTAAAGGAGTCAGGCCTTTGTGCACTTTGGGAATACCAAATAACACAGCTGTTCTAGGTTTAGGCACAAGTAAAAAGTTGTGTGTTTTCTCATCCAAAAATCCTTGTAAAAGCAAATCATGTATGTAATATTTAACTTTGCTTACTGCTATATTAAGCTCGTTCAGTGAGCTAGGTTCATAGATACTAGTATTTTGCAATAAACTATATATATAATTCTCATATTCAAGCTGTCTCATAAGGACTATCCCCCCTCCCTTATCTGGTTTCATTACCCTGGTTTTATTTTTCTTTAACATGTCAACCACATCCTGCAAGTGTTCAGGAAAATTGGTAGAACCAGTGTTTTCATTTTTAGTTAAGTTGTCTCTTAAAGTTTTTTCAATAACTTCCTCAAACATTTTTAATTTAGGATGAACCGGGGGATTAAAGGTGCTACTTCTGGAGAGTGAAATCTCTTGCGTCACTTGATCTTTAAAAATTGTGACTAAATTTAAATTTCTTACAAACAATTTAAGTTCAATTAAAAGTTTGGGGAGAAAAGTTGACCTATTAGGTACAAATTGCAACCCTTTTGTGAATAATTCAAAAAAATCTTTAGTAATGTTCACATCTGTGTAATTGTAGATACTAAAATTGTCAAAGGTGTAAATACTACATAAACCTTGTTCACTTGTGACTAAGGAAACTGAAATATTGTTCTTGTTGGAGGGTTTATTGAAGCTCAACGCCTCTTGCCCCATGCATTCTGTTGGTATTGATTCGATTTCACCGGTGGTCTGCCCTGGGGAAGTTGAAAACCCTGCTGCATATTGTTGGCACTTTTTTGTGCCAACCTCTCACTTCTTCTAGGCATCTCACCATAATTGTAACCATTACTTCCATTGTGTGTAGTTACAGTATCAGTATTCTCAAAGTTATTTTGCTTACGAGCTCCTCCTGGTGGATATGCCCTCCCCTCCCTATATTCCATCAGGTCCCTTTCTAGTTTTTTTGCCTTTCTATCTAAGACCTTAAAACAATGCTCATCAACCTCTCTGAAAGTATCATTGTATTTTCTTTTATAACTTAAAAATCTTTCATCATTAATAATATTGTCATGCAATGCATTTAATTCATTTAAAAGAACATCTTCTTTTTTTACATAGTCTTCAACCATCAGTTTTAATACTTCAATTCCAGTTTTGTTAAATAAATCAGTAAGTTTAGAGTGTAGTTTTGTTAAATAAATCAGTAAGTTTAGAGTGTAAAGTTGAGCCCGCAAAAGCGCTGTTAGGGTATCTAAAACAGCGCAACCCCTTTGGAACACGCTCAACTTTAATGCATTCTTTTAAGTAATTAATTTCTAACTGTGAATTCTTAAATGCATATAATTTGTCTTTGAATTTCTCAAATTCAATGTCCAACTGTTCCAGTTGCACATTAAAAGTACCTGTTCTGAAACATGGAAGCTGTTCTGTCCAGTCTTTGAAGTTGAAACTATTATCAGCGTTTACAATTCCATTTCTGTCCGCTCGTTCATTGACATTAGGGGAAACTGATGGATGATTCACGATAACCGGATCTCTAATTACAAGTCCTGGTTTCAGGCCTCTTCTGCTCTCCTCGTTCCGTTCCTTTTCTTTCCCCTGCTGCTGATTGCAGGGTATTCCTGAACTATTGGAACGATCAGAATGCTTCGAGCTCAATAAGGTATTGTTGAGCTGAGTTAAAAGAGCCAAAACCTGGTTCAGCTCTCTTCGAGTGACCGGCGTGTCATCCGGGTCTTCCCCCAATAAAAAAGGCGTGTCAGCGAATACTGGAGATGTTGCGTCTTCCGCCATAACTCCGAACCAAGAAAAAACTTGAGCAACACCAAACTACGTAATCCACAAAGCAGAAAGACACCGCACTCTCCGTAAGCCGCCCAGAACACTTCTGCAGTTAAGTAACCACTTCCGTACTTTGCCAAATGCTTCAAGGATGTTAGCAAAAAATCATGCGAACAGGAAGATATAACGAATCTTTTTATTCCACAGCACCACAACTAAATAGAACACTCTAATAACCACAAGCGCTTTCGCCCGTTCGTAACGGGCTTTTTCAAGTGTATTGGGTTGTTGCACCATTCCATATTTAAATTAAAACAACCCTATCATGTGACTAAGTTAATTGGGTTGATACCATCAATTAAATATGTAAAAATCATTTAAAAGTATTTGTGTTAAATAAATATAATTCCATTTTTTAATATGCATTAAATGCTATTGCTACACTTGTAAACACTTATTGTGTGATTAATAAAAAAATAAAATTTTTTATAAAAAAATCATCAAAATGTCACATAGAGTACTTGTTTGAACAAACATGTATAAATGCATTGCAAACTTGGCACATCAAAAAGGGTATTATCAAGGGACAGCTGGTGAGAGCGTCCAGAATGTGCAGTACAAACAAACTGTTCCAGGATGAAGTTGAATTTCTAAGAAAAACATTTTCTAGTAGAGGTTACCCATCTACACTATTTCAAACAATAGTAAATGAAATTGCACACAAAAGAGAATATGATTTTAAACCTTTACTGGGAGCAGGTTTAGTAACACTGAATAAGCAAGAAGTTGCAAATTGTGGTAGGCACAGTAATTTTGTATATACATATTCTCAGGATGCTACATTTATTGAGAATACCTTCAGGAATTTTTGGCCTATGATTTCTTTACAAGATAAATTCAATAAAATATTTCCTGAGCATATTTCTTTCATTAGAAAAAGGAACATTAATTTGAAAGGAATATTCGAGCAAAACATGAATGCAATAATAAAACAAGGTTTGGTACCAAAAAGAAAAGGGTCTTTCTCATGTGGTGGATGCAACCAGTGTGCATATCTCATTAATAAAGAACAAGTTCATATCCCCTCTTGTAAAATTACTTTGAATGCTAAGTGTAACTACAACTGTAATTCATCAGGTGTGATATACATAGGATTCTGCCAGAATTGCCCATCCTTTTATGTGGGCAAAACTGAAAGACAACTGAAGCGCAGAATATATGAACACATAAATGACATTAAAACAAAAAAAGAAACAAATGCCTTTTACAAGCATTCCCTTAGTTGTAAGAACGTGACATTAAAATTTTTTGTGGTTGACAAGGTGAAACAAGATTTAAGAGGTGGAGATTGGGAGACAATGCTTGGCATTAAGGAATTAACTTGACAGCTAAAGCTTAATGCAACTAAGCATCCAGGCCTAAATGAGGGTATTAGTATTGGTGATATTCTTAAAGCCAAAAGAAACAAGATATAATGAAGCATTCACATATTGGTACACCTTGCAGGTATATTAAAATCAAGGCACATTTTTTGCAATAGTTCAGGATAATTAGTAAGGAAATAAGAAAGTATTATACAAGAACAGTGGATTTTACTGCGAGCCCTATCTGGCCCTGCAGTAGCCTCTGCTTATAAGAAAGGGCACACAAGAATAGTGGATTTTATGCATTAAAGTAGGTGCTAGTTCATGTACATGAAATAGGATAATGGTGTTTTTAAAAATTTTTTATATTTTTTAGTAGAATTGCTCTATCTGAGTAATTTATTAGTGGAATGTACTGTATTTTAACACAAGTTTGCAATGCATTTATACATGTTTGTTCAAACAAGAATTCTATGTGACATTTTGATGATTTTTTTATAAAAAATTTTATTTTTTTATCACACAATAAGTGTTTACAAGTGTAGCAATAGCATTTAATGCATTTTAAAAAATGGAATTATATTTATTTAACACAAATACTTTTAAATGATTTTTACATATTTAATTGATGGTATCAACCCAATTAACTTAGTCACATGATAGGGTTGTTTTAATTTAAATATGGAATGGTGCAACAACCCAATACACTTGAAAAAGCCCATTACGAACGGGCGAAAGCGCTTGTGGTTATTAGAGTGTTCTATTTTGTTGTGGTGCTGTGGAATAAAAAGATTCGTTATATCTTCCTGTTCGCATGATTTTTTGCTAACATCCTTGAAGCATTTGGCAAAGTACGGAAGTGGTTACTTAACTGCAGAAGTGTTCTGGGCGGCTTACAGAGAGTGCGGTGTCTTTCTGCTTTGTGGATCTCAGTGGATCAGTCTAACAAATTCCTTGATGACATTTTCTTCCTGTGTAACCAATTATTTAAAAGTTTACAAGCTGTATCCCAAATACAAGAAAAAAATCACAGACATGTAAAACTTTACTGGTCCTAACCTAAGCTGGACCTGGATTTATTTGTATATCTAATTAATATACTTGAGGAACATAGTTCTATTTCCATATAGTATTACTTTATCAATACATAATATAACTTCATCTGCATTCCATTACTGAATAAAACAGTAAAACAATATTCACTGCCCCATTTGTAATGTCAGATTATATCTGGTAGTTAAGTGAAAAAGATTAAGGCTCTGAGCTGTTAACAAGCTCACTGCTGTAGTAGACAGCACAACATTTGATTTATTCCACCTCCAACTGTCTACTGTACGATTCTCAGCAAGTCACTTAATCAGGCAGTGCTCCTATGTCAGCCTGAAAAGGAGCATGTGTATCCAGGTCCAGTGGGTTTGCAGTTAAATTAAAAAAAATGAATAAAAAAATAAATCACAGTACATTTATATGTCGGGTACTGACTGCTGCAGGAATACAGTGTTCTGCTACATACTGATGGCATTAGGATTGTCAAGAAGTGCTTGCTAGGCAAACAGTCACCCTCAGTAATGTATAATTCATGTTTATAAACAAAGGCAGCTGTTTTAGTTATCATTCACCTTCTACCTGTTGGCCTCAGAAGACCACATACATGAAGCAGCTTGAAATAATTGCAGCCATTAACAAAAACAGACTGCAAACTGGCTTAGCAAAGGATCTTGGGTATAGAATATGACAGCAGCCACTGCTGATGGCAAAGTCGAAACCAGAGGAAAAGGTGGTATGGCCACAGGAAGAAATAGTAACATATGTACTTGTACTTTATGCTGCACACTGTTGATTGTGTATTATGTGCTGTCTAAACCTTAGTATGTGTTGTAGAGTCATTTAAAAATAAATGTTAAAAAAGATGATTTGGGACACTTCAAAATACTTGAAACTACAATTCATAAATACATAGTTAGTTTTGCTGACACTGTCTTGCATCCTTTGCTGGAGTAGATTTGAGAGTCCTTAGGAAAGTCTGACAGTTCTTCAGCAGTCCTTGTGGCCAGTTTCTTATTCTCAGGATAGCCTCTGGATTTCAGCTCTGCATTCACACACATTACAACATGTTGGAACTCCAGTGGTAAGAATGGGACAAAATAATCAATCAGATTTCTTTTGAGCACCATGCTATTCCAAAATCCACCTAAACAAACAAGAAAGAAAGAAAAAAAAAGTTAAAAGTACATGCCAAGAAAATAATTACATAAATAGTACTTCAGTAAGACAGTGGCATGTTTATTGATATGCCTTACTACAATAATGCCTTAAGCAAGTGCTTCTCAAGTATGTTTTGGTACAAAAACAAGGCTAAGAGTTATTACTACAGCTTATTTTGTGGAGCTCTCTGAAGTGGGTTAACATATCTTAACATTTGATTGCCTCGGCCATATGTTCTTGTTATGAGCTATTAAGCACACACATGGAGTCTGTGTTCCAGAGGTTAAGGAACACATGCAGTGGTCTCCACTTTTCAAAATGACTGTACAGATCAGAGCTGCAACTAGTGTTCAACACTTAGAAAGATGCCCCGGTTAATGCCTGATTCAACAGAGACCCTCAAAGTATTTCTGTGTTTACAAGATTGGGAGGTAGTTTCATCACTGACACTACCTGTTTTCTGCAGGCCTACAATACAACATCATTTGCTATTGCCACAGCTAGCTCTTCAACTTTGTAATCTAGCAACATCACAGACAGAAAACACACAAACAAAAATCCGGAAAACAGGATAAAAAGTAAACTAGAACAATTCGATCACAGCCTCAAAAACCAGCAACCACGTCAGGCCTTGGATAATCCAATTTATTCACCGACTAAGCGCTTTCACCAAATTAATGGCTTCCTGAGGAAGCCATTAATTTGGTGAAAGCGCTTAGTCGGTGAATAAATTGGATTATCCAAGGCCTGACGTGGTTGCTGGTTTTTGAGGCTGTGATCGAATTGTTCTAGATCACAGACAGAAACCTGGGTCTTTTACATTAACTCAGCAGTGGAAGCAGGCCAATAGAAGGAAAGGCCAGAAAGTTCTTTAAAGGATCCTTTGTAACACAGTTACAACTTGAGGAACCCAACGATCCAGCCTGGACTTCCAGGCCTAGCTCCAATTTAAAGTCTACTGTGCCCATGGTGCCTGATGCACCTTCACCTAGATCACTGTCCATTAGCAAGAAATCACCTGCTTCCAAGTCTGCAGGCAGTCTTGACATCTTCTGTCAATCACACTTAGAATCAGGACTGGAATGACAGATGCCTCTTCCCCTCAGTCCCAGAAGTCTCTGGTGTGTTTTGACCGCACTGATCTGATATGCAAGCAAGTGAAAAGCAGGCCCTTGAAACCTTGCTTCATGGATATAGGTTGGAATTTGGATCCAGAAGTTTGACTCGCATCTTTTTTTCCAGAGTGTTTCTCTCCTTACAAGTAAGGATACACAGCAAATTTATAATTAGGTGTGACAACTGGGAAGGCTTAGCAACAAACTACAGATAAACGTATTTTTCTGTGTATCATACATGTACTTTATAGATCACATTTGCTATAGGTGAACACATTCATTTACACATATTTAAGCCAAACTGTATTCTAGTCTACAAATGGCATCCACAACTCGTGTATGCCTTCTCATCCTTTACCCTAATACAAAAAGTTCATCCAAAAATCAGGAATGAGCAAGGTCAAAGTCATCCTCCATGACCTAATACTGGCCTCAACAAATGTGGCTCCTCTTGCTTTGGTTTTAAGTTTTTGGAAAATCTTTTTAGTTGAGGCTGTAACACATCCATCTGGCAGGCCTTACCTGGACCTTCATTCTCTCGGGCTAACTGCTTGTTTTCTCCAGTTAGTATGTTGACTAGATGCAGTTTACTCTGACAGCCTCATCTAGAGGATTATATCTGATTGGAAGAAAATAAAAAATGTATAATTGCAAACTGATGCATTTTTCAGTGTGGGCATTGAACAAGACTTCAGTTCCTTTTTAGGCTCTAGTTCCAGTAGATGTTCACTCTCACTGTTCACAGTAGCCTTCGATTGTATGAGTTGTATCCAGCCTGGGATACAACAACTAGCCAGCTTCATAAAGCTCTGGTTCCCTTCCACACATATATTCAGACTGCTGATTGACTTTTGATGTCCCTCCAAGTGTCTAGCGTAGACAATTTCAATAGTTTCTTACTGCCTCAAGATGAAATACCTCTGAGGATTCACAAGAGTAGCTATCAGCTTCAAAGGATATTTCTGGCAGATGAGTTCCCACTGAGGAACCCTCCCACACAGATATTACTGCAATTTAAAAAAATATATATGTATATTTGCTGACTAAAAGTTGAACTTTCCCTTTTAGAAAAACAATGTTTTACAATATTTTATGTTTTCTGTCATGGAATGCTATTTTTTTAAATATAGGGTGCTAATTCTGTTATAAAAGCATACTGCTTTTGAGAACTTTTAACAATTTGTGGAATATTTAATGATTAGGAGGTGTATAAAGGGCAGGAAAATATTTTAACTTGAATGATTTTGTGTACTTTTCGTGACAATATGTAAAATAAAATAAATATCAGTTGTTTCTGTTAGGGCACTTCAGAAAAGCTTTGACAGAGACTTTTATGCCCTGCTTGTTTTTCGTTTGAGATGGACTCGGGGGGGGGGGGGGGGGAGCATATGTGTCTGTGCTGCTTATGAACACTTGCCTAACAATTTACTCTCCAGCCAATTTGTTCCAGTAGTGCTTACTGACAGTTAAGCTTCTTCCTCAGTTACAGCATGGATACTTGCTCCGGTCCTGCTGGCTGTTCTCCCACTGCACTTAAGAAAAAACAATACATTAAGAAGCCTTTATCCCCATGACAAGCTCAGACAGTGCCTCAACCATCCGTGGGTGAGTGTAATGGCTGACTGTTATTCCTTGGATCACTCACTTATATTCCCAGGTTCCTCTAGTGTAGCCCCTTTGGCCACCATGGATCCAAGGGTCAGACATGATCTTTTGTGTCTGTTCCAATGTCTGATTCCAACCAAGAGAGAGCCACCTTCTTTGCATCTGGATGATATTCCTAATGGTCCTTCCCAGGGTGGCCAAGGAAAGAGACACCTCTGCCAAGGGTAATGTGCCACACTCTATTCAGACTGCTTCCAGGGAGGTCTTTGGAAAGAAAAAAACAATGTTTGACATTACTTATGTGAGAACATAGTATATGTTCATAAGATTATTTTCTTATCTTAGCCAGGACATTATTATAGGTGCTGTTAATTCTGGATCTTAAAAATCCTTACCAAAGTGCAATCTCAATAAGGAAATTCTTGAGGAAAGTTTGTCAGTCAATGATTCTTCTGGAAATTCCCAAGCCCAGAACTCTGATCCTGAGGAACGTTGGTCCTATCAAGCTTCCTTGGAGGAGTTTTCCTTTTCAGAACCTGTTTCCTGAATGAATGGTCTGGTTTTGTGGGGTGTGGTTCGATGATCCCCCCTCATCTGAGGAGATACTATGGTTTGTTCCAAGTGAATACTCCTCATAACTATACCCATCACTCCTGTTTTACTAGCCTTGGGGATGTGTTTAATGCTGCCTGTAATAACACTGACACTCAACCTTCAGTCCCCTGAAAGACAGACCTTGTAAAGTATCTCTGGTTAACAAATTTATGTTTTTTTTTCCTCTTAAATTTGACCCAGCTGCATTTCAACCTTTTTGCTAGCTGGAAACAGACTTTTATTCAATATAATCATATAATCATTTATTTTCTGAATAAAGAAGGTAAGGTATTGGACAGATTTGGTAAAAGAATTTTCTCTTTTACCACTTTGAAATACAGAATTCTTAACTACCAACCACATATGTGGAAGTTTATCCTTAGCTGTGTATACTGTGCCACACATCTTCAGAAAGTAGCTGCTGCCGGAGTCCTATTATTTTTAATCATTCTCAAGTAACCAAACATGCTTTAAAGTGTGTACAATTACGCAGTTGCTGTGTCTACAGGGAGTACTACTGCTAATTTGAGGAGGTATGCCTGGGTATGCAACTAAAAATTTTCTGATGAAGTAGAGAGTGAGATTTTAAACTGTACTTTAGATAAGTAAGTTTTGTTTGGCCCTTCTGCTACTCAATTCTTCAAGCAAGTTGATGAAAGAGGGATATTAATTCAAGTAGTTTTTAAGACTTTTCAAATCCCCAACAGGGATCAGAAAAGAGATGCAGGAGGGGAACAACAAAAGAAAACAGGGAGACTTTCAGAAAAAGGGACAGGTTAATCCTTCACAATGACTATGGCCAACAATCCCCTCCTGCCCCTCTCTCTGTCTAAATCTGTCCAAGAAACTGTCTCTGAATATTTCCTTTTGGCAATATAGTATATAAAAGAAGTTAAGACAGGTTACAGTTGGCATTTGATATGCATTTCTCTTTTCAGAGGATTTCCTCTCTACCCTTCAAACCAAAGTTTTTTTTTTATCAGTTTCTTCAACACTTGCTTGACCATAAGAGACAATAGAAATGGTGCCTTTACATCAAAGGGGGAAAGACTTGTAATCCAGAATGTTTCTGATACGGGTCCAAAGAAAGAACTTTTATGGAGATCAAGTTCTGGTCCTTCCTTTCTCAACCTATTTGTGAAAGTAACAAGATTCAAAATGTTGACCCTTTGAGTCTGTTATCCATTATCTCTCTTTTGAGTTTTATGGTAACATTAGAGCTACTGGATGGTTATCATCACATTCCCATAGGAAATTTCATAGGTTAGTACCAGGCTAACTGCCCTTGTGAGCCAATGTAAGCCTAGCCAATTATCCCCTGTGAGACTCCCTAGCTTCAGAAAAATGTTCATGTTTTGGTCACAATTTCAGTTTTCTGTATTACCCTTTGGGTTATCTACAGCTCTGAGGGTGTTTACAAAGTGTCTAGCTCCAACGATAAATCTGCAGACTGCAAGACGTTCATATATTTCCTTATTTACATGACTTGCTTATCTATGCAGAGTCTTTACTCAGATATTAGGAGTCTTTAACATTGGTTTCTTCTCTCTCTACAAATCTGGTGTTTCAGATAGAAGTTCACAAATCCTTCTTGACTATGTTGCACACAACTGTGTTTTTTGACCACCTTCTAAATATTTATCAACAAAAGGGTTTTCTTGCCTAGGAAAAGGTGGATTTTTATTGGGAAACTTTCCTGAGCTTCGCCAGTCACAGACTTTGGCAAGAGAATATGTCAGAATTGTAGAGTTCATCATCTTTGAGTCTCATGATTCCTCTCTCCAGGTTACATATAAGAAAATTAATTGTTTTTAAAAGAAAAAAAAAACACATGGAAGCAGCAGTCTCAGACTCCAGATGTGGGCTTTGTCAAAAAGGAACTTCTCTGTTGGAAATAGCAAATGGCTCAAAATCCAGGTTCCTGCTTTGCTGTTCTTGTTCCAAGCCAATGAGTAATTACATGAGAGTCCAAGTATGCTTACGGGGGCGGTGCAGTTTTTATGGAGGTAAAGGTGCAAGGGTTGTGGAACTCTTCAGGCAGACTAAAGCACGTAAGTTTTGGTGGTGATAGCGGTGATCTATGCCATAAAACCTCTCTTATCTGTGGTCTCCAGGACCTCTACAGGTGATTACAGACATCAGCACTCTAATGTGGTAAATAAATAAAAAAAAAAAAATGGGGAAGCAGGTCTTATCCTCTTTGCAGGCTGGCTATGATGGCTTGGAAGGTAGATCTTCAGCATGGTTCAACCCCTCAAGCATCTTACATTCTGTCAGAGCAAAATGCTGTGAAAGATAAGTTGAGCAGGACCAGGAACAGACCCTTACAAATAGAAATCAAACAAAGGGGTTTTATATTAATTGATCCACTTATTGGGAACTCCCTCAAATAGATTTTTTCACCTAATTTCAAAACAAATTCTGCAACAGGGCTCCTTACATGTAGACCTGGAAAATGATGCATTGTCATTCCCCTGACCAAGACTGTACCTTTATACATTTCTACCCTTTTCACTGATTTCCAGGGTAATTTTGAAGATTCAGAAGGACTCCAAAAATTATTGTGTTGATTCCCTTTGTCCCAGGCAGTATTGGTTTTCCCCTTCTGGTCCTGGCCAAAGACAATTACTACAAGCTTTCTCATAGACTGGATCTACTCACACAAGACAGGAGGAGTTTGATACATCCCCGTCTCAAACAACTTCAACTAACTGCCTGGATGATTCAGTGGATATACAGCAGGTACTAAAAGAGAAAAGAAAGCCTGGCACTAGAAATTCTTGTGCTGGCAAGTAGAACATATTTTCTAGTTGGTTCCTAGCCAGTAACCAGGGCACTTTTGGGGATTATGTAGCACTGGTTCTTAAATATTTGTGAGAGTAACTTTCCTCTGGCCTTCCTTATTCCTCTGTTAAGGTTTACACAGCAGCCATTTCAGCATGCCCACCTAGAAAACAGGAGGGATCCTTCTTGGGATCTTAACTTTGTGCTGGAAACATTAACTCTGTCTCCCTTTGAACCAGCTGATTAAAGATTCATCACGTGGAAGACTGCACTACTTATTGCTCTGACATCTGCAAGAAGAGTATCTGAGTTGCAAGCTCCCATGGTCAGTTTACCCTATCTGGCCTCCCATAGAGGCAGCGTCACATTAAGAACAAATCCCTCACTTATGCCCAAAGTTTATATATAGTTTGAATCAAGCTACCCATCTCATTGTGTTCTATTCAGACCCATTGAGAAAGGATTCTATGTGCTCGGGATGTGCATAGGCAGAGCAGGTAATACCATGAGAAAATTAAGTCCTTTAGAAAAGCAGATTAACTTTTTGTTTTTTTATAACTGAACAAAGAAAGGACAACCCATGTCAAAACAGTCTATTTCAAGATGGCTGTCCTCAGCTATTGTATTTTGTTATTCCTACTATATCAAATCTATTACAGGCAGTATCAAGGCACATTCTACTACATATTTGGCTTCTACAGTGACATTCTTTAACAAAGCATTTCAAACTGGATTACTTTTCCAGGTCCAAGACTGGCTTTGCTAGTACCATTCTCCAGGGGTTCCTGGACCCTTGTCCTGCCTCTGCCCAGGCTGCATAGGGTTTGACAGTCAGCTCAGTTACCCAAAGGCTACTGCAGCAGTGAGAATGATGACCATAGCAGAGTTGGGTAAGCTGCACTTACCATAACAGTAGATCATAGGAGGTTACCAGAGTAATGGCCCAGGGCCCTTACAAGTCCAGCCAAGTTCAACCCATGTTCCCAAGGGTGTCTTGTTCAACAGACACTAAAATCAGCAGCTATTGCCCCTGTCCAAGAGGGACTCTGGTGGAACCCCTGGGGTGAATTTCTGGTTACCCATCCAATCTTCCAAATTATGCTTAAATAAGGCCAATGGAGGGCTTTGTTTAACATGAATAGGAAGCTTGTTCCAAAGGTGGGACAACTTCTGTGAGACAAATCTCTCTCTCTCCAGCAAGTTCTGTTGATGTCACCAGGTTAAGGTCCTTTGAGCGAGTGACCCATGTGCCATTTGACTTGTGAATGTGCAGCATTTCCATTAAAGCTGGGTTAGAGATTGCTCTATATGCAAGGCACAGGTTGCCTCTGAGTAGTCTGCACAACACATCAAGTAAAGTGACAATGATTTCAGTCTGTCCACATAAGACAGAACTCAGACCATGAATTTTCTTTGGAAGGAACCTTTGTGGTCTCTCCAGTTGCTGCAGATGTTTGGAAAGAAACATACCAAAGGGAGAGTTGTACTCTATTATTGGCCTGATACAGAAAGAGTACTGGGGGTTATAACCTCTTTTTCTAGAGGCAATGCCCTTAATTATGAGATGAGCAATATAAAATGTCCTTCTTACCACTGTGGAGACATGGTAATTGAAGTTAAGGTTGCTGTTAACCTGTATGCCTAGATCTCTCACCACTGACTGTGTGCTTAGGGTATTGCTATTGATGTGGTAGTTTGCAGGAACATCACCCTTCCCGAAGGGGATGATGCATTTTTTTTGCATTAAGATTAAGACCATGACTTTGGCACTACTCATTAGTCTGTGTAAGACCTTATTGCAGGATGTTGACATCACTAAGGGGTTTCAGTAATCGCTCCCAGTTTTCAGTCATCAGCAAACTTTGTCCACCACAGTCGTTTAGTTTTAGCCTGTACTTCTGAGAAGTAGATTCCAAACAGTAGGGGTTCCAGAACAGATCCCTGTGAACACCAGTGGTTATGGGTCTGCTAGAGGAGGTGGAGTCCCCTTATTTTGACTGTATGAGTTCTATCAGTGAGCCAGTTTGCTACCCACCTAACATTATATGGGTTGATACCCAGATGGGTGAGTTTATCAATGATGTCTGAGTGGGGGATTGTGTCAAACACCTTGGCTAAGTGTAGGTAGGCTGTATGCACAGATTTGCTCTCGTCTAGGGCTTTGGTGACTATCTAAAAGAAATCCACCAGGTTTAGAAGGCATGCTCTCCCCTTGACAAAGCCAAACTGGGTAAGGTCGAGCATTTGGAGATTTCCAATATCTTTGTTGATTTGTTCCATGGCCTTGCAGAGGAAGGCTGGTCAGGCTAATGGGTCTATAGATGCACCCACTCTTGGCAAAAGGATGATGGTAGGCTGTTTTCCATTCCACTGGGAAGAAGTCAGTGTTTGGGGTGTAATTGAAAAGCTTGCTTAATGGTGATGCTAATTCCTGTTTTAACCATGCAGAACATAGACCGGGATATTGCCTGGTTCCATAGAGACTGTATTTTTGACCTTGGAGCGAGCATTTAAAAACTGCTCCTCAGAGATACTAGGTGGGCAACAGGTGTTAGGGATGCTTTGAGGTATATGTAGTGGGGACAGGGGAGTGAAGTTTTCACTGAAACTCCGCCAGCAGGTTTGCTATATCCACAAGTTCTGTATATATAGTACCATTAACTATCAGTTCAGCACAAATCTGGGCCTTACCTTTGAGGTTATGGATGTAAGTAAAGAATGCCTTGTGGTTATCCTTAGTTAGGGAAGCTAATTTGGATTTGTAGTAGTTTTGGAGGACTTCACTAGGATTGTTATTTGCTTGTTTAAGTTCAGGAGGGAAGGTTTCCAGTTTTAAGACTGTTCCGTCCTACTCTTAGACAGCAATTTCTTTCTCCTGTTGTATAGTCAGTGTATTAATGACAGTTGTCCACCAGGCAGGTTTGTTTTTCCTTGAAGATCTTGCTTTAGTTCTATCAGGTACAGCAGAGTCAATAAAATTGTATAGGTGCTAACGTAAAGCACTGGTGTATAACTCAGCAGTGGGGGGGGGGTTGTGAAGCTATTTATGCTGTCACATAAGAGGCTGTAATTGGCCTTGGAGAAGTTTTTTAGTTTAGTTGTTGCTGGGGGGGGGGGGTCTTGTGCTATAGTTACTTCTAGCGAAACTGATTTGTGGTCAGATCTCACCAGGGATGGCCACACAGTGGGGATGATGCAGTGATCCTCCATGTTGGTGAGCACCAGATCCAGGATGTTTGAGCCCCTTGTGGGTGTCAACCAGCTGGTCCAGGGCATTGGAGTTAAAGTCCAGAACATGTATAAATTACCCATTCAGTGGATGGGTAATTTAAGACACCAAAAACTAGGGTGTTTGGTTGTACCTTGATTGATTCGAGTTGATCCAAGTAGGGTGAGTGGCTGTTCTGTTTCATGGGGGGTGTCCTATAGCTGGCAATGACCTTAAGAGGAGGTCTTACAGGGTAGGGTCTTAGGGTGCTACAGTCAATTGCACCTGAAGTAATTCAAGGGAATCGTGCTGTTTAACCAGTAGAGGTGTACTTGTCTTTAATGAATATTGATACACCACCTCCTTTAGTTCTCACACCTTCGGTTTGTGGTCTGAATGTGTGGAAGGAAATTGAACCTGGTACAGCTGACGGTGCTCTTCACAACTTTAAACCAGGTCTCAGTGACTGAACAAAATGTCAGCATCTTCCAAGGTGAGAGCTGCTTCCAGTGAGTGCAGCTTCTGGTTTAGACTCCTAGCATTTAGCAGCATAACCTTGAGGTTGTTTTAGAGAGTATTTTTAAGTCAGGAATGTTGTTCTTGTGAC
The DNA here is from genome assembly GCF_019279795.1 of Protopterus annectens. NCBI lineage: Eukaryota > Metazoa > Chordata > Ceratodontiformes > Protopteridae > Protopterus > Protopterus annectens. Next base: position 258,818,975 of record NC_056750.1, on the reverse strand, counting down.
ATTGCCTAAAAAGGGCACTATGGGGGTGGAAAGAGCCTTGGCCAGTAAGCAAAATCCCAGGGGTGACAGATGAAGACCATGTCTGGCAAAGCATAGAGGTCTGTCGACCATGTCATCCCAGGCTGACAGATACTAGATCCCCTTTGAATGACACCAAAAACTAAGACAAGTCAATCTTTTTTTGTTTTTACTGAAATATCCTAGGTGAAGGTGTAAATGCTCCTTAAGGCTAGGGACATACCTACCTGAGAGAGAGAATCTGAGAGTTCAGTCATATCTCTCTTCCTCTATAGTCCAGTGAGGTACATCTCAAGTCATTCACACCAACATGGACTATGATGAAGTCATGACAGTGCCTGTTGTTGAGAGACTTGAGTACATGTATGATGTGGTGGATCCTGTCACCTGACAGACAGCTGACCATGACTTTTTCTTTACCCAGCCTGGTGAGAGGGACATCTGTGTATCTCACAATTGAGTCGCCTATGACTAAGATGTTTGTTTTTGTTTTATGCCTTAGTGGCTTGACTGGTGAGACACCGACATGTGATATATTATGTGTACTGTTTTGCAGAGGATGGATTATGTGAATCGTGCTTGTGAAGTCTCTGATATTTAGGTGAGCTTCTAGTAAGGACCTCTGCATATGTAGGTTTGTGTGTTGTTGATTTGGTAGGTGTAGGAGGTGAGGTGTGTATGCTGACAACCTGCTTAGTATCAGATGAACTGACTGGTAAACCAGAGAGCCTGGATTCTAGGTTTTTGAATATAGATGCATCAATCACATAATGAATTTGTGTGGACTAGAAGAAATGGGTTGTCAGTATAAATTAGGTAATTGCTATATTGCCTCAGAATGCCCATATCGACCAGCTGGCCAAAAAAACTATGGGAAATTGTCTATCCATATTGCTAGGTAAGTTGATGTGGTCAGAAAACAAGGACAGGAAGAACCAGGTAAAGTAGAGGACAGGAGAAGTGGACAATAAATACAAAAGGCTCATGGTTAGGATCTGTGTTAGGTGATACATTCAGCAAAGCTCCTGAGGTACTGTCAGTGAGAGACAATTGTGAGAACTCACTGATGGAGCACCAGCAGAGTACAAAAGGAAAATGTGCAGGCAGATGTGTTTGTGTCTATAACCACCAATGGTGCCGCTGATGCTCTGTAGTGGGCGATGTGCAAACCCAAACAAATGCGGTGCTTGTATAACAAACTACAGCAAACTGGTTTAAACAAATTAACTAATAAAAAAAGCTTGAAACTGAGCCCTGTTCCAGCAACCTTCAATGAAATGAGTTCTAACTGCACACTCCTGCCACTAGGGTGCAGGGGAACCTTCTCCAGCAAAAGATGGCCTGGTTTAGTACTCAAGTTATACAAACAGAACTAGATTCAGCAGGTCTCAATCTAGTCTATGCTACAGCAAACTAAGTGCAACAATTTCAGAAAAAAAAGTTAAAATAAGCAGGCACAATAAGCCTTTAACCAGCAACTCCCAGTTTAGAAGGGCAGAGGCTACCCACTCCTCCCATGAGTGTAGATCACAAACCTTCCTAATGTAGAACAACTGGACTGAAGCACAAGTGCTTAAAACCCAACTAAGACACTTTTAGAATAACGGACACACTAAGCCTTCAACCAGCAGTTTCCAGCTTAGAAGGATGTAAGCTACCTCTCCTGCCACAAGAGTGTAGACTACAAACCTTCTTAATGTAAAACTGGCCTGAAGCCCAAGTGCTTAAACCAAAACTAAGAGGCTTAGAATAACAGTTAAAATTTGACTAATAAGCAATAATAAATGCAGCAGAATAAATGCAACTGAACGTTTTTAAGAAAAAGCAGTAAAAGCAAAACAAAGTAAAGTAGGAAGAAACACAAATATAATTAAGGCAGCTGAATAAAGTACATTTTTAAGTTGAGTGAAGGGAGGAAATAGAATATAATTCCAGGTTAAGAAACTAAGGGGGGCTTCCCAAATTATCTCTCTCTACTCAATAGAATGAGCTGGTAAGATGGGACTGGGAGGAGTTTCCAAAATCAATTTATAACAGGGGCGCAGACTGCTCAAAAGCCACCAAGTTGAAAACTACAACAGTTGGGTGATAAAATAAAATGCAGATAGAAATTAGCAGTATTAAGGCACAGTACAGAAAGCAAGCCAAACAAGCACATCCTTACTGATGCAGTAGCCATAACCACCCTCCATCCCCCTACGTCTATATATAGTTAGTGGTTGGGATGTAAAGTTATTGTTTACTGTTTATATCTCTTAGAGGTTCAGGAGGAGTACGCTCTTTCTCTCTGTATGGCAAGAAAATCCTGAGACTGACTACACTCTGATGATTTCCCTCCAAGGCGCTAGCCAATCATGAGGTCAGAGTATAATTATAGGAGGGAGTCATCCCATATAACAAAGGCTACTGCAGCAGTAAGGAATTTGAGTATCTACTGTTCTGGTAAATGCAACTTACACAGCTGTGCTTTCTTGAGTACTACTTGCAAATGTTCAGTTTAGACCTTAGCGATTCTTCCATGAAGTTCCATGTGTCTGTCTATGATTTTCAATAAGGGCACCATACTTAGTATGTAAGGCCTTCCTAAGAGGTACTTTCTGAATCAGATCCCTGTTGAAACAGCCTATTCAACTCTGGAATCTGTACTTCATTGTAGAATAACTTACCCTCCCCCTTTCAGAATACTTTCTAAAGTAGGAAGTTCCTTTCTTGGAAAACTATTGTTTTGATTGTTTTTTTCTTCAACTAGAAAAATATCGGAGTTGCAGGCTTTGTATATCAAACCCCCTCATCAGTTCTTCCACAAATATAGAGTGGTCCTGTGAATTAACCCCCTCCTTCATTCTTAGAGTGGCTACCGTAGGTGATGTAAACCAATCTATTAACCTTCTAGTATCTTTCCAATAGAGGACTATACCTATTGCACTGCACAGACGCGTCTTAACCAAATATAAAAGTTATAAACTTATAACGATAGGTCTGCATAATCATGATTTATCCTCGCATTCCTGGCAACCTTCTCCCAACCTGGCAGAAGAGGACTACTTTTTCATGCTGTTGTATGCTTTATACTTAGGTTACTTCTTATGGCCCACTTTATGATCTGGAGCGTGCAGCTGCAGCACAAGGCTGTATTGGTAAAAGGAAGGAGATGAAATCTGGGAATATTTAGATCTGTGTGAAACAGACTATAAGGTGGCACTACAGTTCTAGTGATGAGAAGGAATAACCATGACCATGCAGCTCTGTCATTTCAGTAAGTACATCTCTCTCATTTTCAACTATCCTCCAACCAAGAGATTTTGCAGGGGGGATAGGAAGAGGGGATTCCTCATCTGATCCTTTATCCAGAGTCAAGGTTTACACAAAGGTGTTGGCCACAGATGCAGAAGCCATTGGAAAGACTCTCTTTAGCATATTGACACAGCTATCCTGATTAGTAACCCTTGCCCTACATTTTGCAGAGGCTTTGGTTGCTGAGAATCACCATCAACTACGAGAAGTCATTCTATTTCTGATTTAGTATACTGCTGTCTTTGGTGATAAAATATAGTACCATTCATTGTCAGGATCTTTTGCTGGGGGGATCAGGATTTTATGGGTTTAGCATTGAATCTTGCATCCTCTTTTTTAAATCCTTATTACTGCATCACATTTTAAGTTGCAGCATGAGTTCACATATATTAATTGAAAAGAAAACAAACAATAACAGATTCCATTATCAGGGTACAGTATACATATATATGTAATATATATATTTTTTTAACACATTTCATTCACTCTAACATTACACAGCTTGCTCTATTCCTGCCTTAAAACCTTACTTCTGAGAATTAATTCTGCATGTATTGTTTCCACAAATTCCTTTTATTTCTATGAAACTTGCACCTTCCCATTTCCAATCATCTCACCTCCTGTTCATTTACTTCCTTTTGCAATATTAGTATTCAGTGCATCCATTATTGTTAGTTTAGATTTTGATTTACATTTTATACTAATTACCTCTGACCACCAATAGCAATAAATTAGGAAAGCCTTTCTATGTCCCTGCATTGCTGAGTTCAGGCTCATGGCCTTTTACATCTGCTAGGACTTAAAGGTAGCCACCATTTTTACAGATGTCCTTCCTTAGATCACTGGTGGGTTATCTGGTCAAGTAACCTGTATGCCTAGCTTGGCTACCAAAGTCAAATCCTTACAGGAAACAATACATCTGATGTACAACCTAAGTTGTCAGGGTAAGGCTACATTACTTCTCAGACTAACTCATCACCAGTCCAAACATGGGTCTCACATTTGTTGCTCTGTTTATGGTTTTTGGAGTCTTTTGCCTTCAGTGGTTCAGATAACTTTTTTCTTAAAGGTTTTGGTAGTTGCAACTCTATTAGATGTCAGCTAGGAGGGGAAGGTGTGATTTTGACTGGCAGGCTCCCTACAAGGATCTTCACTCCCAGTGCCTTTTTTGCCTAGGTGCGCAGCACAATTATAAAAATTGCAGTGTCTGCAAGTTGTTCACACCTAAAACCTTATGTACGTAAGTTACATCTCTTAACAGTTACTTGGAGACCAAGTGTCTTGCCCACACTAAAATGGTGGTTCCTTCCACTTCTGATGTCCCTTCTCTCCCAAAGAAGAAATTTAAGTGACCTAAGCCTGATGCCTTGACTGCCTAGTCAGACTCTGATGTACCTGTTGAGGTTTTGGAACAGGCGGTATGTTCGACTGATTCTCAGACTCCTGCAACCCAACCCCGCCCAAGCCAATATGGCATCTGATTCACAAGTGTCCAATACATATGATCTTACCATAGATGGTGAGAAGGGGGGAACCAACCTTACCACTTCAGAAGGACCCGAGGGTCTTCTGCAAATATCACTAAGGGAAGAAATACCTGGGTCATTAATCAGGATGTGTCAGGGGGTCAGATCCACCATGTCTTGTTAAAGAGGATGTCACTCCAAAGAAGAAAAAACAAAAATGTTTCCTCCCCTCAAACGACCCAGAAAGATCTCGGGACTCAAACTGCCATCTTTTCTCTCTTCTGCTCCTACTCCTCACTAGAGGCATCTGCAATCATCCTCAGTATGATAAGGCACAGCTTGATTCAGATGAACATTCTTTGGCTTACTCTAACAAGATTCACTTCCTAGTCCAAGTGGCCTCTGATGATGAGGGCTCCTTAACCCTTGATTCTCCTGTAAAGGAAATTCCCTTTGGAGAAACCATTTCTAGCATGATGAAGCATTTTGAATGGGAACCCAGACAGATTTCTGATGTGTATAAAAAAAAAAACAAACAAAAAAAAAACAAAACACAGGTTTCACATGTGGCAAGACATGACGTCAAGTGCAGCTATGATAAAGTGGAAGCCTCTTCCAGGGCAGCTGCTACTGGATATGTCATCAGAAGGTATGCATAGCTTCACTCTCAGTCCTTGCCCAAGGATATCAAAGCTAAGCTACTAGACTCACCTTTGGGTACAGATCTTTTATCTGGCCCTGAAGCAGCAAACTTAATTAAAACTTTGCAAGAGCAATGTAAAAATTATGTAGAATTGCAAACAAATTGTCTTTACTTCTGTTTCTGTATATCAGAGAAATCAACAACTTTCTCTCTCAGGGATTCTTGACCCCTCCTCCTGACACACATGGGCAAGAAAATGCCTAGAAAAAGATTTCAAGATAAATCAAGACACGTAGGAGGCCTCACTACCCAGACAAATCAGCCTGACCACTTCCAACCTCTTCCTGTCCTCCTTGGTCCATCCTTCTCCCATCAAAAAGATTAGTCTCCTCTCTGGTAAATTAGCAGTTAATCACAACAGACAAATGGCTCCTCTCTATTATTCAACAGGTTTACAGGATGGCTTGGAAGTAAATTCCTCCTTTCAAGAGCATACCTCCTCCCCATCCTAATCATCTAAAGCTCCTACCACCTGTCATTCAAACCCTGCTCAGCCAAAGTACAGTAGAACAGCACATGGGAAGAGTGTTTTGTTCCAGACTTTCTAGTACCAAGAAAAAGAGAGTGAAGATCTTTACTGGATTTTGCCCCTTCTCAGCACCTTCCTCAAGGTTTGCTCATTTAGGATGTTGTTGCTTTACATTCTCTTGTCCTTCGTCCTTCCTCAGGCTTTCCTAGTCTCTCTGGATCTGGAGGATGCTTACCTCCACATCCCAATTCACACTTCTTTCATGACATTTCAGCTTGTTCATCACACTTCCAGTTTTTTGTTTTACCCTTTGGACTGCCTGCAGCCCCCAGGATATTCACAAATGTCTGACACCAGTCATAGTTTTTTGCAGAACTTGGAGAATTTAAATATGCCTGTATCTAGATGATCTGGTAATACAGGCGCACCATCTCAGCAGACCATTTTACTACATCTTAGTTTCACTAATTCCCTCCTTCAGAGTCTGTGGCTCATGATTTCCTGGGCTGCAGACTGGACAACAAACTCATGCAGGCTTTCCTCCCTCTAAACAAGGTACAGAGCCTTTTCAACTACTTAAATTCTCTGTTATCCTTTGAAACGTGCACTGCAAGAGAAGTTGGCTACAACCATACCCAAGGTCCCCTTTGCCAGACTCCATATGAGAAAGATTCAACAGTACCTGAAATCTATCTTGTCTTAATATTCACATCCTCTAGACAGCCAGATCCCACTCCTTCCCTGCCAAAGAAAAACATTCAGTGGTGTGGATATAGGTTCATAGGTAGGTACTTGGCTATCTGCCTGAGGGCATTTATAAGCCTAGCCAGAGTGTGTCAGCTTTCGCCGCCCCATTGATTAATAAACTGAGCCTCTGTCAAGAAGAGTCAATGAAGTGATCCCAGGGGTGTATTTTCTGTTACGCATCCACTCATCAAGGTTTCTCTTGAAGAGTGTTAGTGAGGGGCTCTGCCTAATGTAGTTAGGAATTTTGTTCCAAAGCATGGGGAGTCTCTGTGACAGGAATCTATCCCTCCAGCATGTTCTATTTATTGTCGTGGTGAGGTTTAGCTCACTAGAGTGAGTCGCTCCCAGTGACTTGGATTTCTTTAGGTGGAGCATGTCCATCAATTCTGAGTTTGGACATAGCTTTGTAAGTCAGGCAGAGATCACCTCTGAGTAAGCGATATGCCACTGAGTACAGCTGGAGTTTTTCCAGTCGGGCTGCACAGGACATATGTTTGTGGCCAGTAATCCTCTTGGTGAGGTACTTTTATGGTCTTTCCAGCTGTTGGAAGTGTCTTGTGAGGTACATCCCAAATGGGGCATTCTAGTCTAAGATGGGTCTGATGAGTGACGAGTAGAGGGGCACTATAACCTCTTTATTTCTAGATGCGAACCCTTTAGTAACTAGATGGGCTACATAGAAGGATTTCCTAACTACTTTGGCAATATGATTGTTAAAGGAGAGATTACTATCTACCTGGGACCCAGATCTCTTATTATCTGTTCTGTATTAAGGGGTCTGCCACCTATGTGGTAATTCATGGGTGTTTTGTTTTTCCCAAATGGGATGACTATGCATTTTTTGGCATTTAGCTTGAGACCATGACTTTGACACCAGGTATCCGTCTCAGTAAGGCCCTTTTGGAGAATGTGCATGTCAGCTAGAGAGTCAGTTATGGCTTCCAGTTTGCAGTCATCGGCAAACTTGGTTAGCCATAGTCGTCCTGTGTTTGCCTGTACTTCTGAGAAGTATATGCCGAACAGTAGGGGTCCCAGGACCGAGCCTTGTGGGACACCACTTGTGACTGGTTTAGAGTCGGGCCTGGAGCCTGCTATTCTTACCGTGTGAGTTCTGTCTGTAAGCCAGTTAGCAACCCATCTCGTGACGTAGGGGTGTATGTTCAGGCTGATGAGTTTTTCTATAATTCCCGAGTGGGGAATGGTGTCAAAAGCTTTGACGAGGTCAAGGTAGGCTGTGTGAACTACCTTCCTCTCATCTATGGCCTTAGTGACTGTCTCGAAGAAGTCAACCAGGTTTAGTAGGCATGATCTGCCCTTAACAAAGCCGAATTGGGTTGGGTCAAGTGTTTGGAGGTTCCCAATGTCTTTGTTAATGAGTTCCATGATGATGATGCACTCCATAGCCTTGCAGACCAGGCTAGTCAGGCTTATGGGGCGATAGTTACCAGGGTCAGTTGTGGCCCCTCCTTTGTGGAGCGGAATAACCATTGCTGTGCGCCATTCTATGGGCACGTAGCCTGTGGAGAGGCTGAGGTTGAACAGTGTGTTTAGGTGGGGGGTTAGTTCATTCTGTAGTTCGTGCAAGACACAGCCTGGGACACCATGTGGTCCCATTGATGCTGTGCTTTTCGCAGGTATGTTTTCACCTGTGCATCTGTGATTTCCGGGACACTACACTTTTCCGGTATTGTTGTAAGCCCTTTTGGGGGTGAGAGGGGGGTGAAGTTTGCGCTGAATCTATCTGCCAGGATGTTGGCAATATCAGTGGGTTCAGTATATTTTGTGCTATTGCACTAGCTCAGAGCATATCTGCGAGTTGTCACTTAGATTCTTGACATTGCTAAAGAAGGCTTTGTGGTTATCTTTTGAATCCTTGGCTATTTTTCTTTCGAAGTTAGCCTTGGAGGATTTTATGAGGGACCTTAGTTTCTTACTGATACTGATCAGGGATGTCTTTCCTTCTTGAGATTTGCTTTTTTTCTGAACTAGTTTCCTCCTTCTATTGTATAGCCTGTTTATAGCAGGGGTCGACCAGACTGGTTTCCTTCTCTTAGGGGAGTGAGTCTTGGTGTTGCTAGGGATGGCACAATCCATGCATCCTTGTAGGTGCTCATAGAGTGCATTTGTAAAGGTTCCTGCATGTTGGACACTGTTATTCTTTAGCGTGGGGGCTGTGAAACTTACCACCTCTGTCTTAAGTAAGGTGAAGTTTGCTGTAGAAAAGTTTTTCACTGTGGTTTCCTTGGTTGGAGGTGGTGGTGTGGTGTAGACATCGAGTGATTAGTTTATGGTCTGATCTAACCAGTGACAGGTTAACCTCCGGTGTGGAACACCTGTCACCCATGTTGGTGATGACCAGGTCCAACATGTTTTCACCTCTGGTAGGGGAGTTTACCAGCTGATCCAGGGCATTTGAGTTGATAAATTCCAGGAAGCGCTGGACCTGGGAGTTTGTACTTGAGTAGTTTTCCCAGTTAATGGTAGGGTAATTGAAATCGCCCAATATCAGGGTGTTCGGTAGGACCTTCATGTTTTCCAGTGTCTCCAGAAAGGCACAGTGGTGGTCCTGGGTCATGGAGGGTGATCTGTAGCAGGCCACAATTTGCATTGCAGATTTGCCTGATGTTAGCTGCACATGGATGATCTCAGAGGTATCATGCTGCGCCACTAACCTGGAGGTGTAGGTATCCTTGATGAATATGGATACACCCCCTCCTTTTGTGTTTCGGTCCATGTTCTGTGGCCAAAATGTGTGGTATGAGTTGTAGCCCGGTAGTGCTGGGGTGCTCTGTGGAGCCTTGAACCAGGTTTCAGTTACTGCACAGATGTCGACGTTCTCCATACTAAGGAGTGCTTCGAGCGCATGCATTTTGAGATTTATACTCCTGGCATTGAGTAGCATAACCCTCATTTTTTTTATTTGTGCTGTTTACGGAAGTGGGTTTGACTTCTGAGCCTTGCCTAAAAAAGTCACTATGGGGGCAGCAAGAGCCTTGGCCAGTATTCAAAAGCCTAGGGGTTACAGGTACAAGCCATCTCTTCCGAAGCAATGAGGTTTGTCGAGCATGTCGTCCCAGGCTGACAGACACTGGATCCCCTTTGAATGACACCAGAAGCTTAGCCAATTGCTGAAATTGATCATTTTTTCTTTATACTGCGGTATCATTCTTGGTGAGGGCAGGTGCACAGGCAAACCTCAACCCACGTCTGCAATTCATACTGCAGATGCCCTACCAGGAGATGTATGGATACATTTCAGACATTGCCTGGGGGACATGGACGAGCTCCCTGAAAATACAGAGCCCATGGCCACCAAATCAGAGTGCAGAACACATCATCCTGAAGGAGATGTGGGCTCTGATTCAAGATCTGCAGATTTTCCTCTGACACCAGGGTTCCAGGCCCTCTCAGAATTTTCACAGACAACACTACAGTCATGTGGTACTTAAGCAATGGGAGGCAATATTTTATCAGCTATGCAGACTGACAATTCTAGCATGGGAACAGGCCCCAAAAGTAAACCTGTCCCTCCAAGAAGTTTATATTCCTTAACAGAACAAAGTCTTTGTGGACTTTCTAAGCAGATTAAGAGAAGACACTCACAAATAGATGCTGAACAGACAGGTCTTCCTAAAAAAAAAAATTGTAAGCCTGTTTCCTACCTTTCCTGTAACTAGTGTTCCAGATACAGATTTGCTGTATCCAGGACTGTATGTAAGCTTCTGAGCCCCCCAAGCCTTTCTGTGTTGGAGGGAAGCCTTCTAGCTTATCAGTGGGAGTGGTAAGCACTAGGTAACCTGTCTACCACATAAGGAGTGGTTCTAGCCTATAAATTGTAGTTATTGTCCACTGCTAAACACCGGACAGCACACAATAAGAGAGCTGGAAAAACGATTTAATATTCCACAAGCAGTAAAAACAAATGATAGTAAGCGCTTTCGGCAGGTTCAAATAACCCGCCTTCTTCAGACAACCACAAGTTTGCAAAGAAGTTTACTTATACTTCTATGTTAAAAACTTTCAATATGGTAGAGTTGCCGTTTTAAGGTTGTCATGGTTTTAATTGATTGTAACAATGCACTTTAATTCAATAGGTGGAAAGTTTTTAACAGAAGTATAAGTAAACTTCTTTGCAAACTTGTGGTTGTCTGAAGAAGGCGGGTTATTTGAACCTGCCGAAAGCGCTTACTATCATTTGTTTTTACTGCTTGTGGAATATTAAATCGTTTTTCCAGCTCTCTTATTGTGTGCTGTCCGGTGTTTAGCAGTTTACAGTTTGTTCCTGTTTTGGTTTTATGTAGTTATTGTCCATTTGTGCAATCTCTTCCATCTCTCAACTTTCTGATTTGAAAGCCTGCATTTGCACTTGTTTCTGTCCTGCAACTCAACTAGTGCAGATACAGATTCTTAGTTTTAGCACTTAAATTTGCTTATTCATGCTCAGCACTTGTTCAGAACTTGTAAGCACTAAATAAGCTACTAATTACTATAGCACTCAACCTTCCTCATTACCTAGAGGAAAACAGTTTTTGTACTTACTTTTCTCACTTGCTTCGAGAATAACAGCTCTTGTACTCACTTTCCTCACTTATCTAGAGGAAAATAGTTTTTTTATTCAGGCATGCCCAAGGGTCAGCTCCCAGTGTTCTCTCCTGTCTATCTGATGAATCTGGGCATCTTGAGGCAATGTAGAAATTGCCTCATGTACATAGACAACCCTCTCCTCCTACCACCCAACACTACAACCTGTGAGAGATGCACATATCTAGCCAAACTGGAGGTAAAGCTCTCTCCAACCAAGACTGAACTTGACAGTCATGAGGAGAAGGTAAACATTTGCATCATACCACACTCATCACATAGTCTCACTAAATCTACACCACTAAAATCCACACATAGTAACACAAAAACATTCGCGGAGGCTCTCAATAAAAATCTGTCTAAGCAACAGAGACCTTCCAAAGCAGAAACGCAAGCAACCTCCATCCCCCAACACAACCCAAATGACACATAGCCCACAGACTCAGTGTGCCACTCAACCGCAGCCAATAAAGCAAACCAACGTACCCAACACACTAGTCGTAGGTGACTCTTTAGTCAGGCACACTGATGTCCCACTCACCAGGCTAAACAAGGAGAAGGTTACTGTCAGCTGCCTGTCGGGTGCCAGGAATCCACCACATAACCCATGCACAAAGATCACTCCACAACAAGTACAAATATGACTCTGTCATTGTCCATGTTGGTGTGAATGACCCGAGACGTACCTCCCTGGACTACATGAAAAGAGACATGGAAGAGCTCTCCGATCTTGTAGCCCAGGCAGGTATGACCTTAGCCCTGAGTAGCATTCTGCCATCGCCCAGAATGATACCACAGTACAAGGACAAAACGATTGACTTCAACAATTGGCTAAGCTTCTGGTGTCATTCTAAGGGGATCCAGTATATGTCTGCTTGGGATGACATGGTTGACAGACCACGATGCTTTGCCACAGATGGCCTGCACCTGTCGCCCCTGGGATTCTGGATACTGGCTAAGGCTCTTGCTGCCCCTATAGTGCCTTTTTTAGGCAAGGTTCAAATGACAAATTCACCACCATAACAGGAACAGGCAAACAAAAACTGAGGGTAATGCTACTCAATGCTAGAAGTCTAAATCTTAAAATGCACTCACTCGAGGCACTCCTTAAAATGGAGAAAATCGATATCTGTACAGTGCCTGTGACCTGGTTCAAAGATCCAGAGAGCACCCCTGCACTACCAGGCTATAACTCATACCACACTTTTTGGCCATGTAACCTGGAGGTGTGTCCATATTCATTAAGGATATCCACACCTACAGGCTAGTTGCTTAGCATAATGCATCCGAGGTTATCCAAGTGCAACTAACTCTGGGCAAAACTGCAATCCAAATTGTGGCTTGCTACAGATCCCCCACCATGCCCTAGGATTCTCACTCCTCTTTTCTTGATGTACTGGAAAATTTTAGGATTCAACCAAACACCCTACTTAATGGGTGACTTCAACTACCCCACCATTAACTGGAAAAACTACTCGTGTACCAACTCCTTAGCTCAACGCTTTCTGGAATTCATAAACTCCAATGCCCTGTATCAACTTATCCACACCCCCACTAGGGGCAACAATATCCTAGACCTAGTCATTACCAACATGAGTGACCGGTGTTCCACACCTGAAGTCAACTCCTCGTTGGTCCAATCCGACTATAAGCTAATCACCCTTGATATCCACATCCTGTCCCCCACCCCTCATTAAGGAAACCACGGTAAAAAATTTCTTCAAAGCCAACTTTGTGCTTCTTAAGACAGAAGTGGAGAAATTCATGACACCCATGCAGATGGACAATACAGTTACAACTGCTGAATCCTACACAAATGCACTCTATAAGCACTTACACGAGTGCATGGATCGTGCTATACCAAACAGAACCAAGACGCTAGCCTCCAAAAAAAGGAAGCCAATCTGGTGGTCCCCTGCCATAAACAAACTGTACAACAGAAGGAAGAAACTGTTGCAAAAGAGAGTAAAATCCCATGAGTGGAGGAGCTCCCTGGTCAGCCTCAGTAAGAAGCTGAGATCCCTTATAAGATCATCCAAAGCTAGCTATGAAAACAAAATCACCACTAATTCTAAGGACAACCACAAAGCATTCTATAGCTATGTCAAGAATCTCGATGGCAACACCTAGATCTGCTCTGAGTTACAGCACAACAGCACGAAAATTACAGACCCAACTGATATTGCCAACATCCTGGCAGATAGGTTTAGTGCTAACTTTACCCCCCCCCCCCTCACCCCCTAAAGGGCCCATATCTATACAGGAAGAATGCAGAGTCCCTGTAATCACAACTATGCAGGTAAAAGCTGCACTGTCTAAAGCTAAAAACACAGTACCCATGGGACCGGACAACATCCCAGGCTGCGTTTTACCCAAACTTCAGAACGAACTGGGTCCCCACTTAAGCACCATGTTCAATAACAGCCTCGCATCAGGCTTTGTCCCACTGAATGGCGCACAGCAACAGTTATCCCACTCCACAAAGGGGGGAGCCACCACTGATCCCGGGAACTATCGACCTATTAGCCTGACGAGCCTGGTCTGCAAGGCCATGGAACGTATCATCATGGAACTCATAAACAAAGACATTGGTAACCTCCAAACTCTGGATCCCACCCAGTTCGGGTTTGTGAAAGGCAGATCATACCTCTTGAACCTGATCAACTTCTTTGAGGCAGTCACCAAAGCCGTAGATGAGGGTAAGGTGGTTCACACAGCCTATCTTGACCTCGCCAAGGCTTTCAACACCATCCCCCATTCTGGAATTATAGCTAAACACACTAAACTAGGTATAAATCCCTATGTCACAAGATGGGTTGCCAAATGGCTCACTGACAGAACCCACACTGTAAAAGTTGCAGACTCCAAATCTGACCTCAAAGCAGTGACAAGTGGAGTACCACAGGGTTCTGTCCTGGGACCTCTCCTGTTTGGTATCTACTTCTCTGAAGTACAGGCTAACACAGAAGGCCTCTGGCTAATGAAGTTCGCAGATGACTGCAAACTAGGAGCCATAGTCAAGTCCCCAAATGATGTGGACATCCTACAGAAGAGCCCCACTGAGACAGATGCCTGGTGTCAGAGCCATGGCCTCAAGCTCAATGTCAAAAAGTGCAGTGTCATCCCCTTTGGTAAAAACTCTGTACCCGTGAACTACCACATAGGCAGCAATCTACATAACACCAAATGTGTGATGAGACCTTGGGACCCAGGTGGACAGTAGTCTCTCCTTTGATAGTCACATTGCCACAGTAGTCAGGAAGTCCTTCTACGTGGCACACCTCATCATAAAAGGGTTCTCATCCAGGAAAAAAGAGGTCATTGTTCCCCTCTACTCGACACTCATTAGACCCATTATAGAGTACAACGCCCCTTTTGGAATGTACCTCACAAGACATCTGCAGCAGCTGGAAAGGCCACAGAAGTACCTCACAAAGAGGATTACTGGCCTCAAACAAATGCCCTACACTGACCATCTCAAAAAACTCCAGCTTTATTCCGTAGCATATCGCCTACTCCGAGCTGATCTCTGCCTAACATATAAACCTATGTCAAACCCAGAGCTGTTGGACATGCTACACCTAAAGAAATCCCAATTCCTCTGAGCTACACACTCTAGGGACCTAAACCTTGTCACCACAATAAACAGGACTGCTTGAGGGATAGATTCCTGTCCCAGAGACTTCCCATACTCGAACAGGCTACCTATCTATGTCAAGCAAAGTTCTTCATTAGCACTCTTCAAGAAAAATTTTGATGAGTGGATGGGAAATAGGAAATACACCCTAGGGATCACTTCTGTGTCTCTGCTCGACAGTGGCACAAGAAAATAACTTTCTTGGGTGGCGTAAGCCAGGGAAACTTGTTGGCTAGGCTTACGTAGGCCCTTGGGCCAATAGTCTAGTACCTACCTATGAAGTATTCCTCAGATGGACTTAATTGTGTATTTTCTTTCATCCACAACAGGCAGCTACATTGCTTTTGCTCCAGAACTCCTTGACCTCAGGCATGGAGGAAGGATATTATGCCCTTTCCTCCTCTACCTCTACTTCCAAAGGTCTTGCTAAAGATGCAGAGAGACAACCAAAAATATTACTGGTGACTCCCTTTTGGATAAGGCAAAATTGGTTCCCTCTTATCTACCACTTAGCCAGGGGTCATCGCCACAAGTTAAACCACAGAGTGGACTTGCTCACAACACAATAATTCACTGC
The DNA here is from genome assembly GCF_019279795.1 of Protopterus annectens. Taxonomy (NCBI): domain Eukaryota; kingdom Metazoa; phylum Chordata; order Ceratodontiformes; family Protopteridae; genus Protopterus; species Protopterus annectens. The sequence continues at coordinate 258,803,483 of NC_056750.1, read as the reverse complement.
TGTCATCCCTCAGCCTAACATTGTGGATAATAGGATGCTGATCCCTTTCAGACACCAGTTTTCTGAGGACATGCTACAGGTTCTTCAGGAAGGTAGGAAAACCTACTAATAGGAAATCTTATTTATCCAAATAGAAAATATTTTCTATCTGGTGTCATGCTGTAAAACAAGGCCTTATAAAGTTGCGAGTCCCAACTATCCTGTCTTATTTGTGTGAGCTACTTAAAGCTGGTCTTGCCTACTCTTTGAACAAGGTGTACCTATTGACCATTTCTACCTGCAGACCTCAAGATCCCACTCTTCTTTCTAGCTTAGAGGTAAAACAGTTTCTTAAAGGCATCCTCCATTTCTAACTGCCTAGGAAAGCTATTCTGCCTTTTTGGGACCTTAACTTTGCCCTTGGAAAAACTCTTTCTACCTCTCTTTGAATCAGCAGCTTCTGCTTACTCAAATTCTATACTTGGAAAGTCAAACTTCTATGGGTCAATCAGCTATCCCCTCAACTGGGCTCTTAATCTCTCTGCTTTTTCCCTAATCATCAGAATAAAAGAGAGATATAATTCTCTATTCCCTGGATGTGCATGGGCAGTTCAGATTCTATTTGGACAAAACTAAGCCCATCCACAAGACTGAGCAGATTGTTTCCTTTCAAGAAGCTAAGTTGAGAGAAACAGTTTCTAAAGAAACTATTGCTAACTGGATTTCTAATACCATTTCTTTTCATTACACTCTCCATGGGAGATCTTTACCTTTGATAGTAAAAGACAACTAGACCAGTGGCCTCTTCTGCCACCTTTTACAAAGTGTTGACTTAAAAGCCATCCTAGAAGCAGCAACTTGGTCCTTTGTATGGACTTTACCAAACATTACAAGTTATATGTTTTCTCTAAATCCAGAGCCTCTTTTGCCAGGTCAGTTCCCTCTGGATTAATTTATAGCTGTCCTATGATTAATCCATCCTCAACACTCACTGAGTTTGGGAATCATCCAATGGTTTGGAATTCTGTAACAGTGATCTAAGGAAAGACATAATACGGCTGTATAAAAACTTACTGTAATGGTAGATGTCCTACCGATCACTGTTTCAGTATTCCTTCCCACTCTAACATCCCCCTTATTTGTTTTAACTAGGTTTTACCCTACTTTTCATGGTCAGAGGGGGAGCCATTCTCTACCTTCACCCCTCTTAGCTGACTTTTATCTCTCTGGTATCCTCAGGTGTCTCTAGGCTTCCTGGCTTTGAGATAGTCTGAGGTTTTCACATTCATATGTCCATTTACGTGCCCTTATGCCTGCGGGCTTAGGTCATACTTCAGATGTACAGCTCTATGGAAGGTTTCAAATTTGGTATCCCAGATGGACATTCAGGTTATCTAGAAAGACAACCCAACAGTTTGGAGTACTGCAACAGTGTTCAGTAGGGTATCTACTGTTATGGCAAATTCTTACACAGCTGTTAGTGTGAAACACTACTGACTCAACAGACACCATTTTTTGTGGACCTGCTTCTGGTCTGTGATCTTTTATTTTCAAACTAAGCTGTTTTTTTTCTATCAGTGTTGGTCTGAGAGCTCTGCAGTAAAACAGAAAATTCTCCACATTAGTATTCTAAAGATAACAGTAATGCTTTTAGCATGGCAAGTCTTAAGGCACTACCTGAATTCACAGCTCCTACTAATAAATGCAGACAATTAGGCAGTGGTGGCATAACTAAACAGGTGAGAGGGATATGTCTCTACCCTATCATCAGAGAAGCAGGCCTGATCTAGTACTGGGGCATTCAGTGCAATATCCTTCTCTCAGCAGTACATATTCTGATGGATTTAAAGCCCTTATGAACACATTTAGCTGCAGTTGGAAATTAGACTATATTCAGGGCATCTTCAGGCATCACTCATATGGTCTTAGAGAAATAATGCACTCTAGAAATCAATTTTTTCAAAGCAAAGAAAATGTGGTCCTGCCCAGGTTTTGCTTCCTCAGTTAAGTGAAGGCAGAATATGTTGTGGCCTTGCTCTTGGTAAATTGAAAAATGACACTTCTTACATATTTCCCTTTCTGCTGATCGCTTGCCTGATGCAGCAATTTCAAGCAAAAGGCCAAAGGGTCATTATCATACATACTTGGTACCTTCCATGAGCTTGGTTCTTTGATTTACCTGTGAGCCTGGACCCCCTTTGAACTGATCCAATTCTAAGACTTGGGGGACTCAAGTCATTCATTTACCTAAGGACTTGTTTCCTTTAGTGTGTTTTCAACAGCCAAGCTCCTGTACTGCAGTTTCATCTGTATAGGGAAATGTATCTGACATTTTTTAAGGAACAGGTCTCCATTATAATGAATCTTCACTTTAACCAGAAGCTGGTTTCTGAGATATCTTTTGCGTATTGCATCATTTTCTCAGGAACTAGGCTGGAGGTTTACAATGAGAGTTCCCCACAGTCCTCTCCAGAGGATGCCTTCCTTGGAGATATCCTGAAACTCATGATTAGATGGAGATCATGACCCACTGAACCTCCCTGTCAGGCTGAGGAGATACTGTCTGAGGCATATGGAACAAACCCTATCAACATCTAGGGAGGTCCCTCCCACTCTCAAGCTAATAGAGCCTGATACTTGTGAGGCAAGGGATACAAAATATTCCTGTACTTGGATGACTGACACCTGGCTGCCCCCTCAGTTTAGTATGTTCTACAAGCCAGGGACTACCTCTGTCAGCTGTGTGTCTCACTAGGCATTTCCATTAATCTTGGGAAATCCAGTCCCACTCAGTACTTGGTGTTCCTAGGATGTCATTTGGACACTACAGTCTTGTTTATCTCTTCTTCAGCACAAGATCTTATCCTTAAGATCCACAGTAGAGTATTCTACATGCCAGATGCCCTTCAGGACATTTAATTATAAGAGTATTGGGTCTCATTGTTTCCTCAATATTGATGGTACAGTTTGCTCGGTATCACATGAGAATCCTTCAATGGCATCTATAAACAGAAGGGTTTGAGATTCCACCCTCTTTCAACACCCTTAACTATAACTCAGTTGTGCAGGAAACATCTACATTGATGGTTACAGCCTCCACTAGTGCCAACAGACTCTCTCAAGTTCCATTCCCAGTAGCAATGGTGACCATGGGTGTATTCTCCCTCAGGTGCAGGAGGGGAATTACAAAGGGAGAATGGTCCAATGCCTTTGGACAGAAACACAGGCTTGACCACACACAAATTTACAGGAAATGAGGGTGGTTCTCCTTCTGTTGCAGGAGTTACACAAGTAGCTTCCTGTGGGAGTGATAAATAATCAGCCTGACAACATGACATTAGTCTGGTACATAAACAAGGGAGAAACCACATCATACCCATTATGTTATGAAGGTGCGTCAGTGGATGATGGCCTCTCGTTTTCTGACAGCAACACACATTCCCAGGTGGCGCAATGAATTGGTGGACAGGCTCAGCAGGAATGTCCGTTTGCTTTATGTATGGTCCCTCAATCCAGAAATTACCAAGAAGATATTCAGTTGCTGGAGCATCCCCTGCTGCAACCTCTGTGCAACTCTCCAGAACAAGAAAAATAACTGTTTCACCATAGCTGCCCCTCCTGGACATACACCTAGGGATTCTCTTTCAGATCATTGGCCCTGGGATTTCGTTAGTCTTACCCTCTCCTCTTCCCCTGAAGACCAAATTCCTTTAGGAAGTTTATGGTACAAGCCCATTGTTATCCTTGTAGCCCCATTTTGACCCAGACAAATTAGGTTTTCCCTTTTCAAACCTCACTTGAATTAACTTTCTTGGTTCCTTGATCTGCTTCCAGATCTAGTCACTCATTCTTCCAGGGAGCCTCACCCAGCCATTTGCAACCTCGACCTAACTGCTTGGCTTCTCCAGTTCCACTGATGACAAGGGATGTTTCGCTTCCAATAGACGTGGTCCACATTATCATAGCTTCACAGACACTTTTGACCTGAAAGCTTTACCACAGTAAATGGAAAAGGTTTACTTCTTATATGGAATCTCATTATTGAACAATTTTAAGCTTCTATTGGAGATGTTCTTTTACTACCTTATTCCACTCTGGCTCATGCTTCTTAACTAACAAAGCTCATTTGATGGTAATTTCCTCCTTTCAGGTTGGTTTTAAGGATTGTTCACTGGCTTTGCACAGATTGTGTAAAGCCTTTCTCAAAGGCACTTTTTACAACCCCCAATAAAGGACCCAATGCCTCCTTGGTCTCTAAATTTCACCCTGGAAGCCCACTCCAAGCCTCCATTCAACCCTTCTACAGACCTAAAATTCTTGTCTTGGAAAACAAACTTCCTGATGGCTATCACATCAGCCAGAAGGATATCAGATCTTCACTTTCATCTGTCTTTCCATTTATCATTTTTCACAAGGACGGAGTCACACTAAGAACAAATCCTCCTTGTATACTGAAAAACTATCAGAATAAAGGGGACTACATCTTTCATACACTGAATGTTCACAGATGACTCCATTTCTGTCTTCATAAAACAGCCCCTCTCAGAAAGGACGAGCAACTGTTTGCATTTTATGCTCAGAATAAACTAGGAAAGTAAATATCCAAAATTTCACTATCTAGATGGTTGTCAGATTACATCTCCTTTGTCTGTTCACTCCATAACAAATCATTACCTGCCAAAACAAGGGCTTACTCCACCAGGGACATGGCAGCATCTACAGCCTTTTTCAGATCACATTCCCCTGATGATATTTATGAAGTTGGTACTTGGTCTTCTCTGCTTATCTTCATTAAAAAGTACTAAAAGTTGGATTTCATATCCAGAGGAAGAGCTTCCTTTGGCGCTTCTATCCTGAGGGGTCTGCTGTCATGAGGCCAGCTGGGATTTCTGCATCTGCGGATTCTGACCCACATGTCAGATCAGGCGGACTGAATGAATAGGATAAGAAAATTACATACTTGCCATAATGATAGATCCTTTCATTCCAGTGTAATATGACAACCTGGCCACTTTTCCTCCTTCCAGCCTACAGACCTGAAAAATTATGTTTTCTTGTTGAACTCCAAGTTAGTGCAAATTGGAGACTTATGCTTTAGGCATTAAACTAGATCTAAGTTAGCCATGGGGACAAGGGCATTATGGGGAGAAAAGATTCTTAAAGGGCTCAAAGCTGGACCAATAAATTTGCTAGATCAGATCCAAGCAGTGGCTTGAGGGCCTATACTTCATATCAGACAAACTGGAATGAAAGGATCTGTCATTATGGCAAGGACATAACTTTTGTTTGCAATCATTTTATTGACTTACGGAACAGTAAGTATTTTGTTAGCTACATCTTTTCTTTCATTATGTTTCATCTCAGGAGCTCAGAAAAAAGAATATTGTCATGATTTTGGTTAAGCAGCTGTGTGTCAGTGTTCCTAATGCCATTTGATGACAGCAGGGGCGGCTCGTGCTATAGGACTGCAGCCCTCCCACCTAAAAAACAAAATTTAAACAGAGAAACACAAAAAAAAAAAAACAGTAAATTCCCGGAAGTGTGCGCATGCGCGCACACTCTCAGACTGCTTTCTCAGCAATCTAGATAGGGGGAAAGGCATCTGTGGCCCCAAGATGCCCAGCAGTCTGTGCGGCGGTGACGTCACAAAATGGAGGCACTCCGGACTGCAGCAGGCTGGACCAATCGCAGATTTGGATTCGGGATGCTCGTGGATTTGGGTTCGGGATGGACCAATCGCGCAAGGGGCTGTTTGGAAATCTCGGCGGCAAGGGAGCAGCAGTTGTAGGCAAAGGAACTGTTTGATCGGAATTAAGCTCGGCGGCAAGGGGTGTGTGTGTGTGTGTATATATAAAATGCCCCAGTTGCTATATACTGGTGGCTAGAGCAAACTCATGCTGGTGTGGTAAGGAATACCTCAGGCTTGAACCCTGTACCTTGTATGCAGGTGTTAAGGGCCTGAATTCCCTACTCACCACTATTTGTAAAAAATTGCAGATTTTTACCTCATATTTGATCTGTTCTGTTCCTCATAATATCTGTGGTTTCTAAATGTTCCAATGCTTGATATTTGATGGTGCAGTGGTAGCATTGTTGCCTCACAGCTGCAGATTCTCAGGTTTGATTCTTGGCTGGGGTGCCTTCTGTTTGGGGTCTGCATCTTCTCCCTGTGTTTGTGTGGGTTTGCTTTTGTGTCCTCCCACGTTACAAAGACATGTCTGCATTATTTCCTCCTGGGCCTCTGCTGAAAATTGTTTTTTTTTGTTCCAAGTCAGACTGTCCTGATTAACAAATGTTAAATAAAATTGACAGGCATTTGAATTTTCAGACTTCAGGTTTCTGAATGTTTAATTCCTTACATATTTGATGGTGCAGTGGTAGCATTGTTGCCTCACAGCTATAGGTTTTCTGGTTTGATTCTTGGCTGGGGTGCCCGCTGTGTGGAGTCTGCATCTCCTCCCTGAGTTTTTGTGGATTTGCTCTGGTGTCTTGCCATTTTACAAAGACATGTGTCTGCAATATTTATCCCTGGGCCTCTGCTGAAAATTGTTTTTGTTCCGTCAGAGGTAAAATTGACAGGCATTTGAATTTCAGACTTCATATTCTTCAGAAAATACATAGTAACACAACCTTTTATTCTAGCAATTTTCTAAGTTTATAAGATGAATATTTGAAATTTGTCCCTATTTTTGGGACTGTATTCCCCCATTATTGGCTTCGTCCAGGTTTTTTGTGCTAAGGTTGACAGCTATGGCAAGAACTGAATTCACTGAATATGTTTGAGGGCTGTATTCCCTCATTACTGGGTTTGTCCAGGTGTTTTGTGCTAAGAGGTTGACAGCTATGGTGAGAACTGAATTCATTAAATGATAGCCATTTAAGTTTCAGTCTTCCTCTCTTTCACAAAGCAGCTGATTTGGCATAGTGGTATGTTGCTCTGACTGTTTTGCACAGGGACCTTGGCAGTAAAATGTATGGTGATAACACAGCATTTTTCTTTCACAAAGCAGCTGATTTGGCGTAGTGGTATGTTGCTCTGACTGTTTTGCAGAGGGACCTTGGCAGTAAGACGTATGGTGGTAACACAGCATTTTATTCTAGCAACATTCCAAGATTATACAAGCAATGTTTAATGTGCCCCTGGCTTTTGACCCCCCCCCTCAATAAATTTTGGCTTTTTCCAGCTCTTGTGCTGCGAAGTTGAGATGCAGTTGAGTATTGAGTAGATTTTACAAGGAGCTGAGAGCTGCAAGGTATGAGAAGTTTAGTGCTGCTTATGCTAAGTCTGCTTGCATTGTTAATAGCACAACAGGTTGTGTACTTGCTTTTGATGCAGAAGGCTGTGGGTTCTACTCCCACAAGGGGTGGATGCTGCCGTACTGAGAAAGTTAAGATACTAACTATGAGCCTGTTATCAGTTTGCCATCCATTTCCTATTGCAATATTACTAGCTTATGATTTTTTAATATAATATAGGCAATTTATTCCTCAGGGGCAACAGACACTTTATTTTTCAATACAATCATGAAATATAAAGGTGTTTGTCAGCAGCAACCTCTTCATTAGTTACAGATTTCTTTAATGTGGAATTATTTAGATGACTTTTACTTCTTCAGAGATTGTGCATATTTACTGATAATGGTGGACTGTAGAATTGTGCATATTTACTGATAATGGTGGACTGTAGAAGTTTGAGTAGACTTTTATGATGGAAATGTTCTGAACTGGGTAGTTTTGTCATTATGGGTGCATTCATTTTGTTTCCTTGTTTACTGGAAAAATGTTCTGAATTGGGCAGTTTTGTCATTATTGGTGCATGCGTATTGTTTACTGGAAAAAAGTTCAAAACAGTAGGAAGGTGTATCAAAGAGCACATGTATGTTTCATATGCAAGAGGCCTATGATTTGAAAACAGCCCAGAATTAATCTTTATCTGCCACTGGCAAAATGTATTTTCTTTGAATGTGGGTTTCAATGCTGTTTCAATGAATGTGAGTTTCAAGGGCAGAGAAGTTTTAATTCTAAGTCTGTTTTCATTGTGAGACTGCATTACTTTGTTTAGCAGATGTCTTAGTGTTTGTGTTGTAAAATGCAAAATAAAACTTTCAAATGAAGTCCAAATCATCATAGAAGTAAAGCAGTATGCACATTAGTGTTTATGGTAAATGGAGTGAAATAGCCAAGTAATGGATCATTGGAATGGCTGCAGTGGGAGGAGGCTCCATTCGACCATGATTTTGTGAGGGGGAAGGGCGGCAAACTTAGCCCCAGCTGAACTATACCTCCCAACTATCCAGATTTTCAAACAATTAATAGATTTTTGCTTCTTATTTTTGGTTTGTTCCTCATAAAATTTGTGGTTTTCTGGCAAATCATTTAGGAATTAAGCCACTAAATAATGACACACTGAGTTTCAGACTTCATAACCTTCAAGAAAATGCATGCTAAAGTAAGACCTGTTGTTCTATCAACTGTCTCAGTTTATACAAGAGCATTTTTTAGTACTGTTCATATGTTCCCTCAATATATTTGGCCTTCTCCAGATTTATTGAATTAACAGGTTGAGAGGTACATGCAAATAAATTGCTTTATAGAATTAGGCATAGCCAAACCTCTCAACTGTCCATGATTTTGGCTCAAGATGTTGCTCTTCCCCCCTAATAATCCCTCTGCAAAATAGCAATTTTGGAAGAAAACATTGAGGGTTTACAATTAAGAAATAACTGTAATAATCAGTTATAGATTACTTTTATTTCAGAAATGCATGTAGATTCTTTTATTTTGTCAGCTGCTCAAGTTAGCAGTACTAATATTTAAGTGCCCCTTCTTTGACAGGTTCCCAGCTGTATTTTTGCATCACATTTTTGGTCCATTTTTCATAAAATTGTGGGTTTTTTTGGCAAATTAGTGACAAATCATTAAAGACTGAAGTCAGAAAATAATGACAGACATTTGAGTTTCAGATTTCATACCCTTCAGAAAATTCATACTAATGCAAGACCAATTCTATTATCTTTATAAGAACAATATTTTAAAAATGTCCTTATTTTTGGGCCTTTGCCCACTTCTATGTATGGCTTTGTCCAGATTTCTTGCTCTGAGGTTGAGAGGTATGACAAATGTGGCAGGGCCATCACAGTCAGCCAGACACATTTCAAATTGTGACATACTTGTTGTACCCCACTCCCCCATGTAGTGACTCTGGATGTGTCGAAGCAAGGCAAGGAATAGTTATGCAGTGTATCCCCCTCCATCCAAGGTAGACACAAGTACTACAGTGGCTTTTCATCTGTCATTGATTTTGCAGAATGGTCTGGTTTCAGTCATATTTTTGTACTGTTACAGATTTATGCTTATTACTCAAAGTGCCTGTTGCTCTGTGTTTAAGTAGCAATACTTTAATGACCATCAGGTAAGCTTGTCTGAGATCGTAAAATGCAAGTAAGCTTTAATAAGCATACTGTTAAAGAATTGCCAACATTGAAAGCCTTTCTGTTCTTGCCATGTGGAGAATACTTAACTAGATAATGTATAAGCCTTGGGTATTGAAATGCATATGCCAGTATTTGTAATAAAGGACAGGATTACATTATTTTAAGAAGCTCATTACACTTGTTGGAGACTTCCAGTCATCTCTGCAGGCTTTACCCATAAACTAAACAGAATGCCAATCGTGTGGTCCATAACCTGTACAGTAATCTTTTAAGCAATGTATCTTGAGCTTGTTTCTTGTTTGGTTTTCATTTTTTACTTTGATCATGTTTTCCCCATGAAACAAGTAGATAGTTGTCAGGCAGCAGGTCTTTTTTTGGATAAGAAACATTTTTACAAGTGGGGGCATCACAGAGATTTCTACTTTCAGTGTGTTACTTGGTACTTTAATAAAGCTGAATATAAGTTATAATTAGAACTGCAGTGCAAGAAGTGGTTTGAGTTGAGTGCTGCTTGTTTTTCTTATACTTGATTTTGACTGGCATTCTAGTAATGTATTTAAAAAGTAATTTATTTTTTCATGCCTCGCAATCTTTTTGTTTCCATCTAGATATTAAGTAAGCTGTCATGCAGCCAATGCACTGAAATATTTTTTATTCTTCTACACTTCATTTTGTCTTGATTGGACTCTCATAATGACGGTTTGGCACCCAGGGCAGAGTATTTAGTTAGTTTTTCTAGTTTTGAGCATAGCTCCTCCCCTTTCTAGTTGGCCGCACCCCTTCCCATTGACCCCACCCATTCAGCTGTCTCCTGCAGCCCCGCTTTGATTTGAAGTCACCAGCCGCCACTGGATGACAGTTTATCTGAACAGCTGCTTGTGGTCCTGAACTTCAAGTGGTTACAATGACCTTTAATTTAATTTTCCTTCAGAGAAAGGAAAGTATGCCTGGACTGTAGTCAGAAGCGCTGCATACACACAATAACATCTAGACTACAAGTTTTGAGAATTGTGCACCACATACATTCATTTCCATATCCATAACAAAAATCAATTTACATGATACTGAAAACACTCACTGTTTTTGTTGTTGAAAAGTCTCTCCCTCAAGGAGTTCTCCAAACTGTTTAGTTCAATGTCTTCTCTTCTTTTTCCTTCTTGCTTGACATTCAGAGCCACCTCAGTGATGTACTCTCCTTCTGAATTGCTAGTCATACAGTGATAAAAAGTTAGGATGTTGGACTATATGCTGACTAAAACCTTTTAAGATGTTCAGCTTTACGTGCCAGTGCAGTATGATACTTTAAGAACATCTGTAAATACGAGTTTGTACACAAAATATTCCTTAGCCTGTAATGCATCCATCAGTACAGTGTACTTTATAATAATATAGCAATAACCCAATCCTGGGTGTGGGTAATGCTGGATTTACCCACGGTTGGCATGGTTTGGTCACGAGGGACGAAGCCTGAGTGGCCAAACAAAGCCAACCGTGGGTAAATCCAGCATTACCCACACCCAGAAGTGGGTTATTGCTATTATACAATAACATTATTTAAGAAAAAAAATAATTACTTTTCTTAAATAATGGCATTGTATAATGCCTCCTTGCTGCCCTTCCGCAGCAGACTGTCTGGTATTCTGCGGCAGTTCTGATGTACTGTGCATGTGTATGGCTACGCAGTACATCAGAGCTGTGGGCAAAAGCAACGGAGAAAGCAAGATCTCCGTTGCTTTTTACTGTTTCGCTATGTTAAATGGGTTTAACATAGCGAGACAGCTTTAAAAAAGCAACGGAGAATCTCCGTTGCTTATTTTAAAGCTGTCTCGCTATGTTAAACCCATTTAACATAGCAAGACTGTTTTGAAAAAAGCAACGGAGAAAGCAAGATCTCTGTTGCTTTTTACAAACTGTTTTGCTATGTTAAATGGGTTTAACATAGCGAGACAGCTTTAAAATAAGCAACGGAGATCTCCGTTGCTTATTTTAAAGCTGTCTCACTATGTTAAACCCATTTAACATGGTGAGACAGGTTTAAAAAAAAAAAAGCAATGGAGAAAGCAAGATCTCCGTTGCTTTTTACACACTGTCTTGCTATAGTAAAGGAGTTTAACATAGCGAGACAGCTTTAAAAAAAGCAACGGAGATCTCTGTTGCTTTTTTTAAACCTGTCTCGCTATGTTAAACTCCTTTAACATAGCGAGACAGTGTTTCAAAAAAGACTTATACTAATGGAAAAAGTCCGGGCGACCGGACCTTTTTCCATTAGTATAAGTCGATTTACAATGTGTACGCTGACCAATCAGCGTGCACGTTTTGGAATATTAATGGGGGGTCATGGTATAATAGTCTGTATTTCATGCTTACTTGTTTGGTACCGAGCAGCTAGTTGTGGTGAATGCTTTAATAATTTGTACAGCTCTAAAGGGGCTTCACTATTGTTTCCTAAAATAAAGACTCACAGAAGCAGCTAGCAAATATACATTTAAAACTGTGTGCTTTTGCTACTTACTGTAAACGTGGATACAGTACTTTATCTTTGCTTTACCCTCTCTTTCTGAACTGCTAAGAAGCCTTTATTTTCTGTATATATTACTTATTTTCTACTATTTTGCAGCCCAGAAACTTCTACAAACCACCACAGTTTTTAAGATGTACTGCCTCTTTGTTTTACTTTTATCATCATCATTACAATGTTTTAATTTCTCAATTACAGTTCATTCTTCTGTTTTATATATACCCTTTATGATGATGCTTGAAACATTTTATTATCTGTTTAGAATCTGCCTACCCTATCTTTTCAGGAGATTTAATAAACAATAAAGAGAGACAGGAGATGTGATCAAACCGCCATGAGACCTACAGTACAACTGATTTCTCTACAATGTCCATGTACCACATGCATGCTTATCAATGAACACGCTCATCACCATTAAAGTTACATACCCATACATAACATTATTTCTTTTTAGAACCACAAAACATATTTTGACTGCTTACATAAAAAAACACATTTTTATAACTGTGAAGCATATTTCAATAAATGAAATGTTTTAGTCTGTATAAATTTTTCTTAACTGTGAAACAGTCTATATATTTACATGGTTTCTTTAAGTTTTATTTTTCTGTATCTGTTGTACTTCAAAAAATATTTATACAATACATCAGAGATTTCTTTTGGGACACTTATTTCTGAAATACATATTCTTTTGTTGACGGAACTTCAGGCATCTCTCCCTGAAGTACTTTACTATCAGAATTTTCACAATCTCTACTTTCTTGGAGTAGGACTAGATGTGGAACTTCCTGAACTTTGATATATTTGTCTTGTACAAATACCTATGATTCTTTCATCACAGCTAACAGTCTTCCCCATGGACTACACAGGATCATGTTTTTGGCAGTTTTACCAACAATGGCAGCTTTGGGTTGCAAATTTTCCTCTGGATTTTGCATTTTTTCTTTCTGTTCAAACTGTAAGTTAGTGTTCTGCAGTTTCTAGCCTAGTGATATTTCTTATCAATTTCTTTCCGGCATTTATTGTCCTTGTGCTACTTTTTAGGAATTAGCAATGTAGCTTAAGAAGGTAATCTACTTTTCAGTCTTCTGTCTATTGACCATTGAGCTAGTGAGACACTGAGTCCCTGCAGTGGTATATTCCTATTTTCCAAACCTAGAAAGAAAAAAGGTGTTGACCCTTCCTTGAATGTAGCCTGCCCAGGGGGAAGGAATAAATAATTTTACTTGTTTCACACACTTTTTTTTTTTTGGTTGGATGAACTTTCTCCGGTGTGTCCTTGGTTGCCCTTATGATTTCCTGTTGTTTGGCTCTTTAAAAGAGCCATTATTTGCATTGTCCGTAGTCTATAGCCTTTAGAAAGGCTGGTGAAAGCTGTTGGTTAGCTTTCCTTTTTGGAGATCTTTTGTGGCTGTGGGCTCCCTCTTGCCTCTTTTCTACTGTAGGGAATCAGAACGCTCTGCTTGGACTATAATAATCCTCAAACGTTTTACTATAGATACTTTTCTTTAGATTCTTCACTATTTGGATAGTTCTGTCCACTTTTCTATTGGAATGGGGATGCTATAGGTTGGACACTACATGTTTAAATTTAATTTATATGAAAATCTTCTAAATTCATGACTTCTGTACTGTGGACAATTGTCGCATATAAGAACATCAGGTAACCCCTGGTGTCCTTTTATTCCTATATTGCAATATTCTAGTTGTGGGATTTCCTGCCCTCAGACAACTCCTACATTGGCTCCTATAAAAAAGCTCCAGCTTGGCTGTTGCAGCTGTGTGGGATGTCACAAGTAAGACCATAAACCAGGGGCCTTAAATGTGACATCTGCACGCACAATCCTCAGAACTTTTCAGCCGCAGATCAACGTATCGTGTTCACTCCTTCTCATCAGATGTCTCAATAAAGCTAAGTAACCCGTTGGGTTTTTGTTTTTTTTTTCATATCAGATTGTTATTGCTTAGGCTTGGTTTGTTGTAGCAATTTATAGCCGATGTCAGGTAAAAAGGGTAAATCCCAATGCAGGCACCAGATACCCCATAAAGACACCCATGATAGGTGTGTTTTTTGCTTAGGCCAGGAGCATGACCATTCCGCTTGCTCCATTTGTCAATCGTTTGTGCTGAAGACGCACTACACAGGCATCTGGCCGCACTAAACCTCTACTTAGAAAACCAGCGGCTTAAGTGGTTAGCCCTAAGAATGGATCCCGCCTCGGAGGCTGTGTCAGAACCTCCACGTAAGAAGTGCAAGCTTCCTAGGCCTTCTTCTCCTGCCGCTCCATTACCGGATGCCCCACTAGCTGCCGATTTAGGAGCGCCCGGTGGATCCGATGACTTCAGCAATGACCTTTGGGGAAGCCATTGCTCAGCCAAATTACTGGCACATCCACGGAGACTACCCAGACACCAACTAATGTCGAGGTTAAGGGGGAAACAGAATCTGTGATACCTCCGATGGGGATCCAGACTTCCTACTAAACCTGATTCCAGGCCAGTTCTAATGTCCACCCCGGCTAAAAAGAAACAGAAAACCAAGCATGCCTCCTCCACTGCAGAAGGCCTACCAGATTGGCAGTCCTTCACTTCTTCCCTAATGCAGGCCTTTCTGGTCCTTAGGCCTTCAGCCTCATCCCCCACTACTCTACCTTTGCTCATCCCTAGGCCTGCTTCAGCCTCTTCCCTCCCCCTATGACATCTCAGGCTAGGGAAGAAGAGCATGATGCTTCTTTTTCCTCCTCAGAGGACTCCATAGCTTACACCTCCCAAATTGCATCTCTCCAGGAGTATTATTCTCCTGATGAGGAATCTATTGAGGGGGATTCACCCTCTGAGGTTATTACATTTGGTGAGACCATCACCAAGATGAAAGACTATTTCAAATGGGATACCTCACAAATGACTGACACCCAAAAGTGGTATTTTGAGCTTCCTCAAGTTGAATCCCCCTTCCCTTCTGCTGTTCCTCCAGTTCTGCCTGCATATTTGGATGCCTTTAATTCTGCATCCAAGGCCCTAGACTCACAGCCACCTGCCCTCAAGCACCCAGATCACTTCTACAAGGTGCCGGATGAGCAGAAAGTCTTAGCCAAATCACCCTTGGCAGACCCAGCAGTGATTGCCACCTACCCTGATAAGCAATCCAGGCTCCTTCCTTCTGCCTCACTCCTACCCACTGATAAAGACAGCAGATCTATGGATAGGATTGGTAAGAAGGTATACACCTCTTCCACACTGGCTTTCAGAGCCATTAACTATCAGACGCACATGACTAAATATGCTTTGGACTTGGTCTCTCAAGCCTCCTCCATGCTGGCTTCTATCCCTGACAGCCCCATTAAGGCTGACATCTCCTGCAAACTTTCTCTGGCTACACAAGTAGCAAGACACTCAATTAGATGCAGCTATGATGCTGCAGAAGCATCTGCTCGCTCTGCAGCATCTGCTTCTGTTCTCAGGAGATACTCCTGGCTGAGACTTCAGAATCTCCCAGAAGACTTCAAGTCAAAGATCTCGGATGTCCCCCTGGATCACAATTTCTTTTTTGGAAAACAATCTGCAGATCTCTTTAAGAATCTGCAAGAAAAAAAAGTAAGGAATTGCAGGACATAAAACATTTACTGGTGTCCCCCATTCCCAAGTACTACAGAAACTACCCTGCTAAAGCTACCTTTGTAAGGTGAAACCCTAGTCAGACTAGCACTTCCTCTTCCAGATCTAGAAGAGGTGCAAGAAAGACCCACCAAGTCCACACCTGCTGCCCTGCATCCTCAGCCCAGACAACCCTTTCAGGACAGAGGAGGCCCCAACAGTGCATGACTGCCTTTTCCACCTTCCACACTCAGCACGCATTCCCTACTGCCTCCACTTCTGGAAAACCATAACCTCAGACCAATGGGCACTATCTATAATCCAAAAAGGATATTTCCTCTCCTGGAAAGAAAAAAACACCCATGAGAGGCATCCCATACCCCACAAAAAAATCTCCTTCCACAGGTTCTGGCAGACCTGCTGCAGCTGGGTACCATAGAATCTGTTCCCTCAGGACAGGAAGGAAAAGGTTTCTACTCCCGCCTCTTCCTGGTTCCCAAGAAAGATGGCCCTTGGAGACTCATCTTAGACCTCTCCTTCCCAAATCTTTACCTTCAGGTGCCCACCTTCAAAATGCTGTCACTTCCCACCCTACTATCTCTCATGCCAGCCAAGGCTTTTATAACCACCTTGGACCTAAAAGAGGCCTACCTACACATACCCATCAGGACTTCCCACAGAATCCTGTGTTTCTCTGGGTCCTTCTGTCATTTCCAATTTAATGCTTTGCCCTCTGGTTTGTCCACTGCCCCTCGAGTGTTCACAAAATGTCTGGCCCTGGCCATTGCCTTCTGTAGAACTCAGGGAATTCAGATTTACCCCATATCTGGATGACATCCTAATACTGGTAGAGTCAAAAGATACCCTTTCAAATCATTTGCACTTCACCATGTCCCTTCTGCAGAATCTAGGGTTCACCCTCAACTTTCCAAAGTCCTCCTTGAACCCAGACCAGGACAAGATTTTTCTGGGTTGTAGAATCCGAACAGACAGAATGAGGGCCTTTCTCCCACAGGACAAGGAACTATCCCTGACCTCCCACTTCAAGGTGATCCTACACTCTCAAACAGTAACTGCAAGGCCATTCCTTCGACTCCTAGGCTTAATGGCAGCAACCATCACTATGCTACCACTGGCCAGAATGCATATGCGCAAGCTACAGTGGTACCTCAAAAACATTTGGTCCTAGCACCTGAATCACTTGGAAGAAGTAATTCCCCTCCTTCCCTGTCTAAAGGAAGAAATCAGCTGGTGGATCCAACAAGTCCAGCTAAACCTGGAACTTCCACTTCAGCCCCCCCCCCAACCCAAGTTATGCATACAGATGCCTCAGATTTAGGTTGGGGTGCAACAATAGCATCTTACTGGGTTCAAGCAAATTGGCACCCTTCCTTGAAGGCCAAACACATCAGTGTTAGAGAAATGACAGCAGTCTTCTTGGCTCTAAAAACGTTTACCCCTCTGCTTCTACCAGGGTTCTTTTAATAGTAACAGACAATACCACTGTAATGTGGTACCTCAACAAACAGGGAGGGACAAAGGCATATCAGCTGTGCAGACTAACCCTACTGATATGGGACCTAGCCTCTTGCCACAACTTGTCCCTGCAGGCAACCTACATCCCCTCGCAGGAAAACAAGCATGCTCTCTACAACACGAATGGTGCTGGACAGGACGGTCTTTCTAGATATCGTCCAATGGTGGGGCACTCCTCAAATAGACCTGTTCGCCTCCCCCCAGAACAGGCAGCTGCAGACCTTCTGCTCAAAGACCTACTCCCCTCTAGCCTGGAAAGTAGATGCTTTCAACATCTCCTGGGAGAGGAAGTTTCTTTATGCCCCCCCCCCTTCCCACTGGTTCAGAAAGTCCTCCTGAAAATCAGGAAGGGCAAACCGAAAATCTTGTTAGTGACTCCTTACTGGGCAAGGCAGCACTGGTTCCCCCTACTTCACAATCTAGCCAAGGGCAATCACTACAAGTTACCCTACAAGGTGGACCTCCTGACACAAGAAGGAACTCTCCTCCACCCACACTTGGAGATGTGGTCCTTGATACTGTGGGTGATAAACGTTTGATCCCATTCAGACACCACTACTCAGAGGACATGCTTTCAGTCCTGAGGGAGGCCAGGAAACCTACAAGAAAATCATACCTAGCTAAATGGGAAAGATTTACTAAGTGGTGTCCAGACAAGGGAACGGACCCTTGCATTGCTGATCCCCCCCTAGTTCTTACTTATTTGTGTCAATTGATAAAAAGTGGACTTTCATATTCATCAGTGAAAGTACACCTATCTGCAATATCAGCCTGCTTGCCTCTTGATCCCCCGTTGCTAGCCAGGCTCGACATAAAACTCTTCCTTAAAGGGGTGTTACACATGAGACTTCCAAAAAAGCCTATCCCTGCACCCTGGGACCTTAACTACATTGGGTTTATATTAGTACATCGAAGTATTACTACTTCAAATGTACTAATATCGAACCCTTTGCATCGAACACTGAATATAGCGAAGCTGCACAATATCGAATACCTTAGAGAAAGTATTTGGTGGGCCATTTCTACAGCTTCGCTATTTCCTCGACTGTGGAGCGAAGGTTACGGACCGGGTTAAGGTAAGTGTGCGAACGAAGGTGAGTGTGTGATAGGGACCTTACACTTAGGGAGTGGGTAAGGTGAGTGTGCGATAGGGACTTGAGGGTTAGGGAGTGGGTAAGGTGAGTGTGTGATGGGAACTTTAGGGTTAGGGAGCGGGTAAGGTGAGTGTGCGGTAGTTATGGACCTTAGGGTTAGGGTTGGGTTAAGGTAAGTGGATAGCTAGTAGTGTACGTATGGTTTAGTGTAGGGTTTTGTGAAGTGTATGTGTGTGGATTATGTATTTTGGTGTGCTTGTGTTGTGTGTATGTTTGTTGGAACAGCAAATTTTTTCCCTGGGAAAAAATTCGCTGTTCTGAGTGTTCGATGTGTTTCAAGTGAAATGGTTCGATATTAAAACATTTGATGTAGTAATAGATGTTCTAATATAAACCCAACTACATCCTGGAAAAGCTTACCCAACATACGTCAAACCTGATGGGACAGCTTTCCTACAGATCTGTACATGGAAAACAGTCCTAGTGGCTATCACATCAGCCAGAAGGGTTTCAGAGCTGCAAGCCTTAATGGCTTGCCCCCCTACACTACATTCCACAAGGACAGGGTCACCCTGAGAACTAACCCCTCCTTTATGCCCAAGGTGGTCAATGATTTGTCTCTAAACCAATCTATCCACCTGCCCACCTTCTTTCCCTCTCCCACAAATGAAGGGCAGAGGATACTCCACTCCCTGGATGTACACAGGCAACTAAGATTTTACCTGGAGAAAACTAAATCCATTAGGAAATATAAACAACTCTTTGTTTCCTTCCATCCCAGAGCATTGGGCAAGGCAGTCTCCAAACAAACCATTGCATGTTGGATCAGGAAAGCCATCTGTCTCTGCTACTCCTACCAGTGGAAAAAAAACACTGGGAGTAAAGGCCCATTTCACAAGGGCAATGGCCACCTCCAAGGCTTTCCTAAAAGATCTGGACATGGCTTTCACTATGGAAGCAGCCATATGGTCCACTATCCACACTTTCACCAAACACTACAAGCTAGACCAAGTCTCCAGAGCACATGCAGGATTTGCCAGGGCAATCCTACAGGGCTTTGTAGAATCCTCTTCTACATCCACCACCCTCTCATCCAGCTAAGCTGTGATACTCTCTCACAACTAGAATACTCCAACATAGGAAGAGAAGGACATAGAATAGTTGTGTAAAATCTTACCATAACCATAGATGTCCTTCTCTTCCATGTTGCAGTATTCCTTCCCACCCAATGCTACAGAAGGACCCCAGGGTCCCATACTTGATACCACTGGCATCTTCTCCTGCTGGGCCTTCTACTCTACCTGCTGAGCTTCAAGTTCTGAGGATTGTGCGTGCAGATGTCACATTTAAGGCCACTGGTTTATGGCCTTACATGTGATGTCCCACACAGCTGCAACAGCCAAGCTGAAGCTTTTGTATAGGAGCCGACGTACGAGTCGCCTGAGGGCAGGAAATACCACACTAGAATACTGCAACATGGAAGATAAGGACATCTATGGTTATGATAAGATTTTACACAACTATTCTTTTGAAGATACAAACTTAAGTAAATTACAAATGTACTTGTAATTTACTTGTGTCGTAGCTAGACTTCACAAAAAAACCTCCTTGAAGAACCTGAAACACTACTCACAAGCCACACCAGCTGTTATTACCCCAGAAACAAACTCAACAGCACTGCATATGCTTTCTCCTCTCAAACACCTATTCTTTGGCAAGCTCTCCCCATTGATATTAAGAAAATCAACATTTATTCCAAATTCAGAATGCAACTCAAAAAGCATTCCTTCATCCAAGCCAAATGCTCCTGCTTCAACACAGGACATATCACCTAACCGACCAACCTTTCTGAATCTCTTCTTAGCTGTTAAGATTCACTGAATATTGACCCTAATGTATATATTGTGAATTACACTCCGCTTGATTGTACATTACACTGTGCTTGTTCACTGGAATGTATATGCACTGTTGTTTCTATATAATTAGTCTGAATTATTCTGATATTGCTTACATTTCTATATATTTTTGTTTGTGAAATGCTTTGTATTTCAGCCAGGCTGAGTCTGAAATTGGTAAATATTTATCGGTGCACTACCCAATAAATAAATAAAATGTACGGGACACCAAGATCATGCTCTCAAACTGGGGAAAGGGATAAACTTGTTAACAGCATCTAAGCACTGTTAAGACCAGGTCTCTTGCTAGGGATAAACAGTGGACAGTGATAACCAGCAAAGAACAGCAGTGGAAGATAAAACAGCTTTTAAAAGCTATTATGGCTTTGCTGTGACAGACGTGTGGCAAAATGAAATGTCTAACATTTTTTAAAGCTATTAGTTCTACAGAGGGAACGTTCAATCCTGCCTGATGTCTGGCAGAACTAAGTGTTTTTTTTTCCAGCTTTCAAAGTCTTTGAGAGTTAGTAAAGCACTTTATACTCCCACACTGTTGTTTCTGTAACGAGTAGTACATGGAGCAGATAAACACCTGTGCAGTACCCATAATTATGATCAGATCACTGATAATAACCCTTATTATGTGTTCTCAACATGGATGCCAAGATTCACCTATCAGTTTGCTCTTGAGGTGAATTTCATGACATCATGTCTCAAACATAAAGTAAGCTGGTTGTATTTGGAAATCTAATAAAATCCTCTGAGTTGTGTCTGTCATTTTGATTACTTCAGGAAATTTATAATAATTATCATCTACATGAGATACATTACTTTTCTTAAAAAAAAATGCAAATTCATTCCCATGCTGTTTCACAGGTTATGTACAACTAGGTATGCTAGTTTCTCTTATTTAGGACTGTTGTTATGATATATATTGAAGTTGGCACATCTCTGTAGTACTCGTTCTGTTTAAGTTGACATATTTGCTCAAAACGCTATACATCTTCCTGTTTCATTGCACTTTACTCTTTGACGATCCTCTGAAGCAGTTAACTGGGATTTGCTATTTCATTGGCTTAAAAACAACAGGTGTTGGACAAAACGTGGCAGTTTTAAGTTCAGTTCTGAAACTCATCTACTTGCTTTCTTCTTTCAATAATAAGTGCAGTATTACTAAAATACTTCCTAGTTGTTTTTCTAGCAGTTCTTCATGCTTCTCTAGTAAACATTTTCTATGTAAAGTTCCTTGTCTGATAACATATTTCTCTTTCAGATCATACATGTGTGGATTAAGTAACATCCTTTGAAATCTCAGCGGTGCTTTGTACAAAGACTTTTTGAATATTATTTAAAAGGGTTTTGGTCTATTTTTACATAAATATCTTTACCAGAGACTTATGTTTGGAATTTCTTACATCTGTACATTATTGCTAAGCTAGTTGTCTGAACACATCTCTTTAATGCATTTGTATATGTTTTTGATCTGCAGATAGCTGGTCTTTTCTTTTGTAAGATCACATTTCGGGTCACATTTCCTATGCCATTTTGACTGGCAACTACTGGAAACAAAAAAAGACTTTGATCCCATTTAGTCTTCAGGGTGAGAGCCATGTGTTCTATTCATTCCATGGGGTGAGAGCTTTATACTCCATGTGGCTCATTCAGATCATAATATGCTAATGGAGCAACTGCAGATAGGTTCTTAAGCATTTCAAAACTCTTTTGTTTTGTTTGCACCTCCATTCCAAGATTAGATCTTGCTCTAACAGCTTCCTTATAGGCATAGTTATCTCAGATATATTAGGTACACATTCTGAAAAATACATAATCATTCCTAAAACATCTGTAATGCCTACCTGTCTTCTGAATTTGGCAGATTTTTACTGTGGATTAGGATTCACAGTAGAGTATGACCCATGCTTTTCAGATCTGTCACTGTAACTTTGTTTACTCTTACTTTTCTTAAATTATGCTGTATTAACTTATTCAGCTGTTTTCTCTGTATCTGATGCTATACAAACAGATTGTGATTTATGTTTACCACACCTTCCAATTGTTCATAACTTGGGCAGACTGCTCTTTGAAACACTTCTGTCGCTGAAGAAAAACAAAATAAAACCTATGGAATTTGTACCTTCTTATGGGATTAGCAAAGATGCATGCTTTGGTGCTTCCTTTGTCTATTCCTATATGCTGCCAAGACCCTGGATTGCATCTAGAACCATTAAAAAACTTAACATATGATGCTCTTGAGATCACCTCAACTAAGAAATGTATAATGTTCTGTTGTAATCTTCCCATCTACATGTTGTATATAAATACAAATGCAAATCTTGTCTTTAATTACAACACTGGCAATTCTGTTTACCCGTTTTGCTGGTTGTGATTAGTTCTAAGTGACATTCAATGTTTCCGTTTTTCTTAGTTCCTATTCCTTAATACTTCTGAGAGCTACATGTGGTTTCCTGGGAACAATGAATTACCACTGCATCTCGTTTTATTTGTATTTGATATTATCCTGAAAAGTTTCCAAAGCCTATGAATAATTTAGTGTAATATTGGAGGATATCATTGCTATGATTCTGTAAAGTATCTCTAATGGTGTAAATATTGGACATATGCAGTATTTTTTATATTTTTATTTACCATTTTTAACGTCTCATAATCCAAACCACCCAATATATTTAGATACTTTACTTCTTTAAATGCAAATATTTGAAAAAGAACTTGGAAGTTGGGTAGGTTTCTATTCACATCAGCAGTTCTGGCCTGATGGTGCATAGTATGCATACAGCTCTGTATCCCCAGTTATTTACAAACATTTTCTACAAAGAACAGGAACTTCCCAAAGAAACTCGTGCACGAAAGGATGTAAATTCTTTTCTTTTATTCCACAATCCTATAGCAGTTAAGCGCTTTCAACTGGAACCCAGTCTTCTTCAGAACAGTCAACAAGCACCATAACTTCCTTTTTATACATAAACCAATACATTTTAAAAATTGCGCCAAAACATTTAAAGGTATAGTGCACATTCAGCAGCAATGACCATAAAAAATCAATATTTATAATCTTCCTAGATATTTGAATAAACCCATATCTAGTGTATACAATAATTATACTGTCAAACTATTAAACTATATAAAATATTTATAAAACATTTGTATATTTGAAATTATTTTTAAACGTGTATGTAAACTATGTATAGTATATAAAAAAACTAAAAACTCTATTTCATATTCATACTACTATCAATATTGGAAGACTTGAGACTTTTTAATAAATCAATAAGTATATTACCAATACTATAATAACTCAATGACTTATACTAACAGAGGACCAAGAAAGGTTTAATACTGATGGACTCGTTTAGTCCTGGGGGTCTAGTAGCGTCTAATAAAATCTGCCATCTGCTTTCCAAGGCAGCCAGTTTCATCTTCCAGTTTCCCCCAAATGTTGAATAACTAATGGTATCTATGATAGCAAACTGAAAAGTGTGCTCTTTACCATATTCATGGATATGTTTAGACAATGCATTCTTCATGTCCTTCCTCTGAATACGGTAAAGGTGTTCATATATACGCTTTTTGAAAACTCTTTCAGTCTTGCCTATGTAATACATAGGACAAGTACAACATGTAGCAATATATATCACCCTACTTGTGTTACAATTTCCAGTTCTAGTTCTAATACATGAAGAGTTGAAGTTTTTAAGTCTAATGTATCTGGATTCATTAATAAACTTACACTGTTTACATCTGCCGCATTTTGTTGTACCTTTGTACATATCCTTTGTGGCATTATCATAATTGGCTTTCTCTAATAATCTTTTTAAATTAATGCCTGTCTTATATACAAATTCAGGAGAATTTCCCACATTACGTTCCAAATTCGAACTAACAAGTATATTCCAATGTTGTCGTAATATGTCCTTAATAAAACACGTATGTGGAGTGTAAGTCAAAATACATGCTCGACTAGAATAACTGGATGGCAGCCCTTCATGTTTTTCATTAACTATATATTTACCTAATAAAGGGGGGTACTTCTTACCCCATTCATTACCCACATATTCAATTGTATCCAGGAGCATGTGGTCCGGATATCCACGATTACTAAATAATGTCCTAATGGTATCAAGTTCCGTTCTCATCACAGCTTCTGTCGAAGACATCCTCGCTGCACGGATACACTGCCCCTTTACAATGTTTTTAAAAATGTGTGGAGGATGGTTACTTGTAAAATGTAGGTAATCATTGGAAATAGACAACAGGATTACAAATGACACTTATATGTTTTTGAAGAATGACCACCCCATTTTGGCAACCATTGTTGGCATACCCAAACTTCACAAATCCTTGGAGCAACCACCCTTCAGACCCATCATCTCCGGCTCCCATTCCAAGACTTATAACATAGGGAAATGGATTGATCATCAACTAAAACACATTTATGGAAATATCCCACACATCATGAAAGATTCGTGGAGTTTTTTGGGCAAATTACAACATGAATATTGGAGACCAGACCTCATCTTAGTCACCATTGATGTGGTCGATCTTTTCTCCAGTATACCCAGAGAACTAGGAATCGAACATTTCTCAAATAGCCTCAGGAAACATGCAGGGGTTAGTTGGGACAAGGTTGTGTTGTTGTGTGACATGATGGGACTGGTGTTAGATCACAATTATATTGTGTTTCAAGGGGAATATTTCAAGCAAACAAAGGTGTTGCTATGCGTGCTTCGTGTTACTCATCTTTGCCAACATGGTGATGCTGGAATGGGAAGAGGAAGTGTTATTTAAGAGTCATTTTTATACTCACATCTCATTCTATGCCAGATTTTTGGATGACATTTTTATTTTGTGGAAGGCCTCTATAGAGGAATTACAAGAATTTATGGCTTTCATCAATCTATCCTCTACATTTTTAAAATTTACTCATCAAACTAGTACTGTGGACATTGCTTATTTGGACATCTTGGTTGGTCTTGACCAACATACATTCACTTCTAGAATTTTCCGCAAACCAACTTTTTCCAATGATTACCTACATTTTACAAGTAACCATCCTCCACACATTTTTAAAAACATCGTAAAGGGGCAGTGTATCCGTGCAGCGAGGATGTCTTCGACAGAAGCTGTGATGAGAACGGAACTTGATACCATTAGGACATTATTTAGTAATCGTGGATATCCGGACCACATGCCCCTGGATACAATTGAATATGTGGGTAATGAATGGGGTAAGAAGTACCCCCCTTTATTAGGTAAATATATAGTTAATGAAAAACATGAAGGGCTGCCATCCAGTTATTCTAGTCGAGCATGTATTTTGACTTACACTCCACATACGTGTTTTATTAAGGACATATTACGACAACATTGGAATATACTTGTTAGTTCAAATTTGGAACGTAATGTGGGAAATTCTCCTGAATTTGTATATAAGACAGGCATTAATTTAAAAGATTATTAGAGAAAGCCAATTATGATAATGCCACAAAGGATATGTACAAAGGTACAACAAAATGCGGCAGATGTAAACAGTGTAAGTTTATTAATGAATCCAGATACATTAGACTTAAAAACTTCAACTCTTCATGTATTAGAACTAGAACTGGAAATTGTAACACAAGTAGGGTGATATATATTGCTACATGTTGTACTTGTCCTATGTATTACATAGGCAAGACTGAAAGAGTTTTCAAAAGCGTATATATGAACACCTTTACCGATTCAGAGGAAGGACATGAAGAATGCATTGTCTAAACATATCCATGAATATGGTAAAGAGCACACTTTTCAGTTTGCTATCATAGATACCATTAGTTATTCAACATTTGGGGGAAACTGGAAGATGAAACTGGCTGCCTTGGAAAGCAGATGGCAGATTTTATTAGACGCTACTAGACCCCCAGGACTAAACGAGTCCATCAGTATTAAACCTTTCTTGGTCCTCTCTTAGTATAAGTCATTGAGTTATTATAGTATTGGTAATATACTTATTGATTTATTAAAAAGTCTCAAGTCTTCCAATATTGATAGTAGTATGAATATGAAATAGAGTTTTTAGTTTTTTTATATACTATACATAGTTTACATACATGTTTAAAAATAATTTCAAATATACAAATGTTTTTTAAATATTTTATATAGTTTAATAGTTTGACAGTATAATTATTGTATACACTAGATATGGGTTTATTCAAATATCTAGGAAGATTATAAATATTGATTTTTTATGGTCATTGCTGCTGAATGTGCACTATACCTTTAAATGTTTTGGCGCAATTTTTAAAATGATTGTATTGGTTTATGTATAAAAAGGAAGTTATGGTGCTTGTTGACTGTTCTGAAGAAGACTGGGTTCCAGTTGAAAGCGCTTAACTGCTATAGGATTGTGGAATAAAAGAAAAGAATTTACATCCTTTCGTGCACGAGTTTCTTTGGGAAGTTCCTGTTCTTTTCAGTATTGGAGTTGTTGAACTTTCTTTTTGTTTATTTTCTACAAAGATGCAATATTCTGCATCTGTGGGATATTAAAGATTCTGGCCATTAATTCCTAATTTACCTCTAAATGTCTGACTTGCATTCTTGTGTTAGTATTGCAGATGCATTTTCAGTTGTCACAGTATGAAGTCTTTTAACTTCAAAGGTACCACTGGCTTTAACACGGCATTTTTAACACAATGCCATATTCTAAACAATATTTTAATTTTACAAGCTTCACTAAATGCAGGAAACCACCCTTCCTTGTGATTATAGCCCCACCAGCTGCAAATGTGGATTAAAGTGTATCGGCAATTTGGGCTCCATCTAGGTTTCTCATTTTTACATAGCTCTTTTCCATGCTAATTACTTTTACTTCTGCCTTTTTCCTTATTTTTGATTTATTATTTGAGTCACATTTTATTTTATACATATGCGTTTTCTCACTTAATTATTTTACATATACAGTAATAATTTGTATACTCTGCACACATCTACAACAGGTGATAAGGTCAGATCTGTTTCTCTTGCAGCTTGCCCCTTCTTTCATAGTTCATACGACACAAACTATTTTGTCTGTTATGAAATTGTGCAGCTCAGAAATTTCACAGTCTTTGCATTCAGTACAGCAACATGCAGTCAGTCCACAGGTTAAGGACAAGATCCATTTTTTAGTCTGTCCTTAAGTCAAATTTGTTATGTAAGTCGAAACACGTACATGGAACATTCTACTATACTGTACTGCAATAAAGTACAGTAGAACATTCCATACAAAAATATGTTATACTTAACTCTTTTTAAGCTTCATTTCACATTTCTGTACTACAGGCATCACAAACAAATGTTTTCCACTCTTTCCGGAATTTTCAGACCTCTGCCAGACATCCTACTGTCACCTAGACCATAGTGAGCCGCAGTTTCATTTGCACTGTACAGTACAGTAACTGCTTCAATTCAGTGTACTGTACAAGCCAGCAGTCTTGATCAATCTGATTGCCAGCACAGCAATCTCTTAACCAATCAGATCTCTTGTTGTCCGGGAAGGAGCAAGTAACTGCTCTAACTAGACATGCGAGCAGCTTCACGAATAGGAAAAAGGAAAGTACAGCAGAATTCTTCATCTTAAGGTAAGATTTGGGCAACTTTAAAGATTTTTAGTTATTTTCATATTACTTCCAACATTGTGACAGCCCATTCTTATCTATGAGTTGTCTGTAAGTCGGATGTCTGTTAACTCGAGGACTGCCTGTATGCATATATACTTTATGTAAGACCTTGTGTTTTTGTAAAGAACAAGTGTCTAAAATGTCAAGTACTTTCTGGGCTGAAAACAGTTAATGCATTTATCTCTAAAGGCAGCAATTTAGTCTTTCTACTCATCAAGAAAAGTAAAGGAGTCAAATAACTTTGTTTCTTCTTTCCACATTGAGTAGAAATCTAACATGCTGAACATTTTCAGTTTTGTTCAGCTAA